>NC_044573.1:72030158-72378492 GCF_901933205.1 Camarhynchus parvulus | reverse complement strand
AGCAAACTAAACAGCATCAGGCATATTCCCAGCCACTGGAACCTGAGAGCATCTACTAGAAACCTCATTTACAGCATCTGCTGGAACCTGACAATGTCTGGCACAGTTCCTACACTCTGGGCAGCTGCCATGCCCCCAGATAACTCTTCAGCCCAACATCTGGCCCAGTGGAGAGACCCCAGAGCAGCCAGTTTGGGCACTGACGCCCACTGCAGATGGTAAGGAAGTTTCACGCTGTGCATGCAGCCAGACTGTGTGAGCTGCACTCCCCGCCAGGGAACAGGCCCTGGCAGTAACAGGCACACCTCAGCCAGTTCACTGATTCAGATGTGGACACAAAGAGCAATAACCACCTCAGCTTCACGCTTCCCTGCCTTTCGCAGTAATTATCAACCTAGCCAGATGATTTGGAAAAGCATTTGCATTTCAGCCGTACAAATGTTCACTGTGGGTTCAGTGCCCAGGCACAAAAGGCAAGCAGCTTTGTAACAAAGATATGAAACACAACACCCAACCTGAGTCGACAGGAGAATGAAAACCAAGAATTTTAGACTTGTCTTGTGAAAGCAACAAAGGTAAAGTGTAAGTAACACTGTGTTCCACATGCTGGATCTGAAATGCCATTCAGCAACCAGGCACTAAAGTGAGGGCAATAGAGATGCTCCAGAACATCACAATCTTCCCTCTGAAAGATCCCCCCAAAAAGAGAGGGGAAAGCAATTCCAGAGCTTCTGAACTGCTGTACATTTTTGGTTTGCTAGGTCCTAGTAGCACTCTGAGCAGGGTAGGATGCCTGAGCCCTTCCCAAACATACTATGTAAGCACAAATGTAAGGGCAGTAAGGAATTCACTGGTGCTCTTTCAAACGAATAAACATCATTACCCTTCAACCAGGGAAAAAAAATTAAGTCTGATCTGCGAAAAACATTTAACATCTAATTAATTTCAATAATAGCTACCAAATTAATTTCTGAAAGCATTACAAGACAGCAGCCAATCAAGATTATGCCAAAACAGTTTTTTAAAAATACTCTAACACTGAACTGAGATACACAAACTTATTTCTTTCCCCACTTAATTTTCATTCCTCCTCTATCAAAGTCTGTAAATTATTCATAAATCTCAGTTTATGTCTAATTACACCACTGAACCTAAAGCAAATGCACATCCTCGCATCCCGTCGCTAATTGCGCCTTTGTGGATCTGCGTGGGCTTTGAACAACAACGCCGAGAACGCACAGGCGACACGGAATACCGAGTGTGACAGCACTGTCCCCAAAGCATACTAATGCGCTTCCCAGAGCCCGCAGCACAGCGTGCCGGCCGATAGATATCCTGCAGTGCCGGGATGCCCTCTGCTGGAACACCCTGTTGTACCAGAGAGGTGTCAGCCCTGCAGAACACCCTGCTGTACCAGCGAGGTGTCCAAAAATGGTTTTGCCCTCCAGCCAAAACCATTCCCCACTTACCGAAGTCCAGTGCTGGCCCCGGCCAGCCCAGGCTCCTCACCCACTCTCCCTGTGCCTCCAGCTCTGGCAGCCACAGACTCCTCGACATCCTCACTCAGCTCTGCTGCCAGGTTTACCTGGGGACTGGTGCTGGAAATGCAGTGGTACGGCTGGCTGAGCCCAGCAGCCCCAGACTGGTGTGCTGAGAATCACCAAACGGTTTGGGTTAGAAGGGACCCTAAAGATCATCCTGTTCAATATGGGAGGGATGCCTTCCCCTGGACCAGGCTGCTCAGAGTCCCATTCAATCTGGTCTTGAACAGTTCCAGGGATGGGGCTGCCACAGCTTCTCTGGAAGATGATTTGATATGCCAGTGGCTTAGCATCCCACAGTCAAGAATTTTTTCCTTACATCTAATCTAAACTTTCCCTTCTTCAGCTTAAGGCCATCCTCCCTTATCAATTCCAGGCCCTTGTAGCCAGTCCCTCTCCTGCTTTCTTACAGCTCCTTCAGGTACTGGAAGGAGTCTAGTGTCACCCTGGAGCCTTCTCCAGGCTGAACAGGCTCTCTGGGTGTCCTCACTGAGAGCTGTCCCAGCTCTATGACCACTTATGTACCCTTCCTCTGGATCTGCCCCAACAGGTCCATGTCTTTCCTGTACTTGGGACCCCAGAGCTGGATGCAGCAGTACAGAGGCCTTACACAAGTGCCAGACAGGTTCCACAGAGTGTATGAGTGTATTTTTTCATACAAATCCCAGACATGACGCAGAGCATTCTCATACCTTTCTAGTCAGCAAGCACTGCTCTGCTGCAACAATTCTGCACTCTTTCAATTTGACATCCTCTGTCAATCTTCCAGGAGAAAGGTGTATCAGCATGTAACAAAATTAAATCCTGCCTTTCCTGGTTATCACTTACAGCCCTTTGAAAATCCTTGATGGATCCTATGGCCCAAAATGTCAGGATAGAAAATAAGCACTGCTCTAAACCCCATTTTACCAATCCTATTAAGTAAACAAAGTTTGATTTGATTAATATTCAAATATTTTTCTTCTGCTGCCAGTAATTCCTCCAGGTGTTGATCCTGCAGTTATCTCTCCCCCTCCATGCCTCTAACTGAACTCTGTGAACACTGCGGAGCTAAACCCCACCACCTGTAAGTCAGCCTGAGTGCACACACTTCAAGGAGCTCTGTCAAGTCACAGTATCAAAGGCTCAATCTGCTTCACTTCAAAAGAGTTAATCATGCAAATACAGCAAAGCATGTGCACATTTGCCAGGTCAAGACCTTATTTGCCTGTAACAATTAATATCCAACACAGAACTTAAAAAGACAGACAGGGATGGGTTGAATTTTTTTTCTCCCACTGGGAACAAATAAATAAGTTGAATGTGATCAAGTATAGCTAGAAGGTTAAGAAAACCACCATGAAGTTCAAAGTGAAAGTCTGAAGCTTGCTACTAATCCTTCAAATCTCATGCATGTGCCTTGCCCCCCTCTTCCCAAGGGCCTCACACAGGAAAGTACACACCGGAATGGCTGCGGGATACGAGCCTGGCACTCACAGTTGTGCACAGAATTTGATCCCACTCAGTATTAATGCTATTTAATGCCTCCTTTCCCTTCAAAGCTCCTTTTACTGCCTCATTTGTGACCTCAAACTTGTCTTCATATGCTTTATATCTACTGCAAGGATTTCGACAAAATGGAGATCTCAGAGCCAACTTGAGCCCTTTGCCAGTCAGAGCACACCAACAAAGAGCACAATTGATTTTACAGTATGTCATGAAAACCAGGGCTACAGTGACTTTCTTCTTATAAAGCCCACTTCTTAACAGCCAGAAAAGGGAGATCCAGCATCTCTGTCCTTTTAAACAACCACTAGCTTTGGGTACAGGAATCAAAAGCACCCCTTCTCCCAGGCAGCGCAACCCAAGCTTTTGCTTGGAAACTCCCAATTCAAGCCATACCAGAATTAATGATGCTTGGTGACCCCGTGGGTGTGCATTATGGTAGATTTTAATTACATGACCACATGCTGTTCTCCTCATCTGTTTTGCCCAGCAGAAGAGCAAGAACTCTAATATTTCTTTTTAATCAGCATGAATCCTTAGTGGCTCCTGAACCTATTGCTACACTGAGCATGAATTTTTCCCCTCCTCTCACATCACAGAAGCCATAAGGTGAAGGAATTTATCTTCACAACATACCTGCACAGTCAGAAAAATGCAACTCCAATGCACAGATTTTGAGGCCACCCCAAAAAAAAAAAAAGTCCAACATATGCAAAAATGCAATGATGAAAACATAAATGAATACACACCCACGTATTCATACACTCCCTCATTTTTAGGAGTTCTATAGTAAATGCCTCCCTAAATTGTGCTATGCCTGTCAAACACCAGTAGTTATTTGTTCAGCTTTGAAAAAGAAAAAACTTGACTAACAAATAACTTGTACAGAAGACTCAAACTGGATGCAGATACAAAGAGAAGGCACTAAAGGCTGGGTGGGTTTTTAATAAGGCTGGGAAGGGAGAAGTTAATTGCTAAAAAAGCTAAGGTGTGGCTAGAAGAAATGCCTTTAAGAAAAGCAAAGCCTCTTCTTGTTATCAAGAAAATGGCAAATCTACAGGCAATAATTAAATATCACCTTGGTAGCAGTACCAAAGAGAAAACCAATTTCCCTCTTTCGATAGTACAAGAGTATTGTGACCTTTGAAAGAAATGCAACTGACTTTTCCTTTAATTACCAAATATAACTTTAAGGTTATGCAGTTCTAAAACCCATTTGCCCTATTTTACAATTAGCATTTTTTTAAAATTAAAAAATGCCCCCACTTTCTAATAATTTAGAGTGGCATCACAGAAGTGAATTTCTTATTCTGTTAAGAATTCTTCACAAATATTTTAATTAGAGATGTCATGATGCTGATTTTGCATAGTCCTGTTAAGGCTGGGGAGTAGGGCACTCTGGATTGTTTAGACCCACAGTAAAGGCTTCACAGGTCAGATCTGAAGTCTCTTTTTGATGTTCATCTGGTTTTTGCCATAGGGCCTTAACACAGCTCGATCTTGACAGGACGAGAGGACAGAGCCTCAAGCTGCACCAGGGGAGGTCCAGATTGGACATCAGAAATAATTTCTTCATGGAAATGGTCATTAAACATTGGAATGGACTACCCAGGGAAGTGCTGGAGTTACCATTCCTGGAGGTGTTCAAGAAACATCCGGACATGGCACTTGGTGCTCCAGCGTAGTTGACAAGGTGGTGATCTGTCAAAAGCTGGGTCAAGGATCTTAAAGACCATTTCCCACCCAAATGATCCTATGATTCGATCCTGGAGACCACAGCCAGCTTAGAGGACGCTTCTGCCTTGCTCACCAGCCTTTCCCAGGGAAAAGAGGAGCCACTGGTCCCACTGACCAGCACTTGCTGAGCGAGGTGCAGGCCCCGAGGGCAGGGCAGGAGCAACAGGGCAAGGAGGAGCCACAAAACACAGACCTGGCTCCCCAGCTGGCCAAAACAAAAACAATCTGAAAATCAGCATGCAGAGACAAGGAAAATCCTACTACACCTGCCTGCCTTCTCTAACCTACGTGTCGCCTCAGCGCTGTGACACTGATTCCTTCCTCCAATTTGACAGTTTCAAAAAAAGCAAAAAAATATGTCCCCTCTCCCATTCTGCTCCAGAAGAGTCACATAGTAGCTTCTTCTTCCTCCTTCAGATGTCTCATCTCACTCTGCTTTGTGATACAAATTTGATGTGTTAGATCTGCTGCCCATTGCAGCCTCGTTCTCTGCTGTTCCTCAGGTACCTCTCTTACGCTTCACTGCAAACTCTGGGGAAGGGTCACAGCTCTTGCTCGTGCTGCTCCAGCATCCAGCAGAACAGGGCACTGCACAGACACTCTGGGCACAACCCACCTTCCCCAGCAGCCACAGGACTGGCACTTAGCTAAAGGTTGAGCCATCTGCCTACACGCATGAGGTATCTCAGCTCCCATGACAGTCATTGTAAAATGACATTTTGGTGAAATGTGACTGAAGCTCAACTCGCCTGAACACAGGCAGCCAGTGGCACCTTGGATGCTGTATGTATTCTCCTTGCTGTTTCAGGGCAGCGCCAATGCCTTTATGTCCTCTGTCATTCCTGCCAGCCCTGTGCACACACCTACGGTAATTTAGGGTTTCTCAAATGGTGCAAGACATTTATGTCATTCAAAGTGGGTTTCCCCACCCCACAGATGCTCAGCTACATCCTTTTCAACTGCACTGCACCGATGGGGATGGGAGTTTAGAAAACCAAACACAGACATCTGCAGACGGCTCTGCCCAGAAAAAGGTATCCCATGCTATCTGAGATGCTCTGGGGTATCCAAAGGGCTTGTGTGTAGCAGGTTAATACCACACAAGATCTATAGGAAACCCACGACTTCTGAAGGCCAGGCAGGAAATCCCAGGGCACCTCCAAGTGCACAGTGATTTGCGTGCAACTCTACTGACCCTCAAGCATTTCAGCCTGGAGTTGAAGCCCCCCACTGCAGCTGTCTACAATGTAGATACTTTCCCTTTATGGTCAAAGAAGAGAGACATTTCCAGAGGATGAGTCACATCATTCCCCTCTTCCCCACTGACCATATAAGCACGGACAGACTCAGATTAAAATATCCAACTTACAGAGAGATAAGTTACGACAGGTGAATCCCTCTGCTCCCTCCAGTAATACCCACAGACAAGACCCATCAGAATGAATCGATGTAAAGCATCCATCCTCAACCTCCCAGCTCACGGTTTTAAATTACTCTCACACAACAAACTATAGAATATATCATATTTAGTCAGCTGAAAAAAATGTAACTGATGAGATAAATGTTATTCTCGTCAGGCTCCACCAGTTATCTTCTTCATGAAGAATGAAATGTCAGGAGACCTCACCAGAGGAGAAATCAGGAAGGTTCATTTCACTTGAGAAGAGCAACTGAGGGCTGAAAATCCTCCCAGAGAGACATGGGAACAGACAATCCCAGCAAGCAGAGGGGCTGCAGTACAATGTCTGCCTCTCCTCTTTATAGACAAGCTGATTTTATAAACTTGTTCTGAAATTATACAAAATGAAGTTAGATGATGACAGCCCAGTTTAACACCTCAGGTGTAGCCAGATTCTTTCTTCCACAGAGCTTTGTGGAAAAATTACATAATATAAGCAGGCATTGCTGCATGAAAAAAAGCAACTGCACATCCCCGTCTCTTATCTGTCCCTGTCTGGCCCTTCGCTGCCCTAAAAGAAACTATAATCATATTGTGCACGTCAGAGGCCCAAGGAACCGGTGTAAATCAGTACTGAATAACAAGCCCCAAAATACCCATTTTTAGCCAGGAGCAGCTCCTCAGCTGACGTTATGGAATAGCCACATAACACTGGCACACAAAAGGAAACACTGCAGGAGCAAGAACAAGCAGTCAGGGATGAGTAGGGTGAACAGAGCAGACTCCTATGCCAGCATTGATGCTTTTACCATGGTTATATATAGCACAAGGTGTGGAATAAATGCAGGAGATCTCATTTGTTGTAAAGCATTTCTTTACAACACTGCCAGATATTTATCTGCAAATCAGACTGTTTAAATAGGCTTTTATCAGCTATCTTCTACGAAGTGTGAGTTACACTACAGGGTCATGGTCTACCAGGTAACCACACACTCACATCACTCTGACATTACAGCTATTGCCAAAACATCTGAAAAGAGCAGATGGTCACAGCATGCAACAAGGTGGGTCCCCTTATGGTCAACGGACAGAGAAATGCACTTCTTGGGAGTGCTTCAGCAGGCAGCTAAAAAAGATCAAACGGAAAACCCTAAATGCACCTTTTCCCATCAGCTTGACAGACAGTCCCAGGGGCAACAGCTTAAGTGGATGTGCACACGCCATAGATGAGATTAATTCCACCTGTTTTAAGTCATGTGCCATGCTTTCAAACCTTTACTCTGCAGGTATAGTGAAAAAGACAATCCAGCTAAATAATGTTTTATATGGACACTTCCTTGTAAACCTCTCTTACTAAGGATTTGAAACTCTGTGTCCAGGTAACAGACCCATTCAAATAAGCTACTATGTATTTATTTCACATTTGTCTACAAAGTCTAGTACTGATACATATATTAGAGAAACTAATTTGTAGCAGAACTTACAAAAAGTTTAATTGGTTTCTGTTTGTTGATCCATGATGAAAAATGCCTCAAAGGCAACAACAGCCATTGTCACTTTTAGCTCCTGGAATAAAAAGTTCAATTACTGTGTGGATAATGGAATATGCATAATGGAATAGGAATTGCAGAAATGGTAAAGACTGTGTTGTCCTACCAAGGACCTTGACCTGGAGAGGCTGGGATTGATGATGAAGCATCTGCTACATCATGACAGAAATAATCAAAGCTGGTTAAGAAAGTGATCACTAACACAGGCCTGATGAAATATTTACCATAAACTGAACCACATCTTCAGGCTTGTGCTTTGCTGATTTGAAGGCAGCCAGTCGGGTAACAACGACAATGTGATACTCGACGTGGCCAGACATCATCTTCCCACGGATTTCCTGGTATTCCGGCACGGACAAATCCAGTCCCGTGTGCGTATTCTGAATTTGCCTAGGGGAGAAAATACACAGAGTTCAGGCACTGGCACAAAGACTTTTAGCTGTTCCTCTCCCAGTTGCAAGCCCAAGAAAATCAATGCAAAAGCTCTCACTGGAGCAGGACATCACACAGACCCTGCCCCCAACACTTCCTACTCCATAACAAGACAAACTGGGACATGGCCTGTTTCCTATATTCCATCCCAAAGCACCTGCCATAAGCCACTGCAGGCAACATGCCAGGAACACATTTCTGTGAAGAGATGTGGTTTTATTCAGAATGTGACTTCACCTGCAGGAGCTGAAAGTGCTCTTAGTCCAGCATGGCAGGTGAGAAGATCCAATGATCTCTCATCAGGTTTATTTTGAGACAAAGGTCTGTTCATAGTGACTCATGCCGAGCCCTATCCACCTCTCCTTTATCTATGGACATTCCCAGAAATGATAGAGACAATAAGGGAAAGTGCCATGAAACAAAGAAGGAGCTCCCTGGAGCACAGGGACGACTTGAAGTTTGTGAAGAGTCAACCAGGGAAGTGGATTAAAGCTAAAATACAAAGGAAGCTGCTGGAGCAGACTAATGGGCCAATTGCAGTTTCCACTTGTGAAGATCCTTGAGGAAAATTAGACAAACATCAGGACTGAGCAAGTTAAAGGAGGACATGATCTCTCAGAGCTGCCTTCTGGTTTTGACTATCTGATACACAGTCTTCTTGCCAAACAGCCTAAAGGGCACACTAGCCAAAACATCTTGGCCTTCCCACAGAAGATCCTACTGGAATCAGAACTACCTGTCCATTCATACCCAGTTAAATAGCATTAAGCTCTGAGAGCAGTCATAACCACCCATGGCTCCTCCTGGACGAAAATACAACAGGGGAGTTGCTGCTGCAGTTTACTCAATGCATTTTTTTCCTCCTGAATGCTTCAGATCCACAGAACTGTGGTGCCACCTTCCCCCTGGATTGCCACCTGAAAATATTTATGACATTTTTGCAAGAGGAATGCCAGGTCATATTAGAGTGCTCACACATCAAGAGTAAGACGAAGCAGTTGCTGTTGGAGCATTGATCAGTACATTAAATGAAATAAACAGTCTGTTTCAATAGCCTGAAAACCAAAACTGATCCAAGACCCTTCCCCAAAGTTACCCTATGCCAAGCCACAGACCACTCGCTGTCACTGGAAACAAGTACTCTGCCCGAATCAGAAGTTCACCATCCAGAGCACTGAATACCCTCTGAACACATCTCTGAGCACACTCTTCCTATGGATGAGTGAATGTTTTTTAGAGAAATCAGAAGGGACCACTTAAAAGAAAACTAAACTAGGATTATTAAACATTTTCTCTGCCTTTTTAAATTTTAACCATGAGGATTATCAAGTTCCATCTTCCC
Source organism: Camarhynchus parvulus (assembly GCF_901933205.1). Classification (NCBI taxonomy): domain Eukaryota; kingdom Metazoa; phylum Chordata; class Aves; order Passeriformes; family Thraupidae; genus Camarhynchus; species Camarhynchus parvulus. The sequence continues at coordinate 72,369,006 of NC_044573.1, read as the reverse complement.
TAGATTTCCTGCGGACTGCAGAGTTCTTGTGGAATTCTTAGCCTCTTCCTTCAGGAAGTTTAGAATCTTTAACACACCTGCCCTTTCACCTAAGGATACACAACGCATAGATTGTGTATACACTTTCAAGAGGCTTAAACAATCTAGTTTCAAACAAAGTTTCAAAAGATTCCTCTCATCACGTCAAAACTTGATCAGTTCTTATGAAACTCAAGCTTCCCCAAGAAGACAATATCTGAATCTCTAATCCAAAGCTTGAATAAAAAGCCTTTCAAAGAGACTATCTTAAGAGTTCCTGATAAATAGGATAACAATAAACAAGGCCACAGACTAGTTTTGTACCCAATCCTCTTTGCAAGCCATATTTAAAGCATTAGGGCTTTAACAACAGCTCTACCATCTCCAGTATTTTGATGATGCTATTCTGTCTGCTCTGATTCTGTTCTCATGCTCTGCCAGGCAAGAACCTCACTTTACACATCCAGAAAAATTTTGTTCTCAGTTACAGGTGGTTGGCTCTAAAACACAGGACCAGTAGTGCCCATGTGTGAATACACAGGTGCCTGGCTTTCACACAGCAGCCCGTGGGACCTCCAAGTAACAACCATCAGCTGGAACTCTGCCTCTTTCAGTAGCAGCCAAAATGCTGACTCTAAGGGCACCTGCCAGTAACATCAGCTGGATCTGGACTTTTTTAGAATATACCTGCAGCAGAGGATATGCTCTTAGAAGAGACTTACAGCTCACAATAGCCCTAAACACTATTAAGATCACCAAAGGACTTTGCCCACTCTGGCAGACTGTAGAAAGGAGCAACTCCTCATCTGCAATCACCAATGCCTCCAGCCCAAATCTGCCCCTGTGAGTCCCTGGAAATATGGGCAGTAAATTAAGCCACATGATGGGGACTTGAGATAAGATAAAGGGAGTGCTATTGTCCAAGTTATCTCAAACCTAAGGAGAGGTAAACAAGAGTGGGGGAGAAGAGTGTAACACTGCAAGGAGTCCATGGAGAAGGCCAGCTCAGCAACTGTGCTGAAGGTCAGCTCTTGACTGCAGGAGACATAGTCCACTGACTCAAAAGAAGAGACACACTGGGCACAAGACATTCACACTCCCACGTAGGCCTGAGGGTTTTTATCTCTTCTGATGCGGCATAACAGGCTCAACTACACAGGCACGAGAGGCAGTTGTCATGTCTTAAAAGGTGTCATAAACCAGCAAAGTCACCCAAAGCAGCCCCAGATTTATTTCTGGGCCTTAAGAGGATTGTATACGATTCACAGCGTAGCAAAAGACAGTGCAAAGCTCCACCCTGCAGGGGAGGTGCTTGGGCATGCCCACATATACCTGAATGTATATTAACCCATTAAACTTTATGTTTTGTGGGACCCTTACCACCAAAAACAGTGAAGAAGGACCAACAAAACACTGCTGGATCCACAAGGCTAGTGATGATCTTTCTACTTAATTGTTCTCTCTCTGCCTTTCCCCCCACCCTCTTTTCTGTGTCCTTGTCTCTCACACATTTCACTTAATCTGCAGTAAAAATCTGCAGTATTGATTTTTAGCATATGATCTCATTTGCACCTTAATTTGGGTAGAAGTATCTCTCTCTAATAATCATAATAATCAGATCTTAACAGCTCTCCAGATGTACAGTCAGTCAGGTTGTGACAGCAGCTATGGCAGCCAAAAGGTCTGTCACTCATACTCAAAAGTGACCCACAAACCCAGGGAAGTGTGATCACCAGTCCTTAAAAGGATGTGTGGATGTGGCACCTGGGAAGATGGTTTAGTGTGTGGACCTGGCAGTGCTGGGTTAATGCTTGGAGCTGATGATCTTAAAGGTCTTGCCATGAGTCAGTGTTTCTACTTCTGTTAACACAGAGTATAAATTACTAATTAACCTGCTTTTCACCTCTAATATAAATAAAAGAAGTAATGACCAGTGAACCATCCTCAATGGCCTTTAGCTGAAAACAGCAACCATGTACAGATGTTCTGAGATGACACAATGACAACTTCACCGTAAGAGCTGCTGCAATAGAGAGTTCTGAAACTGCAATGAAGTTACTAAGTACCTTATCTATACCCAGGGTTTTTCTTTTAAAGTTGTTCGAAGTCTGTGCTAAAATGTCATGGAAAATTATTAGAGGGAGGGGGAATAGCTACATTTTTGTTTGTTTGCTTTAGGCCTTATGATAATTTTCATTATCATCTCCTACAGGAAACCCAACCCTATTGTCTTCTATAGCAATGGGATTTCTTTGTAAATATAAAACTGATTCTAAACAAACAGAAACCAGCAGGGAGGCTGAGACAAACAGAGCATACTATCCAAAGTGCTCCTTAGTTCTTGCAATGCCTTCAAAATAAGCAGCCTTAATGTTTTAACTAATTAAATACTGTTATTGTTATTCAAACAGAATCAGCACCTGCAAACCCCAAGACAGAATATAGTTTCACTGCATTTTTCACATAAAACCAATTATTATTACACTTGTATCTTTAAAAAAAAGCATCAAATGGAGAAAACTGGTTGTTTAACTCGGACACACAGGTTTATTGCTTCTACTCTTTATTTGAATCTAGCTTATCTCCACTTTACACTTCTGTCTACAAAACAGACAGTTCACCAGAGACCTGGGCACATGGGTTAACCTTCCTAACAGGAATCACGTCACCCAAATACAAGGAGACCATTCATACCAGCAGCACTGCTGTGAATCAGAGCATTGCACCATCAGATCATGCAGGACCAGCCCAGAACAGAGGAAGTGCAGACTATAGAGGTCAGCTGAACTGAGCAGCTTCCACAGTTCACGGAAGAGCTGGGTGTTCACTCCCGGTTTTTTGATTTGCATATAATATTTAATTGTATTTTAATTAATCTGCTTTCTGTGCTGAAAGGCCAACATGGGGGGTGGCTAACAGCCACCTCCAAAAAGAAAGTAAAACAAGAGACTCAAGCGCTGTGACCAGAGAAACATTTATTCCAGTATCTGTATGGCCAGGAGAACAGAGTCTGTGCTTCTTGCCTTGATAAACTCAGCCCTGCCTGCAGCACCCAGCTCCAAAAACCTCTCTCCAGAGGGGAACAAACTGTGACATCTCTGGTCATAACAGAAGAGAAAAAATTGTACAACTAGTTTTATTTATTAAGTGAAGACAAAGTACTCACCAAATAGTTTATTTCTCTGTCTGGTCTAACTACAAGCATACAGATTTTATAATCTCCCCAGAGAAGTGATCACAGCACCAAACCTGACAGGGTTCAAGAAGTGTTAGGACAATGCTCTCAGGCACATGGCGTGACCCTTGGGATGTCCTGAGCCAAGCCAGGAGTTGGACTCAATGATCCAACTCAGCATATTCGATGATTCCATGATTTATATTACCACAGCAACTAGAAATCCTATTCCCAAAACAAGTGAAAAAAAGAGTGGAAAAGGTCACAACTACACAGCTATTTCACCTCAGAAGCTAAAAACTACGTTCATTTGCTAAAGTATTAATCCCACACATAGATATATACCCAATTTTATCACTGAAAGCATTCCAGTGTCAGTAGGACAATTTGCAAGTGGATCTTTTTCAATCTAACAATTGTAAAATTAATCCAGGTGTTCCAATTTCCACTTCCAAGGCTAAACTTAATATAAAGTCAGTCCTACAAAACATCTGTTAGTCACATTAGATACAGTTGAAGGTTCAAGGCCACTGCTTCAAGGAAAGTCCAGCCCTGATACAGCCAAATATTTAAGGATTAAAATAATGACTTTGAAGTTAAATCGACTGAAATACTCATTCCTTATGTCCTAGGAGGTAAGGACCTTGCTGAATCAACACTTCTGCTTCTCATGTCTCATCTGATAGGAAACTGCTTTCATGTAGTCTCAAATATCTCACGGGGATTAAAAAAAATAAAAAAAGAGAGAGAAAGAGATCTGTCAATTTCCCCATAAAAGATATTTCTCATCAGGATTCCTTTACCACACCTAGGAAGAAACAGGGTTTAAACATTTAACGCAAAGAAGAGCGCCCCTGCACCACGCAGGGGACAGCTTCCAGGAGGTGGGAAAGGAGAATAAACTCTTTTTCTGCCCGTGCCTGGGCTGCCAGCCAGAGGGGACACGAGGAGGGAATACAGGGATACAGGGCACAGCAGCGGGAATGGGCACCAGCCAAAGTGCTGGTGACACCGCCGCACACCGCAGGATAAGCCCGAATTCCTGCCCACCCACCTCCAAACACCGACAAGGAAAGGATGTGCCCGGAAGGCGACAGCACCCAAAGCTGCGCAGAGCGGACGGCAAAGGACGCGGAGCTGTCACAAGAGGAGAGGGAGGGCACACAGCACGGCCAGGGATCCCCCCGGCTGTGGAATGCAGGAAAACTGGAGAACATCTGAAGTGCCCCGGGCAAACCCAGACAGGCTCCCGGCTTCCCCTCAGCCTCCGCCGCTCCTTCCTTTCCTTCCCCTTCCCTTTCTCCTTGCCCGCTGTCCCCCGGGCTGCCCCGCTGAGGCGGGTGCGGGGCGCTGCCCCGCCCGTCCCCTCACGGTACCTGGTGGTGGCCAGCACGGCGGGCGCCGCGCCGCGCTGCTCCATGGCCGCGGGAGGAGGTCCCGCCTCCCTTCCCGGGGCCGGACCCGCCGTCCTGCCGGATGTCAGGCGCCGCCGGCTCCGGTGCAAAACGAGCTGGGGAAAGAAAACGTCCGGCACGGGGGAGGAAAAGAAGAGCGGCTCGTAGTCGGCAGGATTCGAACCTGCGCGGGGAGACCCCAATGGATTTCTAGTCCATCGCCTTAACCACTCGGCCACGACTACACCGACAGGCAGCACTGGCGCCGCGTGAGCCCCACTAACTCATCCTCTCACCCTACAGCTCCTCTTCCTCCCGGACCGAAACTTCCTCCAAACCTCGGTGAATCCCCGGGCACTTCTCTTCCTCCTCACGGGAAACAGCTCGCACGCACCTCCCGCTGACACAATGGGCACGGCGCTGCTTCCCGAGGCAGCACCAGCCGGGTGCGAGGCACGGCCACCCCCGCGGCCTGGCCACACACCTCGGAGCGGCTGCGTGTTCCGAGGTTTATTTTGGGAAAGAAGAGGGAAGCAGCCGGTCCTTCTGCTGCCCTTGGGGCACCCGCGGCAGCGCTGGGCTGCCCTGGTTTGTTTGCGGGCTGCTGGGCGTACCTGGGCCCTTGGTTATCCCGCGGCTTCTCTGCGCTGCTGGGCACGGCTCCTGCAGGGAGAAAAGCTTGGGAAAAAAAGCTTCGCAGCGGGCACAGCTTTGTGGAATCACGGAATTACGAAGTCATTATGGTTGGAGAAGACCTCTAAGATCATGGGATCCAATCGTTTACCCATCCACCATGTTCACCACTAAACCATAACTCTAAGCGCTACAGCCACGTGTTTATTTGAGACTCACAGACAGCAATCCCACAACTTCCCTGAGCAGCCGGTCCCAATGCCTGACCACCCTTTCAGTGAAGAATTTTTTCCTAATATCCAATTTAAACCTCTTTAGGTGCAACTCGAGGCTACGTCTTCATCTGTCACTTGTTACTTGGGAGAAGAGACCGACCCCCGCCTGGCTGCATCCTCCTTTCAGGTGATAAGGTTCCCCCCTGAGCCTCCTTTTCTCCAGGTTAAACACCACCAGCTCCCTCAGCTCCTCCTCATCACATTTGTGCTCCAGACCCTTCTCACCAGCTCTGCTGTCCTTCTCTGGACAGAAGAAACCATAACCAGGGAATATTATAAAAGTGATAAAAACCAGATACTGACACTGCATCAGTGCAGCCAGCCTCCAAACAGGCTCAACACCTCAAGTGCTTATGGAGCAGTATCCCCAGAGAGGAGCAGCCCTTGAAAGATGACCTAGTGAGTGGATTAAGACTTTTCCCCCCAGAGAGGAACAGCTGGAGGAGTTTGGGAGTGATGGAAATGCCAAAATCAAGAGCGGTCCAAAGTGGCAGACACAGAACAATCTTTTGATGCTTGTGGTGAAACAAGAAATCTGGAACATTAAACCCAACAGTCAAAACAAAAAAAAGGGAGACTTCATAGGTGGGGTTCCTTCCTAAATCCCCATTGTTTTCTCTCCCTGCCACTACAAACCTTTCGTTAAGCAGAGTGTAAACACCACCACCCAGCTGCAGCCTTTCAGGCATGGGAGTTGCAGTTTCCAGAAATGCTGCAAGCCACCAGAAAGTGCTTTTGGAACATGTATTGTTCTCACGTGGCCTCTGAAGGGTTAAAAAGCCCTAGGGTGGAGTTCCTGAAAGCTTATAATGAATAGTTTTATGGCTAAACAAATTGCTTTTCTAATGGCATTTTTATTCCCATTTGACTTCCTGGATAATGCAATTTATCCAGATAGTAACAAGGAGTAAGCAGCTGGCAGTTTGCTGTCTGAGGCAGCAAAAATAGAGCAGGACCTGAGCCCATGGGTTCCATTGAAGCTTGTCATGCTCGCTGAGCAGTGTCCTTCCAGATGTTGCCAAGGGCCTGTGAAGGTGCTTCAGAAGCTGGGGATTTTCTCCCCAAACAGAAGTGTCTGCTTGGCCCCAGTGAACTGCCGCTCTGTGTCCTGGAGAGGCTGTGTGTGCTGTGTCTGTGCACTCATGGAGAAGTCTGAGCACTGCTTGTTTATCTGATTTCCTAACAAGTCTTATCATACATGGCATTTTTATAACTCCACAGCCCATATCATCATAACAGATGAATAAAATGTATGAATACCACAACCTCAGTGGGGCTAACCTCTGAAGTTGTGGAAATAATCAGCTGATTTTCCCACAAGGCTAGGGCAGGGTCTTTGTTCAGATGGTGACGGTAAAGAGTGAGTCTCTGCATAAAAGGTGGACACAAATCAAGCCTGTCAGGAGAAAACTAATATGGCAATAGAGCTATCTGCAGGAGCTAAGCATCTACTTTCCTCTTTGAGAAGCAACCTCCCAGAATACTTGCAGTTTGATTCCCATGTTGCTTTGGATGCTACACAGAAAATTTCTTCCACTGAACCAATTTTTTTACTCAATTATCCACTGGAAACCTGCAGGAGAAAGCCTATGGGAGAATGTCCAAAGAATCTGAGAACCAACACCAGTAATAGTCATCACTTATAAACTTACATTTCCCTACCTACTACTTGGGTTACCCTCAGCTGTTCCTCTCTCTTTCCTGGTCCCCTTTGCCTCAGTTAAATTCTCTATGAGCAAAGGAAAGACAAAGAAACTCTCTGAAGTTTCAGGACTATTTTCTTTGGGATTTATGGCTTTTTCCCCTGCCTCTTAGCTCTGCAGTACTGACTGGTATAGTATGTTGCTTGACTTACTTTTATCCATTCTTTTTCTGATTTATTTTACCTTTCTTTCCATACCCTCAACAAACTCAATCAGCATATTCATGCAGTCTGTATTTACTAGCCTAATATATGCATATTAATTAATTTGCATAGAATAACTGCATAAATAGAAATGCATGTTCTTTTACTGCAGGTATGTGTGGTACTGTACTAGACCCTCTGTGGTTTCTGCATAAATGAGGCAAGGCCAAAGATGACTGCTCCAAGTGAGAGAAGATACTTAAAGAAAAGCTAAGTCTGATTTCTGTCAAAAGCTTCCAGAAAGTGAAGGAAAAGAATGAGTGGGAGACAAATAATTAAGCTCAATAGGAGGTTGAAGGAGGTTTTTGTTGTCTTCAAGATGTCTGAGCATTGGGAAGTGTCCATGTAAGAGGAACTCATGCTGAAAATGGTATTGTCCAGGAAGGCTAAGATATCTCTCCCAACACAGAGGTAATGGAGAAGCCAGGTTTTAAACAAAGAGTTTATGGAAAAATGCATATAACCTCTTTAACTAGAGGTGTTGCTGTTTATGAGTCAAGTGGCTGTTCCTGGTTTTACTACCTCCACCGTAAAAAATCTTTTAGCTGTCATTTCACAGAATCAAAAGGAAAATGAATTATTCTTAGAATTCAAAACTCAGATACCTACTATAAGTAAATCCCAACTGCCATACAATATCCTTATAAATGTCATGATTTTGGGACACCTTTTGAACATTTGGGTTCAGCAGTATGGTTCTGCTGGTCTGAGAATACCTACTACATAACTATTTTATGGCTTGTGTCCTGAGCTGACTTCTTGATAACCTTGGTTTTTCACACTGACATAGTCTAGGTTTCCACTTTACCCAGTTGCTTATCACTTTGTGCTATGAAGCAAGAATATTTTCCCTCAGAGCTACTATGTCCAGCACTGGCAGGGCTTTCAGAGCAAAGGGCTCCTGAGGCTCAGCAGCAGCTGGGAAATGAGTTCATATAATTGTCCCCCACTTCTTTCTTCCCTTCCATGACCAATGTTTCTACTCTCCTTCCACAGTACCTCTGCTCTTCTAACCTCTGACTACACACAAGAGCAGGAACTGCAGGTGTTTCCTTCAACACAAGGAAAAGCACTGAAAAAGAGTGTAAAGGGGTGGAGGTGGTTCTTGTGCTTGTGAGTCAGCTCTTACCAGGTGAGGTGGGCATCTCCTGCCACCCTGCTCTGCTCTCTCATCAAACCTCTGCCCTGAAGTGTCACAGATCAGGGAGACCTGGCGTTGAGCCCCCTTCCCAAAACCTGTTCCCAGATGCTCAGCACAGGCCCATGGTGTGTGGGTATTACAGTCCCAATGCTCAGACACTCAGCTGAGAGTGATTTGGGCTCAGGGACGGCGCATCAGTTTTGTTCGCCTCTGATGCGTTTTCTGTCCACTAGAGAGCACTCAAATACCACCTATGGACGTGGGACAGGCAGTGGTGCTGACTGCAGTCCCCAGCTGTGTCTCATCGGGCTGGTTTTGCATGCAGCAGAGTTAATTTTCTTCATAGCATCTGCTAAACCGTGGCACTCCCCCTTTGGGAGCCCACTGCCCAGCCCCTGTTTGGCACCATTCACTCACACACGCAATCCCACCAGCTCCAGGGTTACCCTCACCTCGTGCTCACAACTGGTTACATTGGGATTTTCTACAGAGCTAAAGTCAATCAGAGATGTGTTTGCAGTTAGGACTGATGCAGTTAGGACTATTTACTGTTGATACACAAATAGTTAACTTTCACTGACACACAGTCCAGAGGGGTTTTCTCAACCACCAGCCTCAGCATGGATGCAGGGGGACCTAGTGGTATGAAAAAGGGGAGGAATCACCACCTGTGCTCAAGGACTGCTCACCAGCCATCTCCAGCAGGCACTGACATCCCACAAAGGGTTAAAGCAAGGAAGAAAAACCTCTCAGAGCCTGTTAGAATATTGACTGATTTGTGGCTGGGGTCTGTTCATCCTGTTCAATGCGAACGGACTGCAGCCCTACAGTTTAATCCCTCTCTGTTCTTCACAGGGGCATGGGGAGATGAAGGGTCTCCATCAGGGTCAAGGTGTGACCCCATGAACTCATCCCAGGGTCATGTCTGTCTCCTGTACACTGAGCAGGGACCAGCTCCTGCAGCACTGCATCCCTGCCTGGGTGTGATTCTTGGCAGCTCATGGATTTGCTTTTCATCTCCTCAAAGCAGCAGGAGAACAACAGTGAGTTTATAAGCCCATAGGAAATTGTCCACCAAGTTTTGAATCCCTGGCAGAGGACTCTAGCTGCAATCATGGATGAGGGGAAATCAGAGCCCTGCTTAGGGTATAGTAAATAAAATGTGGGGGGAAAAGGCAAGGGCAGAGGAACATATTTAAAAACAAAATAAATCAGCTATGGAAACACAGTTTAAAAGCTGAACATGGAACTTTTCTCCAGCCTTGATTTGGGAGAGATGCAATATAATTTCATTACTGAAAAAGGCTGTGCTAAGAGTCCAGTGAGATGATCACTCACTTATCACTCCTAACACTATTTGTTTTCAGATGACAATTACAAAACCCAGATGTGAACCACTAGGTGATTTTATATTAGGACTGGGCTTCTCAGCAAGTTTCAAAGGTAGCCAAAATGGTAGATGTAAAGTTCACTCATGTTATATGATGTGGTAAGGTTGTTGATAGCCTGTCATGGCAGTCTTTTAATCTACACACCTCCTAAACTCAGTATAGATTTATTCTGGAGAGAAGGGAGCAGAGTTATAGAGCTGTTATTCATTATGCCTCATGCTTTCCTCCCCGCTTTAAACATTTAACCTGTAATGTGATGAGCCACATGTCAGGAATAATCTAGTATAAACCATAGGTAATCCCTGCTGAAAGATAAGCCTGGCTCTTGACCTGCCCTGGAATTAAAATTCCACCTCTCTTAAGTTTGGGGGTACTTGGTAAATCACGGATAAGTTTCATGGTAGCCAGTGAGGAAGAAAAGATGAGATTTCCTGGTTTGCCTCATTTTAATAAAACCAGACCCCAAAATGCAGAAAACTGTCTGTATTATTCAAAAATCACATCTACAGTAGAGAGATACAGTGATTTTAAATTTTTTCCCCCAAAGAAACCATAGGTTTTGGGTAGTTAAGTCTTTACATAGCAGCAATGGAAAGTATTTCCCCAGTCCAGGAAAAGTGAAGGAACAGTCAATAACTGCATAAGTTTCCACCTAAATATGTTGCCAAGTTTTTCAAGTCTGTCTTCACCACACACCTGACCAAAGCCCAAGGATTTTACCATCACTTCCCTCACTCCCACCAAATAAGCTCTGGAGGTGTTTATGTTTGCGCTAAGTTATTTAGTTGGAGATGAGCAAGAGCCCAAGGCCTGCTTGGTTTTGTTGCTGGCTCCTGGTTGATCATTACCCATGTGAAAGTGTGGAAGTGACTCCTTGTATGCAGATTCCTGACTGTAAGTGTAAAGGCTGAGAGTGATGGAGACCCAGGCTTCTCTGCTGAACTGCCCACCAGGGCACAGTGTGAACCATCCTGGTTAGAGCTGGCCAGGCTTTCTTCCTGGATTTCCTTTTAAAATTAGGAAACCTTTCAGGGTCATTGTTGGAACAATTCCTCTGTTTTTTATGAGTGATTCTGGACCTAACTGAAATTCTCCCAAAAGGAAAATATTCAACTTTCGGAATTAGCAAGCAAAACAAAAGGGCTGGGAGGTGAAAGGGTGTTAGTATTTTATTCTTCAGCACCTCTTCCTAAAAAGGTGTGTGCAATTGCTCTGTCTGTTGCTTCCTGTATCTGCCAGTCTCTGTGGCTGCTCCCCACTGAAAAACGCTGCAGTGACTCAATGACCCATTTTAACCAAGCACAGCACAGGAGGAAATGGCTGGACAAATTTCAGCTCCTCCAACCACTGTAAAAACCTGGCAGCTCAGTAGGTGAGAGGCCAGGATTTGTGTCCCTCTAAGGGAAAAACTGAGGCACAAATTCAGCAGATAGCTGTTTGATTTGGCTCACCAGCCACCTCTCATATACCTCCAATGTGATGGAAATAAAAGGCAAGTACAATGCAGGCTTTTTGGTAAACTGAGTCACTTTGCTTCTGTTGCATTTTTTTCATCCCAAGATAACTAATTTGGCAGATGCCATGACAGCCATTTCAATGGCCCAACCTTTTCTAGGTGACAGCAAGCCAGGAGTGACCCAGTTGTCCAAGGAGATCTGCAAGATGCCTCTGTCTCATAGCACCATCAGTACAACCCATCTCATCAACCAGTCATTCATACACAATTGTGGTAGGAAGGTGAACATCTTGCCAGGTCATTGCTGTTTCTTTCAGGAGCTGAGTTTAGCTCACAGATATTTTACAACAAGCATTTTGAGTCAGATGCTCTGATGCTTACCTGGAAAGTGGCTAACAGATTCTGGATTTCCCCAGGTCATGGACATGGGTATTTACATTCATGTGTTTTTAATTAAGATATTTGTGGCTGCAATTGTAGAGGTGTTATGAAGCAGTAACTACTTGCTTATCTAGTGTCACACAGGGAGATCATTCTTGCTTTAAATTAGATTTTGACCTGCACAGCATCTTGCTCTGTGCTGATCTGGCAGACTGGCTTTGTAGTCAATGGACAAAATGAAAAATTCTGATCCAAGGAGTGGCACAGCTGATGTGTGTCTAACAAATCTCATGTTGTAGATCACGTGAAATGAATCTACCCTGAATACTTCTTTATCACTCTCCTCCAAAACAGTGAACACTAAAGTGGCACTCTATGGGTGTTGGAGATTTTAGAGAAGTGGTGATTGTGCTTCAGAAAGACAGAGGAAAAAATGTCCCCAGAGAGTGATGTAGCCTTTTATGGTACAGTGGTGTAGCAAACATTTTGGATATTTTTCTCCTGAGTCAAGTTTTCAGCTTTCTACAGTGCAAGAAGCAACCACCACTTGGTAAGAGAAACAATCAGCCTGAGGAGAATGGAAATGAAGTCTCCTTGGGAGAGCACATTGTTCAAGCTGGTCCTACAATCAGCTGTTTTTATTTGTGGTTCATATGATGGAGCCTAAGCTGGAATCAGTCACTGGGGCATTCAAAGCTACAATTACAAGACCAGAATGGTAATTGCTACCCGAGCATTGCACAGTCAGGGGAAGTGGTCTGGGCAGTGCTGAACTGGGAGGTAAAAAGAGAAATGTAAGAATTGAGAAAAAGCTGTTTGCATGGAAAGTGCTCTTCCTTCCTGACACTCCACTAGGAGCATCCATTCCAATCCTGTGCAAGGTTGTAAATACAACTTTAGTATTTCCTTAATCCTTTTCCCAAGCTGCCCACAAGAGCAGTCAGGGACCTGTTGCAAAAGAGAGGGAAAAACTAGGATGGGAAGGAGTGTGGCTGTCCCAGGGTCCCAGCCAGCCCTTCCCAAGGCAGTGTTCTTCACTGCTCTTGCTGCCAGCTTCTCAGCTCCCCACCAAATACCAAAGGCCCAGACCTTTCTTCCAACAAGAAAAGCCACTGATTCTTGGCTGGCTAAGGTTCAGCCCAGCCATGCTGGAATAAGGTTTTGAAGGAATGAAGGCAAGGCCACAGACAATCCTGACAGTGACCTAGGTCTTCTATACACAAGCCTGTCGGTACCCTGCCCCAATCTCCAGGGTCTCCAGTCTTTCATTTACCCAATAAAATTAAATTATGCCAGGGAGCCAGCTCAGCATTGTCACAGAGTTATGAGGGTCTCTGGTGTGTTTTTGGACTCAGACCCTGATGAAGAGTTCCTGGGGCAGTTCAGTTGTTAACAGAGGCTGGGGACCTTTCTCAGCTGACAGCTTGTACATGACCATCAGCCTTGGAGATGATGGGAGTTTGTCCATGTGGACATAGGCTGATACACAGCATGTGACCTTGGTACCAATGAGTGTTCCTACAAACATTTCATGTACATGTATAGATGTAGCCCAAGTGGCCTCTATTTGCACAATCATGAGCCTTTATATTCACAACCTGTCTTATAAATATTGTATCCAGAAGCCAGTACTGTGCAGAGGAAAAAACTGTGGAGAAGATTCAGAGGAAAAAGCTGCAGAGAAGATTCAGATCTGGGTTCATTTGCAGTTTCCACAGTGGTAATTCATCAAGGACCAGGAAAACCTTTAACTCTCCTTGTGCCTTTGACTCTTATAAAAACTGTCAGCCAAGACTGAATCTGCATGCAGGGTGAGGCCCTACAGAAAGGACAGATGCAGAATTTAACACCTCCTTGTTCCAAGTGTGAAGTGCTGGTTAGCAAATCAGCAGCTGCCCTCCCAACAATCATTTCATTTCATTTCATTTCATTTCATTTCATTTCATTTCATACAGGACTTAGTCATATTAAGTATTTTGAGCTGTACTTTTCTTCTGGACACAGATGAAGGACCCCAGAATGGCATATTTTGACTTACTAACCTTGAGATCAATGTGTGAACCACAGCTCCCTGTACACTGCTGAAGTGACCCAAACACATTGCTCTGCTCTTCAAGGATTTCTTTAGTACCAGAAAGTCCCATTTTATTTTATTTTTTCCTACTAAATTCTGATGATCTTTTCAAAAGGTCACGTGCTCAGGTGCTAAAATAAGTACCTGGGGTTTCTCTGCAGGATACTCAGGACTCACAGAATCATTTAGGTTGGAAAAGGTCTATAGACATCGTGCTGGTCAATGAGGCAGAAGGTTAGAAGCCCCCCCTCTTTTCTGAGGCAGCAGCTGGAGGTCTGGATGTCTCAGGTAGCACCATATATTCACATTAAAGATCTGGTATTGTCTCAGGTGCCTGAACCTGTGCATAAGTATTCTGGGAGGTAAGGACAGACAAGTGGGCAAGGCAAAGCAAGTGTGTTGCCTGCATTAAATATAAATCATAGAATCATAAAAAAGCCTGGGTTAGAAGGGACCTTAAATATGATCTTGTTCTGCCCCTCCTATTGTCATGGGCAGGGACACTTTCCACCAGGTCAGGTTGCTCAGGGCCCCATCCAACCTGACGTTTAACACTTCCAGGGAGGGACAGGACATCCACAGCTTCTCTGGGCAACCTGTGGTTGTGCCTCACCACCCTCACAGTAAAGAATTTCTTCCTATCATCCAATCTAAATCTCTCTTCTTGTAGTTTAAAACTATTCCCCCTTGTCCTGTCTCTGTCTACACGTATAAAAAATGGCTGTTTCTTTATTGTAAGCCCCCTGTAAGTACTGTAAGGCTGCAGTGAGGTCTCCCCAGAGCCTTCTCTTCTCCAGCCTGAACAGCCCCAGCTCTCTGAGCCTGTCTCCACAGGAGAGGTGCTCCACCCCTGGGACCATCTTTGTGTCCTGCTATAAATAACAGGTCTGTGCCTTTCTTGTTGAGGCAGAAACAGATGCTACCCAAATACTGATGTCAGCCTACACCAGCTTGTCTGCAGAGAGCTGAGATAGGCAGTTGTGAACACACAGTCAAGGTCATGCCCGACCAGGCACTTGACATTCCACACTTATGTGTGTCAGTGGCTCCATCCATGCAGCTGTCCCTGTCCAGAGGCACGCCTTTAACTTTAGTGGGAGTACTAAATAAATCTGCAGGGGCTGCAGGATGTAATACATTGCATGTATCTCCTTTTATTGCATTTACCAATGGAAAGATACATAGGCAGAAAGCTTGTTCTAAGTTACATCTCCAAACTTTGCAAAGGACCCTTCCTTAAGCAAGATGTGATTTGCTCTTTGTATTAACTCGATGACTCTTTGAGACGGAGCCTCAAACGTGAAATAAAATGGAACTTCAGCTGACGCACCCATAGTAAAAACTTTAACACCTGATCCTGAAACTCACACTCAAGTCTGTCAAATGCACAGCAGAGAGAAAAAGGGGTGTGCCCACAAAATGTGTTCCCATTTGCAGCCAGTTTCCCATCTCCCTCCTTTTTACAGGACACACTTGTGCTGGGTTGCTTTATGAGTATTTCACAGCCTCCGCGGAGAGAAGCCGGAGTGGGTGCCTTCCGAACGGCTAGTGCCTTCCACGTTCCATCCGCGCCTCGGAAAACGCCTTCCACGGAGCCGCAGTGCTATAAATCCCTTCTCCAGGAGATGGTGCTCCTGCCCTGGGAGAGCCCTTCCCAGGGCCCGCACGCTTCCAGAGGATGCTCGGTCCCAGCGCGGCCCCCCGGCCCCTCTGCTGAGCCGGGACGGGGTGGTGGCTCCGTGGGATGGGTTCTTTTCTGAGCTTCCCGCGCTGCTCGGCAGCTGATGGAGAAAGAGACCCACAGCATGAATTTTTGTTCAGAAAAAGTTGGAAAATGCAAGATGGAAAAGGAAAGCAGAAATGGTGGGGTTAAAATGCAGAACTGGGTAGGAGACCAGCAGGTATCAGTGGTAAGAATTGGTTTGTGAACTGCTCAGTTTGCCCCATGGTGTGTGCTGGTGTCTATGGGGCCTCTCAGGTGAGATCCATCTCTCTTGTGGGGCCAAACCCCCTAGTGTGTCATGGAAGGACATGCTGCCCTGGCAGGGAGGTCAGGGACAAGCTTTGATGGGAGTGATGCAGACGATGCAAAGCTGCAATCAAACATACCTTTTCCCCCACCCACACACCCGCCTTCCTCCATTCCTCCTCCTCCTCACAGCACAGCAGCAAGCACAGAGGAGTGCTGGGCTGGGGCTGAGGGTGACAGGCATTCTCTGGCCATCTGCACGCCTCAGCCAACCCCCAGGGCATGTTGGTGTCCCCAGAGTAACTGTCCAGGAAGTCAAATTTGCCAGCATTTAGTTCCATTTGTCAGGTCTGTGGCAGAAAATAAAAGCATGGGATTAGAGCACTGAAGTGAATGAGAGAAAAAAGGTAACAACAATACCAAAGGATGGGAAGATAACTTAAAGGGGGGAAAAAAATAGAACCCAGACACCTTCCTTCCATGTTCATAGAGGTGAACAGCTGCATCCAGAAAGCTATGAGTGAGATAACTGGAGTTATTATTTGAGTTATGACCCATAACTGGAGTTGCTGGTAAGACTTTGCATTGCAATGGAAAGCAAAGAACTTGGGTTTTGTGTGGAGAAATTCTGTCTCAAGTGGCAGAGAATGAACCTGACCCAGCAGTCATGAGCAGCACTGGCTGGAAGGGATGGGGAGAGGGCAGAGAAGGAGTCTCCTAGGAGGAGTTGGGAACTGGAAAGATCAGGGTGAGGTACTCTGTTCCTTTTCTGGTGTTCCCTTGGGTATCTGCTGGCAAATACTCTTCCAGCCAGGTACTTCTCCTCCCTGATGCCCCCACATCTCAGGAGCCTTGACAAAGGGACTGGGAGCTGGAAGACAAGAAGTTGGGGAGGATGTGATGTGGGAAACTGATGAGAGGAAAAAAGACTGAGTGGAGATCAAAGGATTTAATACATAAGAATAAGGAATCATGGAGCAGAGCTTGAGGAGAGCTGTAGGACAGTGCTTCCCCTCGTAGCATCTCACATGCTTATCCAGGGGTGGGGAGGAGACAGCTGACAGCTTTCTTGACATCTGTGACAGCTGTCTCAGCTGGGCTCTGTGTTCATGCTGCAGAAACTGCTTTCTGGAGGTACTGCTCTCCCTCCAGGAACTAGCAATGGGAAGAAGGTGGTTAGTTAGACTGAGGAGGAGCCCAAAATGAAGGCAAGTGAATCCCACCCCTTCCAACGAGATGCTGGCCTAGACTACCACCGTGAGGACACTTGGGGTGAGTCATCACCATGATCCAGCATCTGTGACTGGTGCATTGACAAATTACTTGCTGACTCTGCACTTTTCAAAAAGCAGAGTCAGCTTTTTTTTTTTAATTGACTGAGTGCTCAGTTGTGTTTTGACTCACTATTTTCAGGTGGCTTATGCCAGACCCTGTCAAGCAGATGCTGAATAGGACAATTTTCCCTGAGGGGATATTGGAAAGCCTTTTTCAAGAAGCTTTTTTGTTTCCAGAAAGATTGAACTCTCCACAAAGCATTTCCTGTCCCCTAGCTAGAGCACAGTGCTCAAACTGCTCAAATAGAAAGTGATGTGAGACAAGCACACCTTTAGGCAGCCAGACTGAGCTGACGTCAGGTCTCTGGGCCTGAAGCAAAGCAGCCTGCGGGGTCCTTGAATCCATCTGATGTTTCATGCATGGAGTTTGTACCTTGATTTGTCTTATCTTCCCTGGCTATCCCTGAGCAGACAATCAGAAAGAATTCATCTTGGCCTCAGTTTAAGTAAGTTTTGGAAGGAGTTGCTGGAAGATTTGGAAAGAAAACGATGCTGTTGCTTAGCTACTTGCTGAGCTGGCCCTGCAGTCACTTGTAGCCATCTCACTAGAAGATATTGGTTAAGTGAAGCCCCAAGAGGCTACTTGTGTGGTCATTACATGAAAACACACTCTTCCAAATAGCCACTGGCATCAATGGTTTGATCACTGAACTTGCTCAAGACTTGAAAATCTGGTGGAACCCCACTGGTTCAGCTAACAGCTGCAAACAACTCCAGTTTTGAGGCGTGGAAGGGGTTTGTCACTGCAGCTTATTTCTATTCCATTAGAAAGGGCTGATAACAGGGAAGCTGAGGTGGAGGTGCAGAGCTCTGGGAGTGTAGCTGAGACATGAGGCACATGGTTATCCCTTGAGGATTTCCCTTCTGCCTCAGTTTCCTACTTTGAGAAGTGGTCTTACATGCCTGTTGGGATTCTAGTTCAATCAAATTCACTCCTGTGCTGAAGAGCATCAGTAGGGCAGCCCTTCTGCCAGGCTTGGACCTTGCCCACAGTACAAGAGGAGGCAGACATGGTAGGGTGATTCACCATGACCAGGACTCAACCCTTGAGCATGGAGATGGTTCAGTGCTCCACACACAAATGTCCCCAGCTGCCATGGACAATGCAGAAGGACAAGGGCAGTGCTGGGCACAAAAATAGGGAGCTTAGGAAGGGGCACTGCAACAGAGAGGACAAGCCCAAGTGTCAGCCAGGCAGGGATGCTTCCTTCTTGACCCTAAAGCAATCACCATGCAAAAAATGTTCCTAGTAAGAAAACTGGCTTAGTGAGAAGACTGTCCCCTTCTTTCCAGAAACCTGACCAGAAGGGTCTGTTGGTCAAGGAAGGGAGAGACTGTAGTGGGACATGGTGCAAGCTGTCTCAGGAGTCAGGATCCCTCCTGGGCATACAGCCATTGGCTTCATGTTACTTGGGACCGGTTCTTAGGGAAAAAATAGAGGCAAATGTGGCCCTTTATCTTCATCTTAGGTTTTGGCACACTTCCGGTTTAATACTCTGTGAACAGGGTGTCAGGACAGTCTCAAAACTGTGTTTTCAGCCCATGATAGAGATACCCAGAGGATTTTTAAGTGTAAAAGCAAAGAGAGATGGAGCAAGTGAGCAGGGCTGGAGCCAGGATCAGCACGTTGGTTGAGGGGCCCCACGGGCAGGAGCACATTGCTGTGCCCACAGCAGTGGGGAGTGCCCTCAGGAGGAACCAGTCTATTTACGGGTGAAGCTGAACGGACAGAAAATCTCCCTCAGTTTTGTGGGTGTTTTTTTCTGTATAAACTTGCTAATTGAGTTGTAAAATAAAACTGCAGCCTTTCCTCTCCAATTTCTGCTGCTGCAGCAGCGTGCTAATTTGGGTTTGGAAGGGGGCTGGTAGAAGGTGGCTTTTTGCCAGGATGAAATTATGCACAAAAGTTTTGCAGTGGGAGAGAAGGGGAGCCCATCCCCAGCACAGGGAAGGACTGGGGGCAGGAGGTGCTGTGCTGCAGTGCAGGGCTCGGGAGGCTTGGGAAGGTCCTGCAGCTGGTCTGGGCTGGGCTGATGGAAATTCAAGAAAGCCCAAAAGGGTTTAAATGAGACTGCAATGGAGAACAGATGGGAAAGTCAGTGCCTGTGCGTCTTGATAGACGCTGTGTAGTTGGGAGGATGAGCTGTGGGGTTTCACATCTACCCTCTGGCTCAGCTGGGCAGGATTTGCTGCTTGGGTTGGGGCACCTGTGTGTGTGTGTGTGTGTGTGTGTGTGTATGTGTTCATGTGCCTTCTGGTGCTCACAGACATGTGTCCATGTCACTGGGGTTGGGTGGGGGTCTGTGTGCCTGTGTCTGGGTCTCCATACAGACAATGAGCACAGGGATCTGCCTCTTGTCACCCAGCAGCACAAGGCTCTGTCATGGGGACAGCTGCACACAGGGACAAGGATGGTGTGGTGGAAATTGATGCACAGGAACCCCTTGCTCAGCTTTGCCAGCTTGCAGCAGGGAGGGATTTGGCCCTGGTGCCCACACTGGGGGCTGAGAAGAGAACTGGTCTGTGGGCAAAAAAAGTTGTGGGGGTAGAACAATCAGGAGGCACAGCTGTCTGTTGCATCAATGTAACTTTAATTTTTGAAACACAGATCAAAAATGCAGTGACAGTGACAGTTCCAATCCCAGGGAATTTAGTGAAGCTTGGGGTTCCACAGGTGTGGGGCAGGTACATGCACCCCAACCTGCAAGAGGATGTACAGACTTGGGGGCTTGAGGCTGAAGGGTTGTGGGACTGGAGCCCACACTCGCCATATTTGTACCTTTCACTGTTTCCCATAAAACTGACTGTGTGAAATGGTTCCAGGCAGGATGCTCCAGAAACCATTGCAAGAAACCTGGAGGTTTATGGATAGACTTGTCTGCCCATTGAACAGTCCTTCCCCCCCCACCATCCTTCCATTCTTTTGCTGACCCTTTTGGTCCCTTCCTTGGGCAGCACTGAGTGCTGCCATGCGCTGCAGTGGGAGCATCAGGAGCACAGTTTGGAGCCTGGGGCTGCTCTTTGAGGTGGGATTAAGTGGGACAGGACCAGACAGTGCATTTCAGCATTCCCATCTTTGGGAAGAGATCCCCTGAGCCCTGCTGCCATGTTCTGGCTCTGGGAGGGCTCCCAAGTGGAGTCTCAGCACCCTGGCCAGGGGGGAGTGAGGCCCCAGGGCTGGGAGGTCTTGTCAGATGGTTTTCAAAAATGACCTTTAGTATCTGAACAGCATCAGGCTGGATTTAATAAGGGGCTGACAGAAGAATAACAGTTAATGAAGCCTTCCTCTGCGAGCCCTTCCCCTGCCTCCTGCCCCAGCTGGGTTAGGCTCCTGGGGGTCACTAGCTGCTGGGGGGAGGTGGTGTGTGCCGGGCCCCGTGTGAACACAGTGAGTGTGCAAATGCCATGCAAGCCATGCCAACCCCATGGGCAGGCTGTGCAAGCCCTGTGCAGAGGCTGTGCAGAGGCTGTGCAAAGGCTGTGCAAACTACACAAGTGCTGTGCAAGGTGTGCAAATGGCTTCAGGCCTGGCCATCCAGCACTGCATGGGACAGGAATTTGTTGAGATGGGGTTTTCTTGGGATGGTGTCCTGGGAGTGCCGTCCGTGCCTCTGCACAGTGTGTGTGTATATACTGAGCAAAGCTGCTGGTTGGCATTAGAAACCTGCTCACAATGCTGTGATAAGACACCTGTAAAATTACAGCAGAAAGAAATCCAAGAGGCTGCAGTGACAAATGCTCGTGAGAAGCGATTGTTTCGGGGGGGGGAGAAGAAAAAAAAAGCCGTGTTTGTTTTGGCGAAACACCTACATTCCTTCAAATAAATCATCGCAGCGCTTGTTTTTGTATTTGCGGAGAAATCGCAACAGACATAACCAGGGACTTAAGAGACTTGAAATAACATCCTAGTAAATACCCCACTTTGTTATTTTAATCGAGACCCAAGGAAACATCTGAATTTTACCAAGGAAACCCTCCGCGCGAGGGAAAACATCAGCCCGCAGTCCGGCTGGGTCTTTGTTTTGCTCCGGTGTCGGACTCCCGAGGCGGAATTACCGGGGCCGATGGAGGCTCGGGGCAGCCCGGGGCATCTCGGAGCGGTGCGGGGGGAGCCCGGGGCCCGGGGCCGTCCCACAGCGGGTCGCTCCGGCTCCCCCGGCCGCTCCCAGCCCGGCTCCGCCGCCGGCATCACCCCCGCGGGCCAGTGTCGGGGAAAAGGGTCTGCCCGAAACATGGGGTGCGGTTCCTCTGTTCGAAACAGAGCCGGGACAGCCCCATCTCCAGTGTAGGACTGGGACCCCCGCCCCGGTACGGGGTGCTGAGTGACCCGCTCCAATACCTGGAGAAGTTTCCCGGTTCAGTCTTCGGTGGTCTCCCGGTCAGTCCCCGCTCCGAAATACGACCTCTGCAAACAGAGGTGGTGGTGCCCCCCAGCCTCCCGCCATCCGAACTGGGGTCGCCTTCCAAAGTCAAACACAGCCCCATTCCACCCCACAGCCAGGCTGGGGTGACGGCTTGGCACGGGGCTGTGGGAACGCGGCTCCCTCCGCCAAACGAGGGCTGCGGGTGCCCTCACCGGGTGCGGGCCCGGAGCCTTGAGGGATCTCTCACCTGCCGAGGACACGGGGCGGGATCCGATGGAGGGTCCGGGGGTTCCTCACCTGGCGGAGGAGGCGGGGCGAGGTCCAAGGGAGGATCCGGGGGTCTCTCACCTGCCGGGACAGGCGGGGCGCAGCCCGAAGGGGGGATCCGGGGGTCTCTCACCTGCCGGGGCGGGCGGGGCGAGGTCCAAGGGAGGATCCGGGGGTCTCTCACCTGCCGGGGCGGGCGGGGCTCAGGGGATCGTTTACCGCCAGGGCGGGCGGCGGGTGCGGGCGGCGCTCGGGCGGGGAGGGGCGAGTGGCCGGCAGGGGGCGCCCCCGGGCGGCGGGCGGCCGCGGCCGCGGCGGTGGCGGCAGCGGCGGCGGCGGCGGCGGCGAAGACGATGTTCAAAAGCGGGCGGGGAGCGGCGGCGGCAGCAGCTCCGCGCCGAGCCCCGGGCCGCCGCCATGCGCCTCCGCGCCGCCGCCGCCGCCCTCTGCCTCTGCCTGCTGGGCGCCTGCCGCCTTCGCCGCGGGCTGGAGGCCGCCGCCGTGCGCGGCCCGTCAGCGGCCGCTCCCCAGCGACCCTCGGCAGCCGCGCCTTCCTCCGCCTCCTCCTCCTCCGCCGCCGCCGCCTCCCCCTTCTCCTCCCCGCCGCGGAGGGACGGGGCTCTCCGCAACGGCACGGTGGTGCCGCATCATTACATGGTGGCCCTATACCAGCGCCTGGCCGCCCGCCGCGCCCCCGGCCGCCGCGCCGACACCGTGACGGGCTTCGCGGAGCGGGCGCGCGGCGGTGAGTGCGGGGCGGCCGCGGCCGGGAGGGCGAGGGCGGAACGGCCGCCCCGCCGGGACTCCGCCGTCGGGCGGGAGAGAAGTCGATGCTTGGGCTTCGGAATGGGCTTGGGGATGAGGATGCGGCTTGAGGACGGAGACGGTGCACGGGTGTGGGGATCAGGCTCCTGTGTGCATTTGGGGATGGAGACACGGGGTTGTGCATCACTCTGAGCCTGAGTTTGGTGACGTGGTGGCACGCGGAGAGGATGCTCGCATGTTGGTCTGAGCACGGGGCTGTGCCCGGGATAGGATTGTGCGCTGGTTGGGGAACGGGGTTGTGCGTTGGTTTCCGCACGGGGTGGTTGCAGGGGATGGAGCTTCACGGGACAGGGGCTGCGCATCCCGGCTGTTTAACGGGAACGAAGCCGTGCGCGAATCTGAGCGTGGCAGTGGGGGCGAGGACAGGGCTGGGAGTGGGGTTGCGCGTGAGCATACAGTTAGGAGGGTTGACGATGGGGACAGCAAAAGGTTTGTGCCTGGCACCGGTGAAGGGGTTTGCCGGCGGAGATGAACGTGGCGCAGAGCGGGGCTCTGGGGTGGCGGTAGGGTTGCACCCGCAGTCGGTATCGAGGATGGCTCTTGGTGCTGGGGATGCGGTCCGGGACGGGGTGCGAGGTGCAGCCGGCCAGGACGGGGTGAGCGGCGGTGCGGGGCTCTCGGGACCTGCCGCCACCTGATGCGGGGCCGGGGCGTGCGGCGCACTTTGAGAGCAGCTTCTCCGCGCCGCGTCCCCCGTCCTGCCAGAGCCTTTGCAACCCGAAAAACTCCGCGGGGCACCGTGACGGGCCGGGCCGGGCCAGGGAGGGAGCGCAGCCGCGGTGTCCCGTGGGGGTGCTCGGCGCCGGGCGGCCGCGGCGCTCCGGAGCGACTGGGTTAGCAATTTCTGCAGGTAGCGAGTCCCGCTAACGCCGCCGGCTGAGCTCGGCATCGCGGTCCCCTTCCCCCTCTTCGCCCTCTTTTGCCCTCTTCATACCCACGAATCTAATAATAATAATAATCAAATGCATATACACACCTAATGATAAACTTTTAACAAATACATGTATATATGTACTTCCCGCCCTACCGGCCAAGTTCGCACGGCTGGGGGGGGAAAAATAATACATTCCTGATCGAACAAAATGAAAAGGCAAACTGAAAAGCAGCGCCAGCCGCACCCCGTCCCTGTCGCTGGTGGAAGAGCCCCCCCAGTCCCATTCCCACACCCAGAAGGGGCCGTATGCTGCCGACAGACTTTGCGGGAGGAGGTTTACTGGAAGCTGAGGGGGAAATGTCGGGGAAGCGAGGCGGGACCGGGAGGAGGATGCTCCGGTGGGAGGGTGGGCAGTGCTCGGCTTGTGAGTGCTGGGCGAAAGCTGAGCACAGGTCCTGGGAAGTTTCAGCGCAAAACGAAACCAGATGAACTCTTCAAAGGGATCTCCTTATCTGCTCTTATCTGCTTCTCATAGGAATTTTAGATCTGCTTTTCAAATAGTAATTTTAATAACCATAATGAATAATAATAGTACTGTTAATGATAATAATAGCAGCAGCAGCAGCGAATGACAGGGAGAAGCGGTTTTCCCCCGGCGGGCGGTGCAGGCTGCGCCCAGCGGCGCTGCCGGCGGGGCTGGGCGGGTGTGGGGCGGGGGAGTCGGGCAGGCTCTGCCGGCAGCGGGTCGGGGCGCTCCGGGCACAGCAGAGATGTGTGCAGCACGCCCAGGTCAGGTTTCTCGTTAACGAGGGAGAAAACAAAAAAAAACAACCCTCCCAGAACTCAATTCACCTCTTCTTCCCAGCTCCACCTCCTTTGGTGCTTCTTTTTAAACTCACGTTGAGTATATTTATTCAGTGCCAGAAACTGCACAAGTCTGTGTCAGGTATTTGGATGCATTAAAAATAGTGCCAAACTGAGGCTGGGCTCGCTTTCAGCCGCTGTGGGTGCCTCTATCAGACCTGTGTGCCTGTGCCTGTCTGCGAGGGGAAAGTGGAATTTTTAACAGCTTGTGTGTGTGAGTGACACTTGGGGCAGAAGAAATAGGTGACAAACTGCCGATTGGGGATGGTAATGTGCTGCA
The DNA here is from genome assembly GCF_901933205.1 of Camarhynchus parvulus. Taxonomy (NCBI): domain Eukaryota; kingdom Metazoa; phylum Chordata; class Aves; order Passeriformes; family Thraupidae; genus Camarhynchus; species Camarhynchus parvulus. Next base: position 72,344,385 of record NC_044573.1, on the reverse strand, counting down.
CAGGTTCAGGTGTGGCTTCCGTGCCAAAACAGAATAGTGGTGCATCTGGGGTCACTGGAACACCTGGGAGGAAGCAGAGAAACCTCCTCAGGATGTGGAGAAGAGTGCTGATGAGAAGCCACTTGTTTGAATTGATTCCTCCCTCCCTATGCACCTTCTCCTTCCCATTTGTTTTCGGTGCCCCCAGGCAGAGTGACGCTCCTGGATGCAGGACACACAGCCTGTGTCCCGCTGGGATGCTCAGGAAGCCGTGCTGCACAGCGACATCTCCCCCATTACCTCTGCGTCCCTTGCACCTCCCTAATGAGAGCTTGGCTTTGGCTTGCTGATATTTAAATCTTTTTTTCCTTTTTTTTTTTTTTTTTTCCTCTCTGTGTTATCTCTTCCAGATGCCTCCCCGTCCGCCTCGGAGCAGCGGTACCTCTTTGACATCTCCAGCCTGCCTGAGGCAGAGGAGGTGACGGGCGCGGAGCTGCGGATCCTGCGCTCCGTGCCCGAGAACCGGAGCCTGGCGCTGTCCCCCGAGGGCTCCTTCCACCACCTCCTGCTCGCCACCTGCCCCGCCCGCGACGGCGAGGAGCCCCGGCTGCTGGACTCCCGCGCCGCGGACGTTCTGGACACGGGCTCCTCCCGATGGGAGGTGTTTGATGTCCGGGAGGCCTTGCGGGATCAGAGGGAGAGCTCGCCCTCGGGGAAGCTGCTGTGCTTCCAGCTGCGGGTGGTGTCGGATGGCTCGGGGCAGGCACTGCCCCCCCGGCAGCTGGGCTTCGGCAAACCCCGGCCGCAGCCCCACGAGCGAGCCCTGCTCGTGGCCTTCTCCCGCACCCAGAGGAAGGAGAACCTCTTCAAGGAGATCCGGGATAAGATCAAGGCCCTGGGCAGCCCCCCCTTCCTGGAGCCCCCCGATCCTGGGCAGGAGGCGTTCCTCAGGCGCAGGAAGAGGAGGACCACCATTGCGGCCCGCTCTGGGGGCAGAGGCCACGGCAAGAAGGCGAAGACGCGCTGCAGCAGGAAGCCCCTGCACGTGAACTTCAAGGAGCTGGGCTGGGATGACTGGATCATCGCCCCCCTGGATTACGAGGCCTATCACTGCGAGGGGGTCTGCGACTTCCCGCTGCGCTCCCACCTGGAGCCCACCAACCACGCCATTATCCAGACCCTGATGAACTCCATGGACCCCGAGTCCACCCCGCCGAGCTGCTGCGTGCCCTCCAAGCTCAGCCCCATCAGCATCCTCTACATTGACTCTGGGAACAATGTGGTTTACAAACAGTATGAGGACATGGTCGTGGAGACGTGTGGCTGCAGGTAGCAATTTCTGCAGCTCTCCCTATCCCTCCTGGCCTTGCTCAGCAGCCCTGCCCATTTTATATATATATATAAATATAAATATATATATATATATAAAATATATATATAGATATATACACTCATACACATTTTGGTGTGTGCCTTCCCAAATGCCAAGCTCAGAGCAGGTGTCCCCTGTGTTCCCTGGGCCATCCTGGCCATGAGCCCAGGAGGGATTGGGGGTGCCCCTCTGAGACTGAGGCTGCCACCATCTCTGTGCCTTGGGAACGTCTCCCCAGCCTCTGAGCTCTGCCTGATACACTTGGTTTGCCTAAGTGGAGCTGACGACTTCTTTCCCAAAGGTTTTGGAAAATGTCTAGCCAAAATTGTTTTGGTCAGAATGATGACCTGGGGTGGGGGCATGTGGAGTGTTGTCTGCAGCAGAGGGATCAGGTCAGCATCACCCTCTGGCTGTGGCAGTGCGATGGAGGTGAGGTAGGAATGCTCTTTTCTTTGAGTCAGATGAGTTTTTCTGGCAGTCTTCAAATTGCTGCCCTGAGTTTCCTGGTGGAAAAATAAGGGATCCCTGGGGGAAAGCAGGGGGTGGAGAACCTGTGGCTGTCATGGGTTGTAATCACTTGGTCCAGACCTGTTTCCAGACCACAAACCTGGGAGAGGTTTGTGAGTCTGCTGGCAGAGACAGGAGAGAAGGACAACCAGAGGCTAAAAGAGTCAGGTGTGAAGCAGATCTTGTGCTCTTACAAAGACGGAAGTGGCCCTGGGAGGCGTTAGCTGGAGATGCCTCCACTCCACATGGTCGGAAGCGCTGGCTTTGCTGTGTGTGTCTTGCAGGAGGTACTGGTGGGTGGGTCCCCTCCCTTTCCTGCACAAAACTGTGTTTCCGAGGCATACTGGGAGCCCAGCATCAGGCCTGCAAGTCACACAGCCATCCTGAGCGTGTCTGGAGAGAAACAAAGGTCCCAGGTTCCCTAGGGAAGAGCCATTTCGCTCGGGTTCTTCTCTTTCCAAATAATCTCTATAAAAGCACTAAGCTCCACCCTGTCTTCCTTTGGCATCGATTTCCCAGGGAGCTGTGTCCCTCCCTGGAGTGCTGGCTGCTCCTTGCTCCATTAAGGGAGCTGGATCCTCCAGGAACAGACCTTTCCCATGCAGAGGGCTGAGTGCTACCCTCAGGGACTGCTATGTGAAGTGGGCTGCTTTGACATGTGCTGAAAGGGTTTTAGTAACTCAGGAGCTGAGTTAATAAATTACCTTTAAAAGAGAGAAGCTCTTCATCCATGCCAGGGTGTGCTTTGGGTGCTGGGAGGCATTTTTGCTGCACCTCAGTGGGTTTTGGTGCCAAACTTTGGCTTGCTGGGTGGCTTTGCTTAGACCAGAGATGTGTTTGCACAGATTTTGTGTTTGATGGTTTGTTTTTTTCTTGTGGCCAGGGTGTTGGTGTGTAAGCATCAGTGCTTATTAGCGATGGTAGTTTGCTTTTGGAGGAGGTAAATCCCTGCTGGAAACATGGGGTTTTTCCTACAGAAATCCAGTTGTCCTCTGTGGCAGGGGTGTTCTGCTGGGAGGGCTGAGCCTGGCCAGGGCAGAGAGGGGATCACCTCAAAGAACTCTGCTGAGATCCAAATGATTTCAAAGATCAGAAAAGCCTTGGTGAGGTTCAACAGCCCCTTCCCCCCAAGTGCATCAGTAGGAAGAGAATGTGTCCATGGAAAACAGTGACAGATCTGCTGGCATAACCCCCCCAGCCTCCCTCCATCCCTGCCCATGGAGCCTGCTCTGCATCCTCAGGCTGGGGCTGGTGGCAGCTCAGAGGAGCGAGTGTGGGGCCCATAAGTCTCATGTACCCCCTTGACATCTGCAGAGATCCTGTTTTTACATTTGTGCATCCAAGAGGGAAACCCATGTCCCTACCTCAGCATGCATGTAAATATATGCTAATGGTGTACCTGCCTCCAGGAGGATGCTCAGAGATGGGGGCCAGGGGGAGAAGAGGAAGGATCAGGTCCATGCCATGGGTTTTCTCCCTGTCAGTATTTGGGGAGGCTGGGGTCCCTGAGCGGGTTTGTGGATTTCCTCTGCCCTTTGGCTTCAGCACAGCTGGCTGGGGAAGGAGGTTGGCACAGCAGTGCTTGAGCTGCCAGATTCCACATCAGTTATAAAGTTACCAAGCTTTGGAAGTACCTAATTTTTCAATTGCCTTTGGTTGTTTGATAGTTTTTCTCACTGCCGAGACAATTTTTTTAAATGTTTTTGTTTCCTTTACCCCCTCCCCTTCCTCCAAATATTTGTGGTGAGGGTTCATGGGCAGTTCACATCCAAGCAAGATATATATAGTTCCTGGCAGCCCCTGCTGGCTGGTGGCTCTTGTAAGCCTCCACCAAAAAGGTGTCCTGAGACCTGCTCCTGTGGTCCTGTGTCCCGGGGGTGGTAATGCCAGTGACTCCCAGTTCTTGTGGGTATTTTTCATCCAGAGTTGCAGGGAACAGACAGATGTCACCCACCTCAGGTCTGGAGGTGGCTGATGGAGAGTAGGGTGACAGGTTGAGTCTTGCAGCTCTTCACCCCAACCCCAATTCTGGGGCAGTGCCCACTGCTGGGGCTTTTGTCCTGAGCCCCATGACGGCTTTGCTGGTGCTGGGGACAAAAGCAGTGGCTCAGTTGCTGCATTCCATGGCCTGGATCACAAGGATAAACAGGAGGGGAAGATCTGGGGGGAACACAGAGGCTGCTGCTGCTGGCAGTGATGATGTCCATGGTTTCACACATTGGGAACTCAGCCTGTCTCTCCCTGAACAGGAGTGTTTGGTGGGGGAGCAAACATCATCCTCCCAAAGGAGCCCAGAGGTGCTGGGGCTTGTGCCAAGTGTGCCAAGTGTCTCCTGTTCCATTCCTGGGCAAACAACTCTGGAGGACAAAGGGAGGGCAAAGGATGGAGTTGGATCCTCTTTCTGCTTCTCTAAGGAGTCAGGGGAGGCAGCTCCCTGCCTGGGGCTGCTCCAGGGGGATGTGTGAGCAGGGCAGGGCTGGAGGAGAGTGGAGCTGGGGGCTTGGGTGGAGAACTGTGCTGCTCCCCCCAGCGAGCTGCAGGGCTTGGCTGTCACACTGCTCCTTGCTCCCAGAGAATTTCCAGAGCAAAAGCCACCAGTGTCCCCTTTAAGAATCCCTGCCTGATGACACCAAGGGCTGCCTCTCCATCCCCGGGCAGATTTGGAGGTTGCACCAAACAGTGGGATTAGTCTTGGGCAACAACCATCAGAGCCCTTTCAAATGTGTAGAGATTTAGGTTAAATATTTGGAAAAAAAGTCACAGAAAGAGTTGTAAAGCTCTGCCCAAGGAAGTGTAGTCACCATCCCTGGAAGTGTTCAAAAACTGTGTGGATATGGCAGTTTAATAGTGAATTTGGTGGTGATGTTGATGATCTTTTCCAGCCTTAATGATTGCATGATTCTGAATGGGAGTGGTGGGTGTGAAAGCCTTTCCCAGGCATGGAGGTTCTTTCAGCTGAGTTGTTGCAGCTCTGCACTGTTGGGGCAACACGGGGATGTGTCTGTGGAGGCCATGGAGCAGTGAATCCTGCCTTTGGAGAGGTTGGTGGGGCACTGGCTGCAGGATAGGAGTGGCCCAGCCCAGCCCCCATCCCTGGAGCTGCTTCTCCAAAGAACATCATGCTCTAATGCCAAAGGAAAGGCCCAGAAAAATGTATTTCTGATCAGTTGCCTCCTGCCTGAGCTGATTTTTGGGCACATGTAAACTTTATAATTATGAGACTAGAGGTTGAACATGGACAAATATTAATTCAGCAGTCTCAGAGTGATTTTAATGGATAATTATAGGTTCTCCATCTGCAGTATTTATACAACCTTTCCAGTTAAAAAAAACCCAAACAGTTTCCATGCAGTGCATATTCTCCTGGAGGATTTGTTTGACCTCGAGCACCATTTTTATCTGCAGGATATAATTACAGTGAAACTAGAAATATTAAGCATTTGAAAAGGGCTGTGTATCCATGCTTAACTGGCTCCCTCCTCTCTGACATGGGAATGTAATTGCACAGGAGTAAGGAAACTTGCAGAGTGATCTCATTTGACTTAGAAGCACTGGGGCTGGGATCTGGGGGAACTTGCCCAGTTGGGACAGGGACTGACTGGTGTGTGTGCCTTTTCTGGGGGTTCTTTGAGTTTGTGCTCAAGCCATTGCCTTCAGGAACAGTCGGGAGCAAAATGGCTTTGTGCTCTGTTTAACCCTGGTCACCAAGGGTGCTTCTAGCCTAGAAATACTTCCCAAGAATCACAGATTTTATTTTTTTAAGGAAAATTTTATTTTTAATTCTCTTAAAATAGGGGGCTTTTCTAACCATGTGTCGCCCCCTTTTTTTTCCTTTTACATCATACTTCAAATCCAGTGATAGGAGGGATATCAGTATCCTCTGGCAGAGAGAAAGATTCATATGGAAAAGGGCTTGATGTAGCTTCATCCTGGCACAGCTGCATTGATCCCAGTGGCCTCACATCTGATCAGCACTGGCAGATGGAGCCACATCCTCTTTGCCTGTCGACTGATGGTTTGCATACCCATGAGGAAAAGGCTGCAAAGGCACCCGTTCTGATTAAAAGCAAACCCCAAGCCTTGAGCCTTCTGCTCAAGTTTGAGTGCGAGTGGCTCCTGAGTGTGTTGGCACCCGTGGGTTTTAACCCAGCCCTTGGCTGCACAGCTCTCACTGGGCAGTGATTTATCCATCACACTCCCCTTGCAAAACCAACAGCTCCTTTTGCAGTTCAAGCTCTTATCCCACAGGCACTGAAGTGGTATTTGGGGAGAGTCACCTGTGCTGGCCCCCACGGAGCAGCAGACACACACTCACACACACCCCCCTGCTGGTGTCAGGGAGGGAACAGGACAGGCTGGGGCATCCCTTGGGAGCCCCTGGGAATGCAGGTGCCAAGGGCTGCATCTGGGCAAAAGGAGCAGAGCACCTTGGATGCTGAGGGGCTGCCATGGCTTTGCTCTCCAGCCTTAACAGGAGTTTTGTCATGAGCTTCTGCTTGTGGTGATTGTATCAATAGCAGTGTTTGTAGTTACATCAAAACGCACAGGACCCATGTTAATGTGGCAGATACATCATAAATACCAGCCCAACTTGTACTTGTGTTGGGCTAAAACTGCTGGGAAATGCCATGGTTTCCTGCTGAGCGCAGAGTGAGTTCCAAAATCCAAGTGCCTTCTTTTTTGTCTGTGCCTGGGCAGCAGGGCCATGTGCCAGGTAGGAAAAACCAAAAACCTTCTGTGGGGCAGTGGCAGCAAGAGCCTGGGTATTGCACAGAGGCTGCCACCTGAAATGGGGCTGTGTGCCCCACATCTGGGTGTGACAGATCATCAGAGCAAAGGGCTGTCTCATGGACCTGGTTGGGCAGTTCCACCAAATCACTTCCTGTGTCCCCTGTCCTGGGTGCGCCCGGAGTTTTGGGGTGAGTTTTTCTCTCTTCACATCATGCTCTGGGTAGGTGAGGGGATGGGAAAACCTGTATGGGAAAAAGCAAGGTCTTTGAGAGCAGTGTGACTCTGCTCATGACCAGCAGGTGATGTGTGTCCCACTCATGATCCTCAGAGCAGCTCCCTTGGCATCAGGGATCCCTTTATGTGTGGTCAGAATGGAGATGCAGGGTGGCAGGAGCAGAGTGTACAGTGTCCCCACTGTGGGTGTGTGTCCTCCATGGAAACACAATGAGGAAAGGAGCTGGGGAGTACCTGTTCTGTGGGTGGGGTGCTGCTGATGGTCAGGAGCCTGTGAATTTGTGTGGGAGGGGGAGAGCTTTTTGTCTTTCCTATCTTTGAATTAATGGCTGGTAAAAGAGAGAGATGTTCCACCAGGCTGCTGTGTGTGACACCTTCAGTTTTTTCATAAGCTGGTTTATGTCTTCCAAGGTAAAACCAGCTGCATTCAGTCCTTCTAAGCTCTTTGTTCCTAGCACAACGTGTTGTGAGGTACATAGAAGTGCAAAGGTATCTCTGAAAATCACTTTATGACCTACCAGCCAGTGATCTGGGCCTTCAGAAAATGACAGAAAATTTGGAATCATCCAAATGATTCCAAATCATCTAAAGGATGTTTTGCATCTTTGCACCTCAAGACACAAATAGCCCTGTGTCTGCTTTTCACTTTTACTGACTGCTGCCCTCAAACAGCCCCTGAATTTTCCATGTTGGAGAGGAGCCTGATACAGGTGGTGGTGGGAAGGAGCACTGGCAGGCTGATGGATGCACCATGTTTGACTCTTGCTCAATGGATGGACTAGGGTGGGAAGCTTTGGCAGCAGAGCATTTGCATGGAACTGGTATTGAAAAATCTTAAACCAATGCCTGATCCATTCCCATCCATTCCATGGATGAAACCAGAACTCCACACATTTTCTATGTTTTTTCAGCAGGTTTTGCTCTCCATTTTTCTGTCATCACCACTTAATAGTTCAGTCATACATTTTGTGAGCTCATTTTTCTGCTTTGCTACTTGTGCTCATGCTTTGGGTTTTCAGGATGGGGAGTGTGGAGACTTGCTGTGGTGCTTGGGGGAGGAGGAGGGTGAGGAGGGGAAGGCTGAGGCTCAGCAGCAGGAGGATGTGGTGCAGTCTGTCCCTGTGGTGCAGTCTGTCGGTCCCCCTTTGGGCAGGGGACTGAGAGGGGACACGTCTGGCAGGGTTGAAGCTGGTGGGAGGAGGGGACCTGCAAACAATGGGTCACACACTCAAGTGCTTTTCTGATGGAAGCTGGGAGTGTTTGGGTCTCTCCTCCCCTTCTCTTTGTCACAGTGTCAGCCTGTGCTGGTGCCACCCTGGTCTACATCATCAGAGGAATGAGACCCAGAGGCTGGACCAAGCCTCCCTGGGAGCTGTGGCATTGGTCCCAGTTTTTGGGGAGATGGTAGCGTTCCCTGTGGGGTTTCATTTAGTTCCCCCATCCTGCCTTGGTGAAGAGAGGGGAGGAGAACAGTAGGGAATAAGCAGGAGGCAAAGTTCAGGGCTGTTTTGCTCCTAAGCTGGTCATCCCAGGGAGCTGTGTGCCAGGAACTGCTGAGCACCAAGGGGCTCCCAGGAGCTCAGCCAGCAGCAGCAGCAGTGTGGAACAGCATCCCAGGCCAGGAAAAGGGATGGTCACACAGGGATGGGCAAGGCTTTGGTCCTTGAAGGTGCCAGAGTTGCCGTGTAGGAAGTGATCAGCTGGGATGGGGCATTTTGTAGGAGCAGCTCATCCTGTTCTTTCCCAGGGAGGGGGGTGATCATCCTGCTTACATCCATCCCACCTGCTGTGAGTGATGAACCTTTTAAAGAAATATCTGAGTTCCTGAGGTGCTGAAGGTCCAGAGCTCCCACACTTCAGCTTCACTGAAGCCAGGTTTGTGCAGTGCCTGTGCAAATGGAGCTCCCACAGCCTGAGGAGCAGTCAGGGACTGTGCCCACCTGGAGTCACCAGCTCTGTCCAGCTCTGCAGCTCCCACTGGAAAAGCTGGTGGAGATGCTGCTCAAAGGAAATGGACACTCATCTGTGCAGCACAGACCTGCTCTGCTCCTGGTCCTCCCTGTCTCAGATGAAGCAGGGAGCAATGCTGATCCAATTTGCCCAGTCCCTTTGTATCCCATCACTGTTCTCTGTTTCTGGAGTCAAGTCAACATTTTCTGGAGTTCCTCTGACAAAACGAGCCTCTCTGCTGGTCAGTCGTGGTTTTATTTATATGTTCTTTTCTTTGATTAGAAAGGAAAATATAAAAAAATTTAAAAGTTTCCAATAGCTGTATTTCTAGTAGTTATGATTCTTGAAGCAATACTCGTATCCCTGTGTGTGCCTCTGAACTATCCATGTATTTGTGTATTTGTGCAGCTTTTTCAGGTCTGGGTGTGTGAAATATCTCTAAAGAAGACAGCTCTGTATGTGATGGTGTAAATGCATTGTTTGTATGTATCTAAAGTTTAAATAGATTGTACATATGGGATTGTAAATGAACTGTAAACAGCAATCTATATTTTCTTGAATATATTATATAGCAGTATATATTTGTTAAATAAATATTCTTGTATACTCTTCCATAACCTTTTTAATATTTTGTACAGATAAGTTTATTAAATATTTTATTGATAAATAGACCTCTGCAAGATTTTCTTTTGATGACTTGTGCTTGTGTCCTAAACCCAGATGTCAAGAGCAGCCTTTGTAAACCACCTTTATTCCCTGGGCTACCTAAGGTGTTAAAGCAAAAATGAAATACCCATTCATTTTAAACTGCCTTCCAGGGAAGCCACAGGTATTTTCCAATAAATAAAGTCACAGAACAGTGAGTGTTTGTGATGGATTTATCATCAAATGTAGATCCTTTTTCTTCCCTGTGTTTCTGAATAGTGTTCACCTGCCGTGATGTGAAGCTATCCAGCTCCAGCCAGACAGTCAAGATTCCCTCCATTGACTCCATCAGCCTGGACAAGATAAGGCTCCACAGAGACCTTGTTGTGGACTTCTGTGCTTAAAGGGGGGCTTCTAAAAAAGTGGGAGAGCAACTTTTTACACAGGCAGATAGTGATAGGACAAGGGAGAATGGTTTTAAACTAAAAGAGGAGAGATCTAGATTGGATATTAGGAGGAGATTCTTTCCTGTCAGTGTGGTGAGGCACTGGAACAGGTTGTCCAGAGAAGCTGTGGATGCCCCATCCCTGGAAGTGTTCAAGGACAGGCTGGACCGAGAGTGAGGTGCTTTAGCCGGTGCTGCTGCAGTGGACATCTCCCAAGTGCCTTGGAGACAGAGAGTGAAGGCAACAAGGATTATGACTCTCTCCTACATCCCTAAACACACAGTACTGCAGGTGTGCAGTAAGGCATGTTTGGAGGCATGGAAGGCACCAGGTGTGGCTTTTAGGCATGGCAAAGCAAACTCAGCTTTCAAGACCCAGAAGAAACATGGAGAACTGAACTGGAGTGAGGCATGGTCATTTCTATTCCCAGTGCACACTGAGTGAGTGACCAAGCAGGACCCACCTTTTGGTCAGTGTCCTGCATCCCCACATGCCCATTTTTTGGTGACACTGGCCAAAGAGGAGATCTTTTGGTAAAGGTTCTCTGGGCAGGGAGGCAGGATGGCATTTTGCCCCTGGCCCACTCTGTGAGCAGTTTTACAGGGATGTGCTATCCTAACAAGCTATTTTCAACAGAGCAGTGAAAGGTGAGAGCAAATGGTTGTTCACAGGCATTGCACCACATCTTCATTGAAACCAGTGGGAGTGGTGGGGTTTGTGTTCAATGGTTTTCACTCCACAGCACTGCAGACTACTCAAGTGATTGACAACATAAACTAGGCAGTTTGTAACTGAAGAGAAATCAAAGGCACAGCAAGGACAGAGGAAATGTCCAAGGTCAAACATGAATACAACAGAAGAAAATGCATAGCATTGGTAAAACAGGACAGGATCTGAATTGGGGCTGAACCATTCTGGATACTTAAAATCCCGTGGGTTTACTTTGTGGGTGAAAATACAAGTTCTTTCCTATAATGACCAATGAGTTGCTGTACCCCTGCATGATGAGAGCATGTTAGGACATCAAAACATTTATGTTCTGAAAATAGCATTCCTGTGTCCTACAAGTTAGATCAGAACAGTGGAATACTTTCCAAATTTTAAGGATGCTGGTTAGGGAAGAGGAGTAGATGAATCTTGCCATTAGGAAAGCCTGTTTTTCCTAATTCTAAATTATCTCATCCCATGGATTCCTCTCAGTGTATGAAGCGCAGTATTTCTGAGTCTGGGGGCTTTGTTGAAGATGTTCACAAAGGCGGAGAGCAGGAGGCCCCCCTCATTTCCTCCTTCAGTGTGAATTGCTTCAAATAGGATGGAAAAGATCTTTGTCTGACTGGCAAACCCTGCAATCAGGTACAGTCAGTCAGATGTTTTAAAAAACACCTGTATTTTATTAGCTGCTGCAAACTACTTTCTGCAACACAACTGTTCTCCTACAAGCACATTCCTGCAATAGGCAAAACCCAGGCTGTTGACTATCACCTCAAGCACTCTGAAAGAGTTTTTAATGAATTCCCTCCCTGCCTGTCCCATCTGAGCAGGAGTGTCAGCCTGTTCCATAACTTCTGCCTGATGCTACTGAGAGTGGCGATCGCTCCTGGCAGCTTCTTGTGCTGTTACTGCTGGGCCTGCTGCTTGTGCTCAGCCCCCATCAGCTGTTCCAGAAGTATATGCTGTTTTAATAGTTCCTGGTCACTCACAAATGCTCTCTGGATCCTTGTTTTGTAAATGTGCCAGGAAAGAGAACATTTGCCTGCAAGTGAAGAGCCTCAGAAACTCACTGTAGTTGGGAGGCTGAGCACGACCTGTGACACAGAGTAAAACGAATCTCTTGGGTCTAGTGAGTCTATCCAAACCCAGTAATAGTTTGAGTGACTTTAAAATGATAACATTGAACATCTTGTTTAAAGTATTTGCTGGCAATTAGCTAGACCAAAGAAATGGATGGGGGGTGGATGCACACATAAACCCATTTTCTGTAAAATAAATACATAAATGACCTCAGCTGCAGAGAAGAGATTATCTGCTGTGGCTCATGTATGCAATCTGTCTCTGTGAGTCAAGAATCTGGTGTTTAGCTTGGAGGCCAACTCCAAATTCTTCACCATAAACACTGGGCAAGCACTCATCCAGCTTCCTGAAGGGACAAGCCTCACTGATCCACACACTCTATAGCTCATTCAGAGCAGCAAACATGGAGCTGGAAGCAGCAAAGGGAAACTGATTGATTATTTTGGAGAGGCTCTGGATAAAAATGCTTAAGGAGTCAGGTGCCTACCACCCACGGATTTTCTGTGCACTTGGCAGATGTCTGCACTGCATGTGAAATTTGGGGTCTGGAAAGTATTTTTGTAGATTTTGTATGCATGAAGTAATAAAGGAGCTGAACTAGAACTAAACAAGTTACCAAAACAAAGACTCAAGTTACATTTTACCATAAATTTCTTTATTTTTGTTATTGGAGCTGTGTACTTTTATTAAAAGGTATCGATCTAGCAAAACACTTGCACATGAGTCAAAGTCACTGCACTAGCAGGGTTACTCGTGTGGTTGAGAATCAAGCACAGATGTGGATGACAGTGAGTAGGTGCTACAGCTTACAGTCAATATATTTGTGATAGGTTTTCCAAGAATTCTTAAATAGTCTAAAACAGGCAAAAACCACACTGTGTTTTCAGGGTAAATTGGCACATTTGGACCACAAGCACTTTTGACACTCTTTGCCTGGGGTGACAATGAACACCACGGGCTTCTAAGGAGCTGGATTCTCACTCTGTGGGATCTGCTCCTCTCAGGAAATACAGCGGTGGAAAGTAGGCCCGTGTGTTTTAGCAATGAATAGAGTAGCAAATTTTCAGATCTTTGCCTTACAGTAACAGCTTCTAGGCAGAAGGTATCAATTGAATCAATATGGTTTTTATTTTTAATAATAGAGAAAATTCTTCTAAGAAAATTGTAAGGCATTCTTCTGCAGTAGATCTGGTCATCACTGACCAGACCTAATCTCAGTTTAGGTCTTAATGCAGTTAGGATTTAGTATAATGGATTAACTTTTGTATAAAAGGCATACACAAGTCAAGTACAAGTATTGCTAAATTAATTCCTCATACAAAGTATACGCATAATGCTCTGTAAACAACTGCTTCTCATAGGTGCTTCAGTTTCCAGGCTGTAGTAGTTGCTTGTCATCTTTGGTTAATGCAAGAATCTGTCTGGTCTCAGGAGATCCACTACAACAGCTGAACTCCCACAAACTGAGTCTTTGTCCATTCCCTGACTCCACATACTTCAAAGAACAAATGTTTTGTTCAACCAGACCAAAGTGCAAACCAAAACAACCAAGTGAGCTGTGGTTTTTGTGCTGCTGACATACAGACAGGTGCACATGTACATACAGGTGTACATTAATGAATCTCCACCTATGTGCACGTCCTCCCTGGCTCTGCCCCAGGGAGCACCTCAGCCAGCAGATGCAGGGAGCATCTGCCACAAAGCCATCCAGCTGGGATGATCCCAACATCTGGGGGCTATCACACACACGCATACAACTATGGATTTCTACAGTGAGCGCAAGGGTTGTTTTGATCCTGACTGATTATGGACCTGTAAAGATGGAAAGTCCTGTGACTCTCCAATAGGCAGAATCAGTTGCATGGGCAAAGTCTCCTCATTTTGAACGTGTCTGGTTCCCCCCACGCTGCTGAAACTGTGCTCCCAACATTCCTGCCCCACTCATCATGGCCATTTCATTATGTGGCAGTGTAATTGGAAAATCCACTGGCTAGTCTCAAAAGCTAAACCAGTTTCTGATACAGAGAAGGTCACTTAAATCCAGCGTCAGTCTGCAGGTTTGAAAACTAGTCCCAGATACCCAGGAACTGAACTCTATTACAAGTTGCTCTAAATATTAGTGAAAGGTTCAAGGGGGGTTTAGAGAGCAGCGGAAGGGGTGTGTATAATTGTGTAAGAAAACAAAGCAACTAATTGATCTTTCTGCATCACAGAGAACATTCTCCAATACCATTCTCACATGTATCAAAACTGGTAATAAATCATGTAAGTTAGATACTCAGTGCATCATCTAAATTCATCTTTTTGCAAGGACAGGACCTCCCCTGACTACTCTGTAGTGTTTTGCTTATTTATAAATGTCTTTATGAACTCCACAGGGAGACTTTTTCACAGGTTCATGGCTAGAAAGCTTTTCCTGATTACACTTGGCTCTGTTCCACTTACTTGCAATATTTTCATTTCTAGCTATTCCCTGCAACTTCTTTTGTTATCACAACTGGTAGGAAGCTTTTTTTCTTTTTTTTTCCCATCTCTAAAGGAAAGGGTTCACCAAATGTGAGGAACAGGGAACTTGTCAGCACCACGTAAGGGTCTGGTTCTCAACAGTAACATTCATGCCATGTCATGGGTGCAGCCATGGCACAGTAACAGATGTTTTCTGATGGTGAACGTACCTAATTTGTGGCTTGGCAGAAAATTTCATACTTCAGTCCTTAGAGCAAAGAACTGAAATTTAGACATGCATCAAAAGTGGTTCAATTCTTTAAAGTTGCTGAGCAAGCACTGTTCTCATGGACTTCATTATGAGAGCTAGGCCACCTAGAAGTTGTTATACATGGATTCTGCAATCCATTTTAACTTTTAAATACTGGCATTTTTGACCAGTGTACTTTCACTTCTCTACAGTCAACTGAAAAATGAAACACTTGGCCATGTTCCAGGCAAGAGATCCTTATGTATTCCCTTGCTGAGCAGCCACAGATACCTTACAGCATTTCTAATACCCTGTGGAGTCCTGGCAGTGCCCCAAACCTGTGGTGAGACTTGGAGAAACTGCACACCTGATCTCCACATCTTCCCTGAACCCATCCCAAACTCAGCCTGACCACCGACCCCCTCTGACTCAGAGGAGACAAGGTCAGGGCTGCCCAGGATCCACTGCCAGGACCCACCCACATGCTGACACTTCTGTAGCAGAGAGTGGGGCGGTAGCAGCTCAGGTACAGTTGTGTCAGCATTGTCTAGAGTGCCAGCAGACAATAAATGTTCCACCCTCTGCCATGTCTTCCAGATCCTGAAGACTCAGGATGAAACTACATAAGCACTGAGTCAATAAAACTATACTTTGGACCAGCCAGTCTCTCTTTAACTTTCTCTAAAACATCTCAATAGAAAACAAGCCATAATCTATAGTAAACAGAAAAAAAATAAGACAGACTCTCTCACAAAAAAAAAATAAAATTACATGTTCACAAAATAATTACATCTTCTTCTTGTTGATCACTGAATTAGTGTTTATAATTTGGTCAGATCATCCTGTAGCCAGTCTGTGATCATGGCAGCCATCTCCTTGCTGGCGTCGAGCACGAAGGCGTGGCGGAGCCCCTTCTCACAGAGCCGGATGTCCCCGTCTGGAAAATCCATTTTGATCTCGTCGTAGTAGTGCTGTGGACACCAGCTGTCTCCAGTTCCATAGTAAAAAATCAGCTAGGAATAAAAACATATCAAATAATCAGTGTGGAATATTACTGATGGAGCAACCAATACAACAGTCTGGAAAGAAGTAATGCATCAAATCCTGAGATACACTGTGAGGAATAGCAGACTGGTACTTGGTTGTTTCCAGGTCTGCAGGTATGATGAAGACAATTAAATGCTCTGCAAAACTGTGGAACACAATACAGATTTAACTCTGAAAACAGAAATCTGATGATGAAAGCCTGGCTGACTTAGTAAATTTCTTACTATGGCTCAAAACATCGAGTTGTCCATGAAGCCCACCCCCAAGCAGCCCAGCTGCTGTGTTTTCCATAGCTGTTAGCAGTTTTCTGTGTTAGCTTTCTAGCTATTTTAAAAAAGCAATGACATGTCAAGGCACATCTTCACCTATATTAGGTTGCTCAAATCCTCACCCAACCTGATCTTAAATGTTTTCAGGTCTGGGGCATCTCCACCACCTCTCTGGGCAACCTGTGCCAGTGTCTAACCACCCTCATTGTGAAAACACTTCCTACTGACAGCTAGTCTGAATTGATCTGCTTTCAGTTTAAAACCAATGCCCCTTGTCCTATTGCAACAGGCCTTGCAAAAAATTTTCTTACATTCTTGATTTCCTTACAGGTCCCTTTAGGTACTGGAAGGTGCTCTAAAGTCTCCTGGAGCCTTCCCTTCTCCAGGCTGAACTGTCCCAACTCTCTGTCTTATCCTTGTGAAGTGCTGCCTGCGTGGAGTGCAGGCACCTTCCAGGGACCAACAAACAACTTTCTTCTGGGTTGTAACATGGAACTAAAATTCTGCCAAAATCCATTTTGTTTTGATCTTGCCCAAATAACCTTGGCTGATGACATACACGAAGCATGTGCTACCTGCCCTAGAGCCCACCTAAACATGGAAGTTGTAAATTCCAGGAAAATACCATCTTCAGGGAAGTGACTTTTCTCTCTGTTAGAAGCAGTGAATGTCACGTTTCCCCAAGTCATTGTTTCTCCTCATTTTCAGCTCAACTTTGCCTGCTATAGCTATGCTTTTCAATTTCTATAAAGTATATGAAGGGAAAGTACTTTTCTGGGAGAGAGTAAAAACCTATGGATTTCAGACTGTACAAGGCCAAGATTAATGGGGAGCACTCTTCATACTAAAATGTTCGAATGCAGGTACCAGAAGGATGCTGATTGCTCAACACATCACACACAGCTTGGCCCAATTCCATTATTCACATTTGTTTCATATTTCATTTCTGTACTTCAGTGAATAATTGAGCAATGCTAACATAAATTAGGGGACAAGAAGTTTTCCTTTCATCACAAATATCTTCAATTCCATCATTTTTGTAGCCATGTGGAATATAAATAAATGGACCCACTGGGGTAGAGGTGGGCTAAGAGCCCAGACTGCATTTCACAAACTGTAACAAGGTTTTATCTAACTCACTTTTCTCTTGCTGAAGCTTGCCCAAATCTTGTACATTATTGACTGTTGGCTGTATCCAACATACAGGATCTCAGTTGCACAGACACCAACCCCAGTTATACTTCTATTTATGTGCAAAACATAGAATATAAACCATCCCATATTAACTAACATTATTGGTCTCCTTTGTCACTCACTACTTGCTGAAAACAAGGTGTGTGTTGTTTGCTCTAGCAGAAAATTTCTTTTGATCTTGCCTTCAATTCATCAATCACAAGATATCACACTAGAAAAAGTTCTTCAGAAAAGCCAATGTAAAATGTCCAGATGCATTCAGGCCTTTTGGAAGCAAAACATCTGACCAAATTATGTTTAACCCTGGGCTTCATTACCAACAGATACAGAAATAAAGATTATGAAACTGAGGGGGAAAAAAAAAGCAATGGAGCAGCTCCAATTTAATGGAGTAGTCCTTGAAATGGTTAGATTTTTTGAAAGGCAAGTTACAGAGACTCATCACACAATCGTTTAGAAAAAGATGAAAAGCCATTTACACTTACAAAGGTGGATGAAATACTTGGCTTAGTCTGCATGGACTGTGAAATGGGCTGTTCTCCAGGTAGGGTTGTAAACTAGAGAACTCACAGATTTGAAAATGCCTAAATAGAAGATTTATGTGCATTCTTAGCTTGCCCCTGGTATATTTGCATTACAGTTTAATCTTTCACTGCATGATCCAAAGGATCCTTGATTCACTCAATCCACTGACAGGATGATATTCAGCTGATGAGCTGCTATTTGATAGTATTTTTCATTTTAAATTCTGTGTGCGGTCTGAGGATTTATTTACTACATATTTCATGGTTTACAGACAGGATTTATTTTCTTTATGCTCTGCATTCCTCTGGCATGCACTGCTACAGGATTCACATGCTCACATTTACTAATTTAGTTTTGCAACACCTTAGTGGCAATTTTTATCTTCATTTTGCAGGTGGGGAGCACAGAAATTAATGTCAAACTACATTTATTAATATGAAAGCATGTAGTGTAGAGTGAAACACCTCGAGCTGGTTTTCCAGAGTGTGCTGCATTACACAGTATTGACTCTACTCAAAGAACAGCACTCCTGAACTGCTTTTGCAGGTGTTCTGAAACACTGTTTGTCTGTAATACACATTTCAAGGTCTTAAATGAGATATTCAGAAAAGTGAGAAAAAACTGTGATTATCTATGAAAAATACTAATGACTTCACCAAGAGCCTATTCTCTTCAAAGTTTAGGTGCCTTTACCATCACCTTACTCCCTTTCATTTCAATAGGCATTTTACCCCTTCTGCCACAGATGAGGCTGTACATCCTGCTCTCTCCTCCATTACAGAGCTCTTTTGGTTAATGAAAGAAGAAAAAGGAAAAGGGATGTTTTAATGAAAGATCAGCACTGCATACTTACACAAAAGGTGTCTGGATTAAGGTCAGTGCTCCCCAGCTGTGAAACGCTTGGTAATGCAGCTGGTTTTAGCAGAACCTGTGTGTACAGTCTGCTGGGCTTTCAGGAGGTAAACTAAACCTCAAATATTTCACATGTGGCACCTACAAGTACTGCCAACAGTGTCAACACCTCTAGATTTGCTGCTTTGGGCCTCTGTTCCTTAAGGTCATGGTGTAATTGAAAGAAGCAGCACTGTCAGCTTCTGGCCAGAGGAGCATGGGACACCTTCCTGCTGGTGTCACATTGGAGGCATCCAGGACAGAAATTAATGATTTAGTTTGAAAATCTATGGTGTGTTTTTGAAGCAAATGTCCATTTTGTCCATATTTACCATACTCTGGTTACCATACTTTGAACCACATGGAGTCCTTCCAACTGAAACTAAAGCAAAAATGCTCTTCAGGATCACACTTAAAAAGCTCCAGTCACCAATGGACATTTAGTCAACTGTTGGCGAAAATAATAACCCTCTCAGGTACCTCCATTGGGAACATCAGGTCCTCACCACTTACTATCCATCTCTACAAATTCCCTTCTGTTGTTCTGCTTCTGTTCTTAAGCAAACATAGTAAATGGCATCTGCTGAGAACAAGAATAATAAGATTTTGGAAATTTAGGTTCCATTCCAAACAGAAAAGGGCAGAACTTTTACCAACTACTGCTCTTGTTGTTCAGTCATTTGCTCACTCTTTAGGTCTCAAGACTGCCCTACACCCCATTTAGTTCTTTATTTCAGTTTTATTCTCCATATCTCATTATTTCTAATTCCTACAACTTCTGCTTCTTGTTCTAGCTCCCTGTTCTTGCTCTGCAAAGTCCAGATTTTAGTCTCCTGGATCGTCCATTTCGAGTCCCAATTTCAATACCAGTTGTTTTTTCTAGAGCCTCTACTCCCAGCACTGTTCCTCAAGCATCTCTCAGAGTAGCAGTTGTTCCTGTCAGCAGGGCTGGGTTCAGTTCAGCATAAAAACATCTTATGGACAGGTGACTGTACTGTGGTGTTTACACGTGTACCAGGCATCCCAATTCCATCACACATTCAGGAAAGATGGCCTTGGGTAGTTCCATTCCACCACCTCCTACAGCACCAGAAGCTTTCCTTTGGCCAAACAAACAGAGCCTTTGGTTCTTTCTTCCTCCTCCTCCTCCTCCTCTCTGTTTACTGCTCCCTCACTAGTTACCTCTTTACTAGCTCAGCATGTGTCTCCTCTATACTGGAATGAGAAGCTTCCCTCTCCAAGCTAGGAACTGCTACCATGAGAAAACAGCGCATTTTCCCGGAGCTTTATTTGTAGACATTGTACAATCCTTTGGATTGAAATAAAACCAGTCAAGGTAGGACAGACATGTGTGTCATACATGCAACTAAGTAAGGTTTGGGTCTGTTATAACCAAGAACAGTTTTTAAACAAGATTTGGGGAACTTGATTTGATGCTGCAGTTATTTTGCCTGCTTATTTCACGTGCAGGTGTTGGTGTGTGCACTCTGTCCATGTGCCCATGCTTGCACATCCAAAACTTCAACAGAAGTGGTTTTTAATTTCAAATTCTTCCTTATTACTGGATTATGAGAAAGAGCAAGACTGCAACCAAGGTGTAAATTTTCAGTGATCCGGATGTTGGTACAGGGCCTAGGAAACCTGACAGCTATTTGACTGCCATTTATGAGATTGACCATCTCCTTTTGAATAACAAAATGTATCTGCTCTTCGCCTGTGTCACACACAGACAATGAAATAGATTTTAAAATGTCACCCTCTTTCCTAATACATTTAAGCAGCACAATTTTAGATATATTTAAATAAAAGTTTCCAGAATCCACCTTCCCATCTTAATTTTAACACCAGGAGCTTTGCTATTGCAGCAGGCAGGCAGGAATAATTAACAAACCATGTGTAACCAGAGGCACATGGGATCTCCATTAATGTAGGGAACACTGGCATGTACTATATGGCCTGCATGGATCTGTAAAATGCATATTTTCCTGTGGATGGCTGTAAAGACATCCTGAGTCAGCACAACCACTGCACCAGCAATGGAAAGCTGCTGCCAATCTAAGCATTCAGAAATGATGAGTCAGGCCCCCAAAATAATTAGACTAGATTAAAAATAAACAGATTTACAAAACAATAAATAGGAAGTTCTTTCTGGTTTTGCTGTGGGCTTAAACTTTCCAATATCTGCATTTTTTTTTAACTTTTCTGCCATGAGGGTGAGAGAATTATCTTTTATTCTTTTTCAATATTGAATGGTGAGACTTCCAGGTATTCCTGACTCAGAAGGGAAATGGCACCTACCACTGGACATGACAAAGACTTTATGATTCCTGATGTAATATCCTGCTTGCTATGAGTGACTAAAACTCACTAAACAGTGCAATACCCTGCTTGCTATGAGTGACTAAAACACGTCCTCCTTCAGGATCTGCTGATCCTGAAGGCACAGTGAAGGGGACGTGGGCTGTCTTTGCCAGCCTTTTCAATGCTGCATTTGAAATAGTTATGCAATTTCTAAACTCCAAACGGCTTTAAAATAACAGCAGTATTCTTAGATGATGATTTATCATTAAATGGCTCAGAAGTATTTTCAGCCTTAGCTTCTGTAAAATAAAACACAAGTCCAAATAGTGCTCTGTCAGCCTCATACCCTGTAATATGGTATTTGTACTCTGACACTGCACAATGATGGCAGCTGCTAAGTAAACATCAGAAGAATCTGAGATTTGTATCAACAGGATGTTTACATTTTAAAGAGTTTCTAAGAAAATAATAAAGATTTCCTGCAGTTGACTCCATTGGCACTTGTTATAGTATGTATGACAGTTCACAGAAGTGAATTATAGAGATTTCTTTTCTGCCTCTTCTGTAAATGTCAAAGACCAGCACTGAAAAAATCAAAAAAGTTAAAATATATTAATTGATTTTTTTCTATTTCTCTGGAATTTGGTACATGTTGTAACAACTTCAGGATCTTATTACATGGGCAGGCACCACTGCAGCTGATGGCCAAGAGTGAAGGACTGATCTCTATGGATATAAAGGAGTGGCATACGTGCAACAGCAGGACTGCCCCAGTGTCCTTGCTGAAATCCTTGTCTCTGATACATTCACATTTTATCAGTATTACTCCCACATGCATTCACTGGCTGCTCCAGCAGCTTCTCTCTGGGCGACATCTCTCAACAGTAACCAGTTTTATTTGTTCTTGGATGAAAACTAGTTTAAAAGGCATTATCCCAGAATTAATTTTGGTTTCAACCAAGGTTTATAGAAAATTACTTAGCTTCTCTGGAATTACGAAAGTGTCTCCAACCTTATCCTGCCAAAAGAGTAGGGGAACAGACTGGTTTGGGACATACTTTTTTAAAATTTGCTTCAGTTGTACTTTGGCTTCTGGGAATTCAAAGAGCTGGTATTGCCTTAGGAAGCCCTAAATGCTTTGGGATATGGTTGTCTGAGATACCATCTCTTTCCCTCGTGATGCTGCCATGGTTGAGATCAGCTAGTTTGATGGTAAGGTCCTGGGGAACTTGCTTCTCAGCTTGTTTTACCAGAACTGGGTTTTCTCAGCTTTCCAAGGGCAGTGTGAAACCCAATGTTTTCAGTTGGACTGTTTGGAGAAAAGGCAGTTGACAATCTGGGGTCCTGATGCTCATTTTAAATACCCACCTGTAGGACTTGCAGTGAAGGTGTAATGGGTAGTTCAAGTGCTTGTGCTGAGTTTATTTAACATAATGGTGGCCAGTGTTGTTAAGCCAGCATAAATAAAAAACAAAACCAGCTTCCTTGTCTGGAAAGGAGGTGAAGAAACATTTTACTATCAGAAAAATTAGGATGCAATCCCTTAGATAGGGCCTGATGTAATGTCTATTTTGCATTTGATTCCAGGTGTGTGAGGACTCTCCCCAGTGTCAAGCATTTAAGTATTCTCACACAGTTTTCATGCCTCTATCAATGCTGAGACTTGGTAAATCAACAAAGGGAAAAGGACTTCTCTAATTCTGCTGCAGTTTATTATCAACACTACTGGCTGCTCTGCACAAAGACCCATGAGATCAACAGAGACCACTTTTATTTCCACTTTCTCACAGATAATGATGGGTCAAACTCAATGCAAAGTAAAACTGTGCTTTTAAAAAGGATGCACAGGATTTATCAACAAATCAGGATGATTAACTTATTTATATTATCTATGTTACTTTTAAAGACTTAAAAGCATTTTGAGGGTATATATTTAGATGTGTCAGGAACATGAACATTTCAGAAGTCAAGTCTGTATAAATACCAAAATAAAAACAAACAGACCTGAAACCCTTATTTAAGCAATACTACTACTGCTGGGACAGATTCTTCCAACTGTATTTACTGCAAACAGTTTTTCCCTCTGAGTATAAGCCTACATTCAGTAGGACTTAATTAAGTCAAATGTCTCCTGCAACAGCAGGATCAGAATCTGGCTGTAAAAGGCGATGCTCCCCAGTGGGAAGCACTGCAAAGGGGAACTAAGAAATAAAGGAGTAGTAAGGGGTTGATGGTAACTTTTAAATATTCTTCAGAAGGCTGGGGAAATACTGCTATCTTTGCTCACTGTGTGCAGCACACACCTTGTACCCAGACCAAAAATTTTGGAAATTCTTGTCATCACTTCTTTACTAGAATACCACACAGCACAAATGATGGTAACAGGCACTCAGATACAGAGTAAATGAAATATCACAGGTATATATATAGTGGTACACTGACTTTTTAAAATGCCCACTGGGATCCTTTTCCACCACGGAGAGAAGCTGCTGATCCCTGATTAGGCATTCTGGGTACTTCAAAGAAAAGCTTGTTCTTGTGGTTAAATGACAGGGGCACCAAAATCTCCAAGCAGATGTGCAACTTCCCTGGCTTCAACTCTGCACCTCCAGGGAGTGCAAGCCAAAAAGGATATGAGACCAGCCAAAAAAAGAGGTGTTCTTGGCTAGAGAGAACACTTTGCACCTATTCAGAAAGAGCGTTTGGAAGGTTTTTCACAAATGTAGGCAAGCACCTCACTCACGCTGTGGGCAGGCAAAGTATTTGTAACATTATTTTAAGCACGTACCTTCAGATCATGCTCCTGTCACTGGGAATCACTACTAACCCACATGGATGTCCACAGAGACTCAAACAAAAAGACTAGGCAACATCAAAACAGTTGTTTCAGGGGTCAAAATACTTCTTGGTTGCTTAGTTTAAAAGAATTTCTCTAGCAAGGACAGTTTTGCAAAAGAAAAGCCCAGCACTGCTCTGTGGAGAGAAAATACTTCACTCTTCAGCCTTTATTCTAAATCTCTACATGTCACTGTTTAGTTGATACTTTTGGAGAACATATTATCTATGGTATCATTGGTGTGATATAAACTTGCACTGCTTTAAATTCTAAATACACCTTTGGAATAAGCACAAAGTAGTAAACATAGACTTCATTAAATCAAGTTTTTCAAAACTGTATTTCTTCCCCACTTAATCATCTATAAGGCCTATAAGCCACCTACAATATAAACTTCCACAGTTTGAGTGAAAATAGGTTAATATGGCAATAAATTTCCAGCTTGTAACTTTCTTCTCAGACAACAGGTTGGGTTTTTTCATTTTTGTATGTCTACTTCAGATGTTTCCTGTCTTTTTCCTTATGCAATCAATCCAACTGCTACACCAGACCACTGGCAAAAAACACAAGGAACAAATGAATGCTTTTGGATTAACATGCCAACCAAAAGAATCCTGATTTGCAGTTGAAGGAGATGGTTTATGATCTTAGAAAATTACGCACCACTACAAAAGTTCACTGATTCGAGAGTTGCTGAAGCCTATGGAAGCTCTTCAATGGATTTAAAAGGGCTTTAGAGCAGATCCTACATTTCAGAATAGGACTATTGTGTATTACACATGGACTAATGAATCAGATATATCTCTCAATAAATGCAAAATCTGAGGGGTGATTATTTTAAGAGAATTTCCTCTGTAAGTACCTAGTTTTACCCTTTCATGCAATTATCTTCTTGATTTATATAAGGTTATATTTATTATAACAGGTTTATATGCTTAGAGAAAGACTCAATAAGGCAAGTCTTAAAAGAGAGCAATGAACAGGACACAATGCAAACTTAAAATCTAAGTTCTGTAGAGAGTCTCTATAAGGAATCATTGTCCATTCCAGGACATGCTAGTGAACGCCCAATACATTCATTTTCCTCTGCCTTTAAATTTTTTTAAATTCTGTTTGTAGAAGCTTCATGATGCCTAGTGCTGATCCTTCTTTTAAGAACATGGAATTACACCCACTTCCTTTTGTGCAGGAATTACAATAAACTTCCTCTAGTTCAGTAGTATCTTTGCCTCCAGCTTCTGTTAGGAAAGAGAGTTGGTGTTATTACAGTGAAAGAACACAGGCACAGGTAGCTCAGCTTAGACATGATCAGCTAATAATTAACCTCCACATCTGAGGAAATCTTTTATCAGTATCCCTTACCTTATTTGTTTGGATTTTCTGGTTTATCACAACCCCCCATGTCACTGCAATAAGAAGCTCAAATTCCTATACATCCATGTACTGCTTGATCAAGTAATTTTACACAATATTTCAAAGACTCTATCATATATTACTTTGTTAAAGACAGGTCTCCATCCTCCTCATACAGTTCCACTGCTATTTAATGTGCACAAGTCCTGACTTTAAAAGAGTTTAAGCGAAAAACCTCACTTAATTATCCAAACAATATTCCAGCTCCCATTCTTTCAACATAAATCCAAGCAATTACCTTTGTTACACTAAGAATCTGCAGTCTGGTGATAAAATTTCTCCTGGTCCCGAGCTAGTATTAATTATAGTTAAACCTGGACATGGAAAGATTGGAATAATTTTGTGTCTCTTCTTTCAGATCACAGAATGCAAATAAGATCCAGAAATAACTTTTCTATTCCACAGCAGCTGGCAAAGTCAGGTGTTAAGATTGGCTTTTACCATATGATCACAGAGACTACTAAACAGTATAAATTTTTTGAAGTAACAGCTTGCCAGTTCTATAGCAACTTGGACTACAGTTCCTGTTTTTATAAACTTCCAACCTTTATAAGTTAAGTCCATTTTTATTGTCAATACTCTTCAAATCTAACATGATGCCAACTGAAAATTTTTCCCTTAATTCTTACATTCCCAGAAATTACTAGAAGATGAAAAAAGAGAAGCATTTAGCTTCACTTTTAGACTTGCTTTTTCTTCAGTTAGCTAACTCTTACAAGCTTGCTTCAGCTTTTTGTTTTCTTGAGTACGTTTGCCACACACGTATGAGGACATAGAAAAATCAATAAAAGAAAGTTAACACAGGTTTAAACCAGCTCTTGCCTGCCAAGGCCATGCTTAGATTGACAGAGTCAACAAAAGCACAGATGGAGCAGACTAGGACACCTGCAAACTTTACTGTTAGCTATGGGCCTTCATTCAGTACAAGAAATCAGAATTTTTGTAATGTGAAGCATCTGATTGACCACCTGAAGTCACTGAGGCTGCAGCTGATTCTCACCACCACCGTCCCACCCAGCAAAGCATTTCTGCTCGACTTCAAGCACGTCTGCTTGTGATTAACATTTCCTCATGCACTTGGAGTCCTGCTCCTGCACCCTTCACTTTGTACCCTGGCCAGCACAGGGACCTGCAGTCCCACCCTTCAGGGCACTGACAGCCCTCACCAGCCCTGCCTGGCCCCAGCCCACACTTCCTGCACAAGGCTCCAGGGTCTCCAGCCCTGTCCTTCTTTAGTCTCAGCCTCCCAAGCTACAGTGTGCAGTGACTCCAGCCCTGGCCCTGTGTCCCAGACCAACATCAGATCTACACTGTACACAGCTTGACACCTGGATGGCTCCCACCTTGCAGCTTCCCTTTGATCATGTCTTTGGTAATCCCTCCTGGATAGACTCTGGACCCATGCTGTAGCCTTGTCTCCACTCCTGTCTCTGCCCCTGTCCCCTTTTGCTCCTGACTGGATTCTCTGGAGGGATGCTGGACCCGTTACATTGCTTTGCCTTGTCTGGGACAGTCGATAGACCCTGCTCCTGTGCTCTGCTCAGGTGCTGTGGGACTGCCTCCTGCTTGGAGAGGGCACTGCCTGCCTGTGTGGGATCAGCCTTGGCTCATGCTTCAGGAAACAGGCAGACCCTCCAGCTCCCTGACACTCAGAGGAGTGATTCAGTCAATAAAATCAACCATCTTCCTTGAATTCACTGGGCTTTGGATCAACCCATGGAAAGTTTTTTTAAAGACAATGGGAGTATTTGCAGTCTGCAAGATGAGCCCTTCAGTCTCTTCTCTGAGATTCCCCACAAAGTGCAGAACTTTGAGTGCTCTGCAACAAAAATGAGAAAGCCCAGGCATGCCAGGTACACTGCAGGGATCCCTGTTCATGTGTGCTACTTCAACCCCTTTAAAATATGAACATACCTTTCAAAGTGCAGAGAAGGCAAATGGACTAACTAAAAAATAAGTATTTTCAGCCACAAAAAGAAAGACTGTTTTATGAAGTGAACTTTTTACCATTTCTATTTAAAAGGCACAGAGTAATTTTACAGAGATTGGGACCTCTGTCCTAGAAACTCCATTCTCTGAGGAAAATCTCTTCCAGTGCAAACTGCTAGAATCATTCTTCCAGCAAAAAGACAGGGATGATACAGAAAAATGTAGAAAAGTTAAGGAACACAGAAGAATATGTTTCCCCGATCATCTACTTTCACAGGGGCTATCACAATAAAAGTTTATTAAATGTGACAGTTTTCTGGCTCATAACCCATCTGGAATTGTCTGACTATGGTCACACTATTAAATTATCTCAGCCTCTAAAACATGGTGACCACAGGGTAACCATATCAGAACTCCAATTAGAACAGTTCTTGGCCTGTGCCAACCCTTGAACCGTGACTGGGAAAATGTGATTGGTGCAGATAAGGACATTACAGAATCTCTTTCAACAACAAATCCATACAGACGAGAAAGCTCAGTGTGAGAAAGGTCCCTGAAATGAATTAATTCACCTGTAGAGTAGCAGCTCCAGCCTCTGAGGAATTTCTCTTATGTTACAGTCCAATGGGTGAAATGGTGGAGCCATAATTTTGCTGACTGTTCTCTGTTCCATTCTGAAGCCATGGAAGATTGAGCCTGCAGAATCCCATGATAATAACTGACATCCCACCTGTGTGATCAGAACCCAGGTAACTACAGGCCCCACTGGGAACCACACCTCATGTCCAGCCAGAACACAGACTGCTTCTCCTCCAGCAAGGAAAACAAACCAGATGGGTTGGTACATCTGATAGTGATGAGTGCTGCATCTACAAAGGCGTGGATCAACACATTTTAAGAATCAGTGATCCCTTTAATGGAATGACACTCACAAAAAAAGCAGAATCAAGCCTGATGAAATTCCAGTTTTGCACAAATATAACTAGGTGTAACATCTCCTCATGCATGTTGGCTTCCTTTGAAAACTGAGGATTAAACAGTTACCTTCTTTAAATTTTGCTTTATGGTTGTACTGTCTCTTTCCACCACCTTCATCATTTCTTGGCTTGCCATGTACAAGATGTTGGCTGCAGAAAAAGAAACGAGCAATAATGTAAATACATAGCAAAACTGTTAAAAAGAACAACACAGACACAACTCTGCAAAAAAGCAGAGCAACTAGAGCAGTCATCATCTTGACAATCCAATGGAAAAGAATGCCACTGACAGAAAGAGAAGAGTTTATCTCACCTAACCAAATGATTAAAAATGCATACAGACTGAATTAACTCACCTCCTATTAATTAATTCCCTAATTAATGGAGAGGGAAAGGATTTTTTGATTATAAATCTATCCACCTATCCTACAGACTTCTAGATCAGCCCATGGTGATGACTTTCCTAACCAGAGAAAGAACTCTAATGACTACCTTGCATTACGTGCTTTTAGAAAGGTAAAGGTCAGCATGAAAATGCCCTATGAAGGGTTTTCAAGACTAGGTTTTAAACACAAAACATACATTACAAGGCATTATTAATCAGTAGATGATTCAATTATTGACATATCATTATGCAAGTCATTCAAACATTTAACACAAAAATAATAAAAACAATGGCAACTACAAATATGTGGTTGTCCTTCATAAAATTGATGGCATGTGTCCAGTCAAGACTGGACAGGACATCAAATATTTAAGTCTTAGCTCTCTGCAATATAAAGTATTAAAAATAGCTTAGTGCAATTTATTTTGAGTTGATCTGCAAGATACTGTCTTAGAGACATAAATGACTGAGTCTAACATTTGGACACCTAATTAATTTTATGAAGTCTTGAGTTCAGGCATGTCCCTTATATGTTAGACAGCAAAAGGAACTAAGCACTTCTGAAAAGTGCTTAGTTGTGTTGGTTTTTCTGGATCCCTGAATATTCACCAATTTAAACATCCTGACACAGAAGGATCACACTGTCCACCTACCCTGACTTCTCATACAACAGACCGTACAGAAGCTCATCATACAGTCCAAAGCCTGGCTTTGAACAAGCACTGCAGATTATGAATTCTGCTGCTAGAAAAAAAACTTGTATTCAACTGCAGAATCAGGATTTGCTCCATGCATTATGCTTCCAGAATATGAGAGAGTGTTTTAATAAGGGCTATCCATTTCTGTCATTATCACGCTGTACTGAAGAAATGTGAAGCTAGCCAAAGAATTAGCACTTCTTTTAGCTCTTTTTTGGACCAGTTAGCTTACTGGGCTAATAAAATGGCCAAGCCTCTCCTGACCTCTCATCACAGGGACATTCATAAGCTATATGTGGGAATAAATGACAATATTCTACTTTCTCACCAGTTTGTAAAACCAACGTGGCTAAATTATCCAAAAACATTTCAATTTCTAGGTCTCAAAATAACTGAAAGCATTTTAAGATACTAAATCTTCTCCTGAAAAAGATGAGAAAATTGAAAGACTGGTAATTTTAAAAATCTGAGCCAATGAAGTTTTGTGCACAAGTAGTTAATGAGAGTGTTGGATCTGATGCTGCTTTCAGACAGGAGTAAAACTTTCTCACACTGTGGGATAGGGGAGGAAGTGGCAATCACACAGGTCTTTGGTGGTAACCAAAACATGGAGTTGGCTGAATTCCAGCAGTGCTCTAAGGAAACAGAATGCCACTGGAGAGATGAGTGATGCCACTGGAGATCAAATGTTAACAGACAAAGCCAGTGCTCTCAAATGAATTAAAAAAATCCTAGAAAGTAATATTCACTTCTGAGCCAGCCAAAGCAGATGCAATTCAGTTACAGGCCTGTAGAGCTCTGCCTCCTTCAATTAAATATTGAATACAGCATGTGTAAGTTCTTTCTTTCCTTGACAAGATGAATGGGTTGTCATGGACAATCCAACAAATCTGCTGGTCCCACCCTACTCTCCTGGGAAAAGGGGTCTCTGTGCAGTTTCACTTCTAGCAACCCAGCCATCCAATCCTGCGGTGAAGCTGGCAAAATCTGTGCATCTACAGCATTGTTGAGTTCACATCCTGACACTGGTTGTTGTCTTCTCAATTCAGCTCCAAACTGATGGATTGCATTCCTTGTTTTTAGAAGGATAGACATCTTCAAATGCATCTTCAAAAATCATCCAGGAAAAACTTAAACAAGAGTTAAGAAAGACAACTGGAACATGTCCAGAGGACAGTCACTAAACTGACCACAGGGCTGGAACACCTCTCCTGTGAAGACAGGCTGAGAGAGTTGGGGCTGTTCAGCCTGGATGAGAGAAGGATTTGGGGAAGATTTATAGCACTTTCCAGTATCCAAAGGGGCTGCAACAGAGACAGAGAAGGAATTCTCACAAGAGCATGGAGTAATAGGACAAGGGAGAATGGCCTCAAGCTCAAAGACAGCAGGTTTAGATTGGATATTAGGAAGAAATTCTTTACCTTGAGGGTGGTGAGGCACTGGCACAGGTTGCTTCAGAAGCTGTAGATGCCCCATCCATGGAAGTGTTCAAGGCCAGGCTGGATGGGGCTTTGAACAACCAAGTCTAGTGAAAGGTGTCCCTACCCATAGCAGGGAAGTTAGAACTGGATGATCTTTAAGGTCCTTTCCAATCCAAACCACTCTGTAAGTCCATAATGAGGAATTCCATAGGAATGCAGTTAATTTCTGATTGAGTTCTGTTTCTAATGTGGTAACTCTATGACTTTGGTGCTCAGAACTATTACCTCTAACTGAAGCTGTTTGCCAAAAGCCCTGCTCTGTGTCAGAAGGCAGGATGTGGAGAGCAGCCCTTGCTACTCTAAGTGCTGGTGATTCAGGTGACTAAGTTGTCTCCCTGGATTTAGAGGATTCCACAAAGCACTAAGTGCAATAGCCTGGATTTGGCAGGGTAACTGTGGCAACAGGACTTGTACCAAACGCCCTGTATGAGGACCTCAGTATGTCACGACTTCTACTTTCCAGCCCAGAATGCAGTTCTTGTTAGCAGGCCACAGCAGATAGCAGATGGGCAGTCAGAGCTGCTGCATTACCTTGCAGTACCTGCAGTGGATGGAGGCCAGGGATGACAATAGCAGTGGCCCTCAGGGCAGAACCTGACGGATGGAT
The DNA here is from genome assembly GCF_901933205.1 of Camarhynchus parvulus. Taxonomy (NCBI): domain Eukaryota; kingdom Metazoa; phylum Chordata; class Aves; order Passeriformes; family Thraupidae; genus Camarhynchus; species Camarhynchus parvulus. The sequence goes on along the minus strand of NC_044573.1, from coordinate 72,313,482 downwards.
TCAACACTACTGGGATGCTGCAGGCAGCTCTCCACCCCCAGTTCAGTCATACAGCGGGAACAGAAGTACTGTCCTGCTCCCCTTCTCCCATCTTCCTGGTTCCTCTGTCCTACCTCCTGTTCTCAGTGCACTCTGCTCATACTTCTGGGTGGGTTGTGTGTTTTTTCAGTAAATAATAAGAATTGAAGTGAAATTCACACATGTAGTAAGCTGAGATGAGTCACAGAGATACTAAAAGTAAAACTGTAAGACAGCAAAGGCAGTAAGGGCAGTACTTCAAAAGGAAATGTCTCTGAAGGTTTGGGCACTGTGCAAGAAAGGGAACCAGGAAGGCAGGATTAAGCTAAACCGGATGAACAGCAAGGTTCAAGAGTCTATTTCAACCAAACAGGAATCCTTCAAATTTTGGAAACATGATCCTAGGGAAACCAATAAACAGGAACTTAAACTTCAGCAGGCGTTAAGTAAGAGGAAATTGCAAAGAGCAGAAGTAGGTTTCCAAGAACAAACATTAAAGGATTTAAAAATAAACAATAAAATATTCCTTAGGTATATCAGAAACAAGAGGCATACAACAGAATTTGTATAGGTTGAGGGAGCAGCTAAAGGAGATGACGATGTTTGGAAGATAAATGACTTTCCTTTATGGCATCTAACTTTCTTCTTCAATACACTCAGGAGGTTTTTGCTCTTTATATACTTTTTCTGGTGATAACAATTTCTCTTTGAGTAGTGAGATATCAAGAAGTAGCAACAGTGGAGAGAGAACACAGGATACATTAGGGCTAGAAGGTATATTTAGGGTTTGAAAGAACTCTAAATAGAGAATTGCTGAGTTAATAATAATCTTGCTACACAAGAATCACCCTGTCCTATGTCTTTAGGACTAAAAAATACTATCTAATTGCTACTGATTTTGCAAAGGAAAATAGGATTTTACTGATCTTTAAATTCTGAAGTATGCATAACTAGATGACAAAACTTACAGGTCTTTTAAAAACTCTCACATATGACACAACAAACTTTGGCTGGAATTAAACATCTATAAAATGAAAGGCTGTAATATGATAAGGAGTTTGGAAGCAAATAAAAAAATAGGCTTAGATAATCTGGTCTTCATAACAATAAAGAAGGTCTAGAGTCATTACAAATTTAAAAATAATAAATTTATAATAATAAAATGTAAATAAATACTAATAAATTAATACGATTTGAAATTTTGTTTTAAAATATCTAAATAATTACTGACCACACCGGGCAAATTAATAATTTCTGCTATGGATTAAATCACTTCTCAAGATGACTCTATTTTCAGGGATAAAACCTTTAGACCTTAATCTGAATTAATTACTGAATTAATTAATTACTAAATTGAAGTGGAATGAATCCTGGCCAAAGATTCTAGTCCAGGTTGATATTAAAAACAAATGATTTCGTAATGATCTGGTAAACAAATTAGCCCTTTCTTGACAGCATTTACACAGGACACGATGTTAGTCAGGTTGTGAGGAACAGGCGGTGAGAATGAGACAGAGACAATGAGAAGAGAGAAAAAAAATCAATGCAGCAATGAAGTTCAAATTAAAGAAATCAAGATACATGCAGGAAAAAACCCAGTGTTTTTTCCATTACAAGCTTATAATCAATGCAAAGAATGCAATCAGAATCCAGAGATCCCCAAGATGACTGGTGTTCACTATCCACATTAACTCAAACATCCAATCAGACCATATACCAAGTTTCTTAAACAGTAGGAGGAGGATGATGCAGAATTCTGCAGTACCACTGCAGAAATCACACCATGTGACCACACCTGAAGAACCATTTATTCTGTATGCTGACAGCCACAACCCCTGAGGGACACTGCAAAACTGAGAATGGTGGGGAAAACAATCAAAGAAGTACAATTAAAGATCTGTTGCCATCACGTTTGTGATACTTCATGACACACTGGTCTTCCCTCTCTTAGAGCACAAAACATTTAAATACAAAACAATAAAAGGAAATACTTTTTAATGTCATATGCAATTAATTATGAACCTTGCTGCCACAGGAAACTGATCTGCACACATATTTGACGCATGCACTTTAAGTGTGTTGCCCTGAGCTCCTCTAATTGTAAACACAGTTAATAAAATTAATTTTAGGGCAAATCTCTACAAAGGCCAGATACCTTATACTTACATCAACCTCACCTTTTAGATACCATTCTCTACATCTACTACTATTCTTTCTTGGTTTCCTGTGGATATGACCAGTGGCTCATCTCTCTCTTGAATTTTACTGATGCAGAATTTCAGCTCATGCCAGTGAATCTCCCTCTCTTCAAGAGCAGAGCTGCAGCTCCTTCAGCCCTTGTACCTCTTCATATGTATGAGAATCATGCCTCATTTTACAACACATTAATCCACATGACACACAATATTCCCATTATATTTTCTTGTGGAACTATTCCTTAACCAGTAATTTACCACTCTTGTAAGAAATTTACACACAGAACAACTTGGCTCCCTAAGGAATGACAGCATTGTCCTCTCCTTGCCTCCCAGCACTTGTCTTAGCTTGTGAAGGTCACTTTGATCCTGTCCCTCTCCAGCACATCTGCAGCCTATTCTAGCGTGGGGCTTTCTGTAACCTCAGCAAACACACACACTGTATTCCACTGGCCACATGGGGAACAGCTACTGAATACTAAATGTATGAAGATAAGACTGTCACAAAATCCTACTAGATACATATTTCCAGTTCCAAAAATCTTCCTGAATCCTGTTTTCCAGGCAGTCATACATCTGTCTAGTAGGTGCTGTCAGGTATGTCATATTTCCCAAACTTTGTTAGAACATAATGGGAGACACTGTAAACATTTTTATTAAAGTCAAAATATCCTAAATCCACTGTTTCCCTCTAATCCACATTACTGTAAGATGTTTAATGTCTGGGGAAAGCTATATTTAAAGCTATACCATTATAAAACAGGAACAGTAACCTTCTCTCTGGCTGCTATGGAATGTCAATCTGGGCTTCTTCAAAAAAGCTATTTTTCTCAAAAGCTAAGTCACAAGTTCAGGGAGAAATCTCTTTGCTATTTCCTAATACTATACTCTGCTAACCTTGGCATTTTTTGAATATTTAGTTCTTTCCTTTTCAAAAAAACTTGTTCTGTTTCCTTTTTCATGAATACCAAGCGGCTTTTTCTAAGGAAATAACTCAGAACTTACTTCTTTTGTGTGCAATTAGAAGTCCATCTCAAAAAGCTGCCAAGGACTGTTACTTTGAACTTTTCAGCAGCTCTGAAAATCAGGTTGTGAACTGGGCACAATCAGATGCTGACACTTAAAAAATGAATGGTGTCTGAAATCTGTCACTGGGTTTGAAGAGGAAGGTTGTCCTGTGAGATCACCTGCCCAGTGTTTGCTACCTGGTGTTACAGACTCTGGAAAGACTTACAACCTGTGCCAATGTTTGCTTTAGCAGGAAATCTCTAGAATCCCAGAATCATTACCAAGAGTCCTGGAAAAATATTTATTGGGTTTTATTGCTATGATTTCAAGTAGAATATAAAATGCAATGTAGAGCCCACATGCTGAACTTCCTGTGTGAAGCTGTTTCACCCAAACCTGCAGAACAACTCACTGCACAAAAATAAAGCACATCCAGCAACCTGCAGGACTGTGGCTCAAAATGCAAATGTAGGAAATGCACTTAATGGGCTGTGTGGAAGCTCTGCTGGAGCTGTGACCTCAGTGTCCATCCCGGGCTAGGGTGAGTGTGTAGCTTCCATCTGTTTGGCATCCACCACCATCACCAAAGAGAGAAATATCCAGGGCTCAGTAAAGGTAAAAGAAGACTGAAATTAGTATTCTGTATTAGTAATCATTACAAGTGAAAGATAAGACTGTGGGACGAAAGGTCAAGAGGCCTGGAATTTTTGTGAACTATCACTGAAATCCTCTGAGACCCAGTTCAAATTAAAAAATCTCTATGTCTCAGTTTTCTCATTTTAAAAACAAGCTTCAGGCTGCTACGACAATGAAGTGTGTTTTGTAGACTGTCTTAAAAATACTTGCAAGTGAAAAACATTGTGTAAAAATTTCTATTAATTAGTCCTTGAAAAATATATTTCTTTATCAATAATGAAATTTACACAGCCAAATTCCTCATATTCTCTTATTATTGCTCACCACTACCTTGAACGTTGCTTTTTACAGTGATCAAGTAACAAAATCTTCACAGCTATCTGATGAAGAAAACCTCAAAAACAGAGCCAACGGTTAGTCTGAAAGTACCCAAAGTCAAAACATGCCTCTGTGAGAAAACTGTGCTTTTTGAACTTAAAATCTTTCTCTGAACTGGCTTAGTGAAGCCAATACCAAAGGCTTGGAGGACCTAATACTACACACACACACTTCTGCATATGATATGTTGCCTCTTTGCTTTTAGCAGGAATGTTTGAAGTGACAGTGTTAAATATCTGAAGGATGACAATTGTCCTGTAGTTTGAAATTTGTGCGTCTTCCACCAGTCCCTAACTGATATTTAGTTCAACTGAAATAAGCTGATCCTGCCATAAAATGAAGGTGTACGGTGCGGTTGATGAGCTTTATGAGAAGTTGTGCACTTGTGGAGCTTCCTCCCAAAAGCAAGAAGGGATTGAAGGAGGGACTTCACCCAATGATAAATCATGAGAACATTCAGTGTCTGAAGAACCAGAGCACAGCTATGATGAGATATGTAAGTGAGATGTACACCACTCACCATCGGCTCTTTTGGTGAAGTGGATATTCAGACCCTCAAATGGGGAGGATGTTCTTACAGAAATGAGTGTGAGTGCTCCACAACTCCAGTCACAGACACACACAGTGGACTGAAAGCTCCTTAGTGGGCAAGGATGGTTTGCAGTATCAAGGCTGGAGTTAAATCCTAAATCCTGTCTTGCAGGGATGTGACTTATGAAGCCATCTCCCTACCTGCTGAGGGTATATAAACTGAAGTTCTCTCCTGAAAAGAGTTTAGAAGAAAGGAACAAAAATTATTTTTTCTTATCCTTCGCACGGGAGGCAAAAGTCCAGTGCCCCTGCACTCTCAATTCCTATCTAGGAAAAAGGCTCCTAATAATTTGGCTTTGAACCAGTCAAGGATTTCTAGGAAAAGAAATATAGAAGCTCTTTAGCTTTTCCTGTAAACATCTTTTTGCTTATTCAGTATGTTGATCTGGTTTAACAGTCGAAAGCAAATTTGAGTGGGCTTTGTTCTTAATTTTCATGGCATAATCCCATTCCTTCAAATGTGTACTTTTGCATATACTGGACTGATGCATGATGAGTCAGCCTGAGTCAGTGGGATAATCCAAAGCACAGAAAGTGAAGCTTATAACATGAATTTTTCCAGTATCATGGCCTTTGTAAATATTCCTTCATATGGTTTATTTCTAACAAAACAAACAAAAAAATGTGGTTGCAAACCTATGGAAACTGGCCAAGGTACCTGGTGACAGCTGTAGAACCCCAAAGTGTTTTTATTATGTTCTATTCCATTTCAAGCTGCTGATACCCCTTGTAATTCATAACCAGGTTACCAAGATTTAGTAATAAAAAAAAGCTAGTGTTAATTAACTATTATAAACAATTAGGCCTAAAAGTTTAAAAGTGAATCAAAATTTAAACAGACAAATACCATATTTATTGTGTTTTTAACACATAAATACCTTAAAATGCCATAACTTTCGCAGATCTTTTATATACACAGATTACCTTGAAAATGAAGCTCCTCATTTATTCCCAGGTCAGGCTTATGAAATTTACTGCCAACTTAGCTTCTCCCCATGATCCTGCCAGTGACCTTTTTCCTGCCCTGGTAGGATCATTCCCTCTCCATGGATTAAAGGTGATTAAGGATCAGCGTCAGTTCGGTCTCATACATTTGCTAAGCAGAGACAACAAACTGTGCCAAAACATGTTTGATTTATTTGTTGGGGTTTTGTGATAGAGGAACCCTGATTGGACTCAAATCAAGGATCCAGAAAAGAATAGAATAGCTTTATATCATTGGTAGCTCTTTAACCCAAAGTGTCACAGCAAGGACTTAATATCCTTCAGTTAAATTATTAGTTTTCACAAACAATAATGACTGAAATCAATCAAGCTTTTCCATGCTTCGGAATCTTTAATCTCCAATTCAAGCAGCCAGTAATTAGACGGATACCTATATCCATTGAGCTAAACTTCAAACACATTGATACAGCCACAGTGTAGCCAAGCAAACCATGTGTAAAACAGAAAACTTCCTGATTTTTAAGAAATGCATGCCTAGAATTATTATCATTGTTTTCTAAAGATTTAAGAACAATAGTCAAAACTAATTTCTCGTCTCCTGACTCTCTGGATATCAAGAGATCTATGCTAGAACTTGGGAAGTTGTGCAAATTTCAGGGAAGAAACACATTTCTTACTCAGGACAGATAAACTTTATACTTGATTCTTGAAGCAATACAGAGATTTCCTACTTGGACAGAAATATGTGTTTTTCCTCAAGTCTTTAAAATTCTTGCTTGATTATTGAATATCCAAAGAAGATTTGCCTGCTTATTTGCAAACAAAAGATTAGATTAGGGCTAAATTAATCATAAAATCATACTAAACACTGAGGGGGTCACACTATGTTGCCTGAGAAAATTCGAGATGATCTGGAACTACGTCTTTATGGAAAGAACTCTTGAAAAAAATTACTTAAACACAGTGCACATATCCATAAAATACAAAAGGTTATGTATTTCTGACTTAATCCTGATAAATTTTCAGAGACATACATGCCCTAGATTAATTTAAAAATAGCTCTGTGTTGTAGTGCTGTGACTAGAGCTCATTCTGTTTGGTTTGCCCCGTATATTAATTACATAAGTATTATTTTATTATTTAAATATTATTTATGTATAAATCATATAATTTATATGATATATATTTAAATATATTTAAATATTATTTATGTATATTTATTATTTATGTATATACATAAATATAAATTTGCCTGTATATTAATGACATAAAAATTATACTGTGTTCTTTGCTGGGTTACGGAAATGAATTTACTGTGATAGGAAGAATAGACAGAAAGAGATGCCATACTAATGAAACAAGGGACAATAACAAAGGAAAAAAATCCTTTTCAACTTCATTGGCTAGTAGTTTTCAGGAAATCATCAAAATAGTTCCTTTTCCAACAAAAATGAGTGGTTGTGAAGATAGCCCCAATCTAGACAACTTAATGGATGCACACACACATTCTTTAATAGCTTGTTCATCAGACAAACATAAGACTACAAAGGGTTACCCGAGCTCACTTCATTTCCCCACTGCTGCTGGCTTTAGATTATGTTGACTCTATCAACAAGACTGTGGCTGTAGGTGTAGATTTATTAAGTCCTACACATGAAAATATTGTTCTATTTTATAAGTCAGTAGGAGCCATGCTCTGCAATGGATACAAGGAGAAACACAAAGCCAAATTTTTACTTCAAGGTCCAGATAGTACAGTTTCAGCAGCATCAACCTTGAAGAACATACTGTAACAGTTTCTAGACTGGACAAATTCAGAGGAAGAGCATGGCCCTGCCTTCATGATGCCTCCAAAATGCAAATCTGGTGCCACTACTCAGATCAAGCAGCCCCTCAAGCAAATGAATACAGAGAGTGGAGAGATACCTTACACTGTTTTGTGAAGGTCACATATACTAAGATACTGTCTTTTTTTTCACCAAGAAATGAATAAAGAACTGAAGTGGTCTGTAAGAGATCAGTGATCCCCTTGTGACTGTGGCGCAGGCTGTGGGTATTCTCAGTACTTCTGTAGGGTATTCTGAGACTCTGCAGCACAACAAGTTTTATGGCCCTTCCTGGCCACGCTCACTCACTCACTACTTCTGGCTCCCTTGATTCCGTTCCCTATCTCTAGAGAACCTATGCATTACATACTAAAAAAAAAAATTCTAACGTATTCCATTAGCTTTTTTTTTCCAGGTTGAATGTCACTCAGTTAATTCATTTATTCTTCAGTAAACCAATATTTTGCAGCTGGTCTCTGTCCTCCCTTGTGTTTGACGTTGTCTTTTAATGAAAGACAGCTCACTACTGATTAAAAGCCACAAACCTGATGTGCAACCAGGCCCAGAAGAGAACTCTTGACTTATAAAAAATATTTTGCAAACCATTTGTAATATAAAAGAATATTAAGAAGTAGAACAACATGTGAAAAGAGCAATTTTACATCAACCCATTACAGTTAGAACTTCTCAGGCCCAAGAAATTAGCAAGAGAGGACAAAGACATTGGAAGTCAAGAAATACTTAGAATTCTCTTAACATACTATAATTTAGAGCTGCATACTGTAACTACAAAAGCCTCAGGTCTTTAAGCCTCTACCTCAAAGAACAATGCCTTTATTAACTGGCAGACTTTTCTACTGCAGAATTTTGCCCATTACTTGGAAGCATTTTGTTCTGACGATTGTTGGAAATGAGAGACCAGGGAAGATGGACTTTGGACCTCATTTCCAGCTATTATTTCCTGTTTAAGTCAACAGTAAATCTCAGTATGATGGTGTTTATATTAATCCAATTTTGAGCTTATTTTCAGCAATATTTGTCACTATTTCTTAAAAAAACAACATTCTTGTTTAGTGTATTATTACAAGTACTGAACATCAGTTCTACTAGACTTGAAATAAAAATTGGAGAGTGGCTACAATTTACTTAGTTATTCCACATTTCTTACATAGAAATCTGAGCAAAGCTCTTTATTAGTTTGCCCTTCATTGACATTAGAGCCTTACAAGTTTGTTCTTAAACCCAGTGCATAGTACAGCTCTCCCAGACATGGCTGGATGGTTTAGAAAATGATGGTGCCTTTCATTGTACCTTCATCAAGTACTCACTGGTTACAGAAAAATCTACTAAATGGTTCCTTAAATGCCAGGCTGTAAAGCATGTATTTCCATAGTGGCTTGCTTTTGATAGTCCTTTGTCCCTTCACTGTTCAACAGCTTTGTAAAAAGTCTTTCCTAGTCTATCTTACCCTTCTGCCAACAAAATGCACCTTCTCAGCTTCTACTCTGACAATTGTAAAGTCAAACTTCCAGAGTTTGTTTTCAACAATCAAACTGTTGTTGCTTTCGGTACAAATGTAGGCTATATCTGCACCTGTGTATGAAGTGGAGCCAGAAACTATTCTGAGGCCCCAAGGCCAAGTGGAATAGAATGGATTGTTTCCACAGAATTAGATTCTTCCCCTACCCAAACTGCTTATGGGGACAACACATGGCAGTGCTAACTCAACTGAGCCTCAATAGTTGGAGAATGCTAATTGGAGAAGGCTAAAACCATACCAGAATTCAGTCACATTATGAACTTTCATATTTGCTTTTAACTAATGTCTGACATTAGGCATGCTTTACCTTTATTTGAGTTTCCTCAATCATTCTATGCTGCATCTGTTCACCTGTTTTGCTTGGTTCTTCTATGGTAAACTGTCCCTCATTAAGTGTTCTGAAATTCTCAATGCTACTCTTGTCTATTTAATTAGTGTGTAAGACATTAGAGGGCTGGAAGGGATCTCCATTCGTGTCGTTTTCTTAAGATGAATCAATGGTACTGCGTTATTTTCAGCAGGTACTTATGTGTCCTGTCATTAGGAAGCACACATGATGAAAGTTTCATTATCTTCATAGGAAATCCCATCTAGAATTCTGCTCATATCATTAACTAAAATCTAATTTGAATCACTTTTGTTGCAATGTACTCCATTATATATTACCTCACCTACCATGCACATGTAAGTTAAATTACTGCCCTTTACTTGAAAACTCTTTCTATGTTCTTCATTTGTCTCCTGTTCAGTCTAAACAACTCCATTTTATACCTGTCATAGGATTCACCTGATTAAATGTGGGTATCTAAAGCTTAATTTTCCTTTCTTCACAGTCAGACAAAAGTACATGGTTCATCTCATCCTTAAGTACTGACCAAGACAGATTAGACAAGTGTTACCTATTTCTCCACTGACTACAGCAGGATTTTAAGGGGATTAGTGAATGAATAGAGCTTTATGTTGTAAATGTGTTAAGTATTTCTGTTCTACCACAAGTGTTACCCTTTTGTGAAAATATGATGCCAATCTGCCTCATCTTCAAATGAGGCATCATCCTCTGTATCAAACTGCCATATATTGTCTGCCAATTTCTTTTTCTGCTCGATTACATATATATTTTTATATAGATATATTTTATATATATAAATATATAGGTAAAGCAATGCACTGTGAGAAGCAGCTGAACAGTTTATGTTGTGGATTCCCTCCTCTACAACCATCAACCATATTACATGTTGCACTTTAGATAGCTCCAAATATTCTTAGAAGTCCCTTAAATCCATCTGTCAGCTCTGGTGGATGTTATATGCAACAGGTCTCTTGTCTTTAATATGTGGATGCTAAGACAAGCACATCCATCCTCCTCCTTTCTCTCTGCTCTTCTTTCCCAAGAGTGTTAGGTCTCTTCATATTGATATTCCAGCTCTGTCAGTTCTCCCACCTGTGTCTGTTAAGATAATTAACTAATAATTTTGATGATTTTTAAAGGTTTGCAATGTGATTTTATTTTCCATACTTCAAAAATTTACATGACCTGCACATCACCTGCCACATCTACCACCTTCCAGTTGTCCTTTTCTCCCTTACGATTTTCTTTCTCCACCATAATTTCACATCGTTCGTGAGCACAAATTTGCTCACAGTGATATACAGAGGGATTTTTTATCTTTTCCCTTGAATTCATCATCAAGCATCCTTTACTAAATGTTTCAATGTTAATCACCTTTTCATGGCTAAGGAAGCCAAAGCTCCCATGACACTGGGATTGAAAGTGCTCCAACCACTGTGCATACTTGAAAATATTCTTTTGAGGAAGCAGAGTGATTTTAATAGCCAAGTCTTATGCCCAGTGAAAAACAAGCAACCTCATTACCCTGTCATTAGTCTCTCACTCTCTACAGTTTGTTTCCATACATCTTTCTTTCCCATATTGACACTACAGCTTCCCAGGACACTTTTGATGCTCTGCCTTACAAAACTATCATTTACTGTCAGGTTTTTTTCATAGAATGAATTTGTTATTTCACCATTTGCCATTTAATTTCTATTACTGCTATTACATCAGACTGTTGTTTGTGTTGGCTAAGGACCATGCAGAGACTGGGGACATCTTTTGTCAGGTGCTGGCAATACTGACATGGAAAAGCCTGAAGTGATGCTTTCTTCTGTCACACAAGAGACTTCCACAAAACCTCCACAAATTCTTAATCTCCTTCTTCCAGAACATTTAATTGATGCCTCCCTTAGCAAATCTGCCTCACAGCAGGATAATTTCACAATAATCTGTTATTACAAAATGCTTCAGAAATATTTTAAAATATGCACATTGACAACTTTAAATTCCCACTCCTGGCCTCTGTAAAGGTAAATTGGACAATATAAAACTAAATTGATAATTTTCCAGTGATTGTAGCCAAAGGAAAGAGTCCCGAGTGCCTGACTTGATCTTTTTTTTTGCATCTATGAAAGAGTTATACTGCATGGGAGTACAAAAAGTCCCAGTCAAGTTGGCTTCAGCATCTCAGAGGCTACTTAGGTTATCAGGAAAAATAACATTTCTGCTCCACAGATTTTACAGTTTATTTCTAAATTGCTACTGCTGAACACCAAGTTGCAGATATGCACACAGAGTTTTTCTTGTCCTTCCAAGGGACTTCATGCAGAGGGTACAAGGATAAAATAATTTGACTTCAATGGGATGATTATGGCCAAAGACTCTCCCATGAACAGAGTTGGGACTGCTCAGGCTGGAGAAGAAAAGGATCTGGGAGACCTTATGGCACATTCCAGTACCTAGTGCGGCCATAAGAGAGCTGACAGGGACTTTTACAAGGGCATGGAGTAATAGGACAAGATGGAATGGTTTTAAATCAACAGAGAGCAAGTTTAGATTAGATATTAGGAACACATTTATTACTCTGAGGGTGCTGAGACACTGGAATGGGTTGCCCGGGGAAGCTGTGGGTGCCCCGTCCCTGGAAGTGTTCAAGGACAGGCTGGATGGGGCTTTGAGCAGCCTCTTCTAATGGAAAGTGTCCCTTTAAAGATCATCTTTAAAGTCCTTTCCAAAACAAACCACTCTGTGAGTCTGTGATTGTCATGTGCTGTGCAGTTCATCTGAACTTTGACATGCTGCAATACAGCTCTTAAATGCTGCATTTGTATCAAAATGACCTGCAAATAGTTGACTGAATTTTTGAAGATAAGTTTACCTCAAGAAATATACTACTATCTGATCACATTTTTTTCCTGGTAAGTTGCCGGCCTTACTGTAAGGTTCTTCAGTGAAGTGTAACATTAGTTACATTTCCAGTTTATCCTTTGCTCTTGAGGAAGCAATGTCTGTCATTCCTCTGAAGGAGTCAGAAAACAGTGGTAAGAACTAATAATACCAAACAGCACTGTAATTTCCTATGAGGAAAACATATTTTCTGCCGGTAATTATTGCCAACAGCAATCTTGGAAATATCGTATAACTTATTGTTTAAAACATCAAACAGAAGGAACTGCTCTGTATCAAGGATGACTAATGCAGGAACATGTGCTTCCACACATGCACAGACACATTAGATAAAATGTTGATGTTTAGAGGTTTACAAGATATAAACATTGACTTTGGGGTCTGCTGAAGTTTACACTTGAATTTAGAATGCAAACATAGCAGTTAATGTATAACCATGATGGACATGAAGAGGCAGAAACAGCTGCAATTGTTATGGACCAGCTTCTCCAATCTGCTTGGTACTACAGTTGCAGGAAGAGCAGAACTACACAAGAAAATCAGTCAGCTGTGTTTGAGAAAGCAGAGTAGAGGCTAAAGGCAAAAATAAAAAGTTATTCAACAATTATACCCAGGTGCTTTGCAAACAATAGATGCTTTGTTGCAGAGTGTGAAAAACACTCATTTACTTTGTGTGATGAAGCATGTGCAGATGAAGTGGCATATGTGAAGGAAAACTGAAATGTCCACAGGCTTAATCCTGCCTGAAGTTACTTTGGAACAACTCCCATCATCTTCAAATGATAGAACTGTCCCTTAGGTAGAAAAATTCATCTCCAGCTTAAGCTCTTATTCTGTGGCAGATGGCTGTGATGCTGGGAGTTCTGCCAGCGTCCAGACTCTGGTTATGGAAAGTGTCTGCAAGAGGGACACAGAAGGGTCTGCTGTAGGTGGTGCTCAGTCCATAAGGAATGGCCAGGATGGACACTGTCTGCAGCAATTCAGCATCTCCACCCTGTGGTTCTTGACTGAGCTCTGTGGGATTACCTTGCTTTGCTAGACAGGGGTCAAGCCTGGGAGTAGCTACATGGAGGTCAGTTTAAGTGCCCTTCTGGACTGGGACCTGGGGCTGATTCTTCCTTGAGGAAGCCTCATGAAATTCAACATCTGGATCACCCATCCTTTGAAAAAGGTGAACATTCTTACAACTGGAGTGGCTTTGATTCATAAGAAACGTGGACTTTATACCACTTTGTACCTCATAAACAGAATCCATTCTTTTAAAGCTCACTTTAAATAGACCTGACCTTTGCACTAAGCAGCAAGCAATCTCCTGTGCCACTGGGTTTGCTTAAGAAAAGCCAGCATTTACTCCCCAGATCCATGAAGATTCTGCAGGAATTTTCTCCTTATCAGTATTGTCACATTATAGAATTGTTGAGTGCTGGACATCTTCATGACAAGGAGCAGCAGCAAAGTCGACTGCCACATTGTTTTAGCTGATCATAGGAATTAAATCCAAACCAGTGTCCCCTTCAGTCACATGGAATAACAGGTACTAAACTAATTACCAGCTTTGTAAATGTCATTTTCAGAAAAAAAACTTATTCCAAGACAAATGTCTAGAGTTTACCCACGGGTATGGATTTAGCATGAGTTTAAGTGCTTTGCTGGTACTGCATGATGAAGGAGTTTGATGAATCAAGCTAAATTTCTAACCAGTAAATACAAGTTGTATCAGAGTCATGAGTTCTACTTCAGATATTCCTTGGGGGAGTTTCGGCAGACAGGTCTCATTCAAAAGGCATGAGCCTACTGCAGAAGGGAGTCCTTCTCCTGAATTCAGGGGGGTTTGTACTGGCCCAGGAAAAATAAAGTGCCAATATGCAGATAACTGTCTGGCATAGTTTAACACAAAGCAACTGTAGCTGGTAGCACTTCACTGGCATATACTTATTTTCAACATCCTTTCTGCTTTGTTGATGTTACCTCTTCCTTTTTCATGCCATTTGCAACACATCATTAGACTCACTGTAAATTTGTGGGCGTAAATCGTGTCCCTGGGGATGAAGCCTCACCAGGGGTGAATAAACAATCTCCTCTTCCCCAACCAAATCCCAACTGTGCCTCACATTTCATGGAAATGATCAGCAGTTCCACTATCAAAATATTCACGCCTTATGAGTAATATTTATGATGGGAGTTTTTTATGTTGGGTTTTCCCCCAAGAAGAAAGAGAGGAATAATTAACAGAAACAGACCAAATGAGAAATTTCCACATTATTACTGTTATTTTCATAAGGCTTTCACAGGAAAGTAAAAACTTTTGCAAGTAATAAAAGTCCTCATTAAACACCTTTCTTTCTTTTGGAAATGGGGTAAATTATGAAGCAGATTAACTTTAATAAATAAATAGGACTATAAATACATAAAAGTCATTGCCTTCCTCCAGTAATTTAATATGAGCATCCCACTCTGAAATAAGGAAAAGTTGATTCACACAGAAAGAATAGAGCAGATGTGAGGTTTTTCCATCAGCTTAAGTGCTGCCTTGGTAAGGTGAGTTGTCCGACTACATTAAACAAACATTTTAGTCAGGCATCACACAGGAAAATAAACAGTAGCAAAGGAAACATGAAAATATTAAAGACTGTTATTCTTTGGCGCCTTTTCCTGAGAAGCAGGTGATAAAATATTACTGTGTTTCCACAGGTAAGGAAACACGCTCTTAAACACTTTGCAGAAACACATATTACGATCATCACTTAAAATGTCAGAAGGGGCTAGGACTCAACTGTGACACAAGAGGCTGCTGAGAAACGCTGCAGGACCAGAGGGTTTTGCACACTGGGCCAGGCTACTGGGCTACCAAAGCAGAGCAAATTCAGAGGCAAAAAACATCTTGCAGGAGACGGCTATAGAGTTACCTGATTTCAAGGACAGACTTCTCTTGAAGCCTAATTAATCAAATGTTAGTGAAGAGGGAGAGACTATCTGTTGTATAATTTCTGACCTCTTTCTGTCCCACTGAGCATCAAAGAATGCACATAGGAAGAGAGGAGACCTGCTGAGCTCCACTGTTTTTGCTCACCTGTGATATACTGCACAGATGTAACATGGTTTAGTTTATGCAGATGGAATTTATGTACCATGTCAGTAATTTCTGTTCACCATGAAATTTTGTCTGGCTATCCATCATGTCTGAAATTCTACACATATTTAAATATAAAACATCCTTGAAATGGTTTCTGCATTGTAGCCAGAAGTTATCTACAACGTACATTCATCAGAAGAAATAAAGCAATCACTTTTTACTACCAGGACTTGGATTTCCATCAGCCTGGAAAACCAGCTTGAAAATGTTCTGGTCTGGGTTCAAAGATCTGCACAGTTACCCAGTGCCCAGAGTGTAGGGAAAGCTTACTAAATTTCTAACCAGTAAATACAAGTTATATCAGAGCCATGAGTTCTACTTCAGATATTCCTTGGGGGAGTTTCGGCAGACAGGTCTCATTCAAAAGGCATGAGCCTACTGCAGAAGGGAGTCCTTCCCCTGAATTCAGGGGGGTTTGTACTGGCCCAGGAAAAATAAAGTGCCAATATGCAGATAATGATGGTAGGATGGTCAAGATGTAGGTGTGAGATTGCAAGGTGCTACCTGAAATCCTGTGTAGTATCAGTTTCTGTCTATTTTAAAAAGCACTGCATGCACCAGCCTGTCTGGCCAGTGTGGTTTGGGGAAGCTGCTCATGACTAACAACCATATACGTATTTTTAGGTTAAACTAGTGGCTAGGCAGGTTCAGTAGATCAACTTGCTGCCCTGGGATGCAGGTCTATGTAGAGCTCTGCTGCTGACCAGCTATGTGATGCTGGCCAATAGCTCATCCATTGTCTTGAACACGGGGTTCTTTTTTAAACATGCCGGTTCAGCATTTGAAAAATAAAACCTAGACAAGTACATAATGTGCATATCCTCCTTGGCTGTGTATGCCTCAATGGATGGGTTTTGTTCCATTCAACATGGAAGGCAGAGCTCTTCTGATTTTTTTCCACAACACAAAATAAAAATCAATAGAACTATGCCTTCTGTGCTGAATTTCCATCTGCTCATCATAATTTCTGTTGCATTTTAATTTAAAAAGCAGAGCAAGAAAGAAAAGTAAACTAAATTTTAGCTGTGCAATTACACAGCTTCTTAAAACATTTTTTCAGGGGCAAAACCTCTTATTTCACCATTTCATGTGAAAGTTTTTATCAAGTGCTTACCTAATACCTTAAGCACTGGTTTTTATATCTGAAAAATACAAGCAGAATAGGTGGAGGTGCTACTGAGTTCCAAGAACACAACATGATGCACTGTCCTTACCCAAGCATTTTGGTTAGATGGGTATTTTCACAGCACTTCAGTCCCAGAAAAAGAACTCCAAAAATTTCCCATCTTACTTGTCAGGAAATTGAGGTGAAAATGTAAAATGAGTTTTCAAAGAAGGCAGGAAACAAACAACATGACTCTCACTAGAAATCAGCATCTGTAAATTCTAATGCAGATAAAGTATGAGATATCTGACTCTCCTAGCAGCAAGGGTAAAAGCTGCATAGAAAATCTGAAACACATTGTTTTCTGGTATCTGAAGCAAAAAGAACAATCAGTGGATTCTGAGTGACATTTATCTCCCTCTGCTTTTGGTTTCTAGTAGAGACAGTCCCTCTGTGATCAGTAAAATGCATCAGTCATCGCAGGGTGTGATTCGCCTTTCCTGCTTTAAAGCCAGCTACTCAGACAGCATGATGTTCATAGTGATCAGATGAAGACCAACCATAATGTCACATTTCAAATTTCTCTGATAAATAAAAAGAATTAGAATAGAAACAGATCTCAAGCCATGATAACTCCTGAGGCTGGGTAATTCAAACCCAAATGCTACCTCCTAGTTGGCTTCCTAGAAATAAACTTTTAAAATAACTTGAGTCGTCAATGTCAAAAGTGCTGTTCCATTTTCATAACAACTGGAACCTTACATTTTACTGGCTTTTGATGTAAATTTATCTCAAAGATGCTATTTTATAGTTGTGTAAAATGTATCCCACAATAAAATCTTTTACTCTCTGGCATCTCAGGGATTTAATTTTGTCATCCTGTACATCTCAGAGGGAGAAGCAGCTACTGCTGGGAGACAAGCCTCAATACCTCAGCTGGGACTTGCTTCCTTTACAGTCCTGTGGAGTGCTTGAAACTGCTATAGCCCTTTTGCCTCTGTAAAACAAGGGAAATTTAAACCCTCCACATGAAATCTGAATGTTTCCACACTTGGAACAAGATAAAATTTGAAACACAACTCTGGAGTTTTATCTTAATTATTTGTTTTACAGCTTCTGTTGGATGCTTAAATTAACTAGGCATCTCTTATTTCCAGCTTTCACTTACGTGACAGCCTAAATGAATCTGATAGCCTTGTTTCAGGCTTCTGAGTCCCCTCCTTCCTAACCTGCCCCAACAGTACAAAGCAGACCTCACCCTGCCCCAGGCTGCAGTGCTCCCCTGCTCCCCGACCAGGTTAAACAAACAGGGAGATTCCTCCAGGGAAGTCACAGGTTCAAGATCACAAAGGACCCACCTCATTTGGGCCAGTTAGAGGTTTTTCTTGCTATTGTGCTTATCTGTATCTTCCCTGTCATCCAGACATTAACCTCTGACCTGCGAGCCTGCCTCTCGAAAAAGCTGTGCAGTGTTTACCCATTATGTAATGTCTGTGCTTTTGTGGAAATTTTACAGAAACAAATGGAGGAAGTTTGCCAGTCAAACGGCTGGACAATAAATCCTGTTCCATGTAGATAGAATGGTTTACTGTCACTGTAAGTCTGCTACTGGCATCTGTCACCAAAAAAATGTTTACAAATTTCAGGGCACTGGAGTGCCAAAGTATTCCAGCATTTCAGGACTATAGATGATTTGTAGAACCACCACTGCTGTGTTAGATAGGGGTAGCCTTGTTTTGCTAGCTTGAATAAACAGAGTGACAATGTTTCAGATAAGTCAGGGTCACTAACGTTTAATATTTCTGTCTATTGATCTCCTAAGTTCATAAATACAAGTACCCAAATGCTTATTTGTTTATTATAATGCTTTTTCTGCCCTAAGATATCTTTGCTAGAAGTTAAACCAGGTAAGCAAAGGCCCTTCAGCCCCTTTTGCTTGTTTCTTATAGGTCCTTTATTATTTATACACTCCCATCCCTCCTTACAATCCATCTTCTTTACAGTCCCTGCTGTCTCTTCTCCTTCTGTGCTGTTTCCTCTTTGGGACAAGACATTTTATTATGTTCCCTTTCTGGACAGTGTCATCACAATTCCTCTTGCTGTGTAACTGGGGCTTCCATATATCAACAACTATGGAGTTAGAACAACAGAAAGACGTGCTTGGATAAGAAGCAGGAACAAACATAATTTGGAAGTGGGGCAATAATAGGTAACATAATTCTTCCTTCACTGATTCTTTCAGCCAAGGGCCTGATCCTGCAGCAACTGAATGGAGCTTTTCACTCTCAGTGTCAATGGGAGAAGCACTTGGTCTTAGAGTTCTGTTCTAATTAAGTTTTCAAATCTCATTTCCTTTCAGAGGAGAGAAAACATTGTTGTGACTAAGCTTTGGATGTGGTAACAAATCCCTGGCAGGTTGGGTTGTTTTAACGGACGTATTAGATTTAAGGAAACTTTTACCATCTTTTCTGCCCTTAATCACAGCTTTTATTACAATTACAGTAATGCAACAGAATTACATGCCAAAGGCAATATGTATATTTTTAATGAGTTGACATGCAACCTTCCTGGAGAGAAGAAACAACCTCATTTGCTGAATGTTTCTGAACTATATCTAGTAATTTATTAGGGGAAATGTTCAGAAAAGCATCTACCACAAATTCAGACGCTTCAGTAATTCACAGATGAGCAGTCTCATAAGACACACTCAGTTGTTGTGCTAGATTTAGCAAATTTTTGCTGAATGGTAACATTTTCTATTGTCCTCAAACAATAAAAGAGAAGGTTAACAGGCAATATCCGGATGCTCGAAGATTATTAATCCACGCATGTGGTCCTGAGTCACTGGGCTGTAAAACACCATCCGTTTCCAAAGATGCAAACCAAAGGGGAATTCTGCTTGAGAGAGATGCTATCACGAGCCCAAAAGAACTAGTTGCATCAATAAGGCCTATTTATGCAAGTTTTACAAGACTTTGGCTCCCAGGGGTTTTCATTCTGGTAGAATTAATTCAGGCAACAAACTGAATATAGGCAGAGAACACACCCCATGAGTGAAGAGCCTTCAGCCTGGTCTCTTGCCTCAATTTACCTTACAGCTAGGACACAGGTCAGACACTGGTTCACAGAGGAAATTACAACAGGCTGACAGGCACACAGCAACCCAGCTCATTCACCCGGGGACTAAAGAGCTCAGAGGGTCAGCCTCCAACAGCAGAACACAAAATCTGTTCTGTTCAATTATTCCTGCTGCTGCACTGTGGCCTGGGCCAAACAACACATACAAACAATGGCTGGCCCTGCTTTTTGGGAGGTTAACACAGGCCAAGGACCATTTCCAATACAACCCTGGATGTGCATAACCTGTATTTTAGATGTAAAAGTTTATCTGTGGGGACCAGAAAAGGATTCCTGGCTTGTGGAGATGTGACCTCAGAGACCCCCACATACCTTTTTCTGAGACAAAACTATCAAAGGAAGACACTTGAACACCTCGTGTAGGTATGACTGCATGCTTGCTTTCTCCTTGGTCACCACGAAACTGTCATCAATTAATAGGAACTAGAGCCACAAGCTATAGGAGTTCAATCAGAAATGTGTATTAGCAACCAGGAGTCTGCTTTTGTCAGGCACAGGGCACTGCAAGGAAGTGACTGTCATTATGTCCAGGCTGTACAACAAAAGTGGGGCTGTCCAGGCTGGCAGCACAAACCCTACAGTCCTATAGGGAGCCTCCCACACAGAGCCACAGACCCATGAAAGGCACAGCCCCTCACTGCAATCCCAGTTACTCTGGCACATCTGTTTGGATGATTAGTAAGTAAAATTTAACTGATAGAAGACAGAGCCCAACTGGAAATGTAGGAATGTGTTTTTACTACTATTAATGCAATCAAAACTTCCTTCTTGCTATTATTACTGCGTTAGCATGTCAATTCCATTCCAAATTGTTTTAAACTGTTAACTTACCAAAATACCTGGAGTATAGCACAATTCACGTTCTGGTTTTCATTCTAAACTTAACATAATATATCTGAAATTATTCTGCTTCTTAAGGTTGTTTCTCTTGCTAGAATGTGTAAAATATGTGTACAATATGCACCGGAGGAGCGTTAATCTTTCTCTTTGTGCCCAAAAAAGTGCTGAAATTGAGTGCATAAAGTAACTTCTATAAGTCTTTGTAGACTGAAGGTCCTTTTCTAAATTTACCAATATTCCAATTCAGATGACAAGAGTCTATGCAGCTGGCTAAAACAGCTTAATAAAAACAGATGCAAAGAACTCTTTGTGAAACTGATTACTGATTTACATTCACCATCCAATATGAATGAAATGCAAAAAGTAAGCAGACGTAAGTCACATAAAGTAGATTGTAAAAAGAGTGTTTTAATCACATGAGAAATCACGTCAGTAGTATAGGTCAGTTTGCTTAAGAAATATATATTCTTTTTGAAAATATTTTGTTATTTTGCTTTTAAGATTTTTTTTAAATTTACTCATATGAGACTTTCCTGTACCCATGGTCTTAGTTTTAGAAAAGACCAGATCTGTTATTCCTCAAAACTCATGCTTTAATATTAAAAAACTAAATCGACATTTACTAAATGAACAAAATACAAAAGATGGTTTAACACAGAAAGGTGCTCACCAATGCAGTCGACACTGAAGAGATTTATGGAGGTTGTTATTGAAGACTCATCACAGGTCTTCATCCCCCGCAGAGCAAATCTGACCAGGGAGGCCTTGACTCCCTCGGGGAGGAAGGACAGCAGGAACACGGGCATGTAGAGAGCGTAGCGGAGCTTGCACAGCAGGGGCGTCATGAGCTTGCCCTGCGGGGACTGAGCCATGCGCTCGATGGTCGGGAACAGCAGCACGGAGCGCAGGACCTGTCAGGGCACAGAAAGCACCGTCAGCAAGGGCACAGCAGCACAGCCCAGCCTGCAGACCCAACCTTTACATGAGTCTCCATCGCAGTGAGACTGAGCTTCCAGGCACAGCAGCACAGCCCAGCCCTCAGACCCAACCTTTACATGAGTCTCAATGAGACTGAGCTTCCAGGCACATTGCCCCAAAGGTGAGTGATGTGCCCAGATTCAGTTTTTTAAAACATAAAGCAAACAAGTACACAGTTACAAAATTACGTTTTATGATAAGAACTCAAGAGGTGAGTGGCCTCTGGAAGCACCAGCAGGACTAACCCCAGCAGAGGGCAGCAGGCAGGAGCCCTCCGCTCTGTCCCGGCGGGCTTTTTATCTCTGGAAAAATACACTGCTTTTCATTTCACATGGTAAACTGCTTTCTCTAAGTAAACCAACCAAACAAATTTTAAAATGTCAGCTGCTGTGATGGTAACTTTAAAAATTGACAACATACAGGGTTTTCAATTTGCAGCTTAATACAGGTAAACTTGGTCAGCATACAGCCTCTTCACTACAGTGGGTACGCTGGCATAAAATATTGCTTTTTATATCTTATAATGAAATAGACATTCTGAAGGTGGTAATTAGTTTATGTTATAATAATACACTATAGCTTTAAAATAAAAAGAAACTAATTAAAGTCACACCCACCCATACTAATAGAAAGTGAGTTAATACATTTACTCATAGTTATATTTCAATGCTAATATCAAGCAAATATTCTAAAAGAATAATTGCAACTTTTTTTTGGAAGTAAAAATATATTGCAATAACTCATATAGAAATAACCCTCTAAGAGACACAGCCCTACCTAACAGAAGTATCAATAAAAAAAAATAAGAGAGGATCTGGATATTGCATTGGTAGATACTAAGGTATAAACAGCTGGGCTTTCTTGGTGACTCAATATCAATAAATGTAGTTACATATGTCTGCTTAGTGCATATCATTCTACATGTTGTGCAAATTAGATTATTATTTTTGTAAAATATATTTTCTGATCATTTTCTTTACTCCCAGATGAGATGCAGCTGATGTACACCTGTGTGCAGCACTCCCAGTCCCAGCAGCCCTCCAATGGAAGGCAGGGAATGCCACCCAGAGATCCTTACACAATCTGGGCATTGTAACAGAACAAACTGCAAAAATTCAGGAAATATAATAAAATCACAGAATCCTTTAGGTTGGAGAAGGTCTTTAAGATCACTGAGTCCAACTGTTAGCCTAGCACTGTCACATACACAAATAAACCATATTCTCAAGTGCCACATCTATACGTCATTTAAATACCTCCAGGGACAGTGAATAAACCACTTCCCTTGGGCAGCCTATTAAGTGCTCGGCAACCCTTTTTGCGAAGGAATTTTTCCTCATATCCAATCTAAACCTCCCCTGGCACAACTTCAAGCCTTTTCCTCTTGTCTTATCACTTGCTCCTTGGGAGAAGAGACTGATGCCCACCTGGCCACAATCTTCCTTCAGGTAGTTGTAGAGCAATATGGTCCCCCTGAAACTCCTTTTCTCCACTCACCTCCCTCAGCCACTCCTCATCAGACTTGTGCTTCCCAGCTCTCCTGTCCTTCTCTGGACACACTCCAGCACCTCAATGTCTTTCCTATCATGGGAAAGGGGCCCAAAACTGAACTCAGCACTCAAGGCATGGCCTCAACATTGCCCAGTACAGGGTGACAATCACTGCCCTCATCCTGCTGGTCACTGACAACAGTGTGTCTGTGCTGGGCAGAGGTCACTATTTCCCCATAGATTATGGGGGCTTCATTCTGCTCACTGTCCATGTCTGGATACTCAGAGAACAACTGGTCAGAGTCAGGTACTGATCTGTTGGCTCTTCCTGTTTCTTCCCTCATCATTCCCTGCAGCTGGAAGGACAGAGAATACTAGCTGTGCTTTTGATTCCTTAACCAGTTGTCCCAAGGCCCTGAAGTCTCTCTTGATTGTCCTTGGGCTGCTTGTTGCAATTTCATTGCTATCTACCTGAATAATCAATAATGGATAATAATCCAAGAGCTGTACCAGGGTGGGAAGACAGGAGGCTTTCTGTTCACATCTTTAACCCAGCTCAGGGAGACAGCAGGCTTCCGTAAGAAGTGAGTCTGTTTCCTTCAGAAGGAGTCTGAAGGAAAATGACTTGTCTTTGTTTTTCATGGTAGCAATTTTTATGGAAGCAGGCTGTAGACTAACAACTTCAGCAACACCTTCAAGCCAGGTGAACCATTGTTCTGGTTACTGTTCTTGCAGAGCCTCACAGCTGTCACTCTGGCGCACATGGAGAGGTGGAGAAGTCCCAGAGGAGACAAACCGGCTGTGTCACCACTGCCCCCCATCTCCTAGGTCACTGTGTTCAGCCAGACAGAGAGAGGGAAGGGAAACCTCTGTGTCATGCATCCACCATCAGAAACTATACTTCTTACAGAATTTTAAAAGCAGAATTTGAAAGAGTTATTTATATAAAAATACAGAACTATTTTAATAAATCCTTCTGCTTTCCAGCTGATACTGCTTTGGTTTGAGACAAAGAAAAATACCTTCTCAGGGAAATCAATCCTGGGCCTCTTTTTATTAAAGGCAACCAGCAGCTGAAGTATTGGAATGCAAAACTTGTACTAAATTACATGGTAGTTTTGTGATATTTCAGCTAGGAGCTGAACCCAAACTGTTGTGATCTAAAGCAGATTTGACCTGCGTTCCCAGGCACACTTTAATCCTTTGACATTGCAGTTTATAGATATAGGATTAGTTGCTTGGATGGCTGTACTAACCACAGAGAAAGCTGCTAAACCTTGGCAGAAAAGGGAGAAACCAAGAAAACTGTTACCCCATCCTGTACATTCCTGCATTTTGTAATGACCCACAAATTTAATAAATGGAGGATAATTTTATTTAATTTCTTTTTTAAATCTTTTGCAGACAATAACAGAGAAATGTAAAATTCCTATTTTTCAAACATTTATCCACCATTTCTTAATTTACTGTTGAATTCCCAAGCCATGATCTTGAAATGTGCATTTGGCTGCAGAATTGCTTAAAAGATTTAGTTCAACTTCTTTGCAACAGAAATGTAGATATGAGATTTAACCCATTTTGTTATAATGACACATATAAAAAAGCATGTCCTATTTGTGTATTGAAATAAATGAAGTAGAAATATTCAGGTAAAATTAAGGAAATTAATAATATTCAAATGCTCACCATCAGTTAATAATTTTTGTTTTTTTTACTTTTTAAATGCCTGGAATTTATCTATACACAGTTTACACTAGCTGAAATCAGATAGATGGCACAGAATTATATTCAAGTTAAAATGTTCAGAATTATTATAAAACCAGTTATTCTGAAAATGGAGGACACTGGCTATCATAACCACCACGTATTGTCATAACTATGAACGACACATAAATACCATTAAATAATGTGCAAAGGTTAATGATCCTTTTATTTATAGTAACCCTCCTCATAATTCATTTAAGTTTCTTGAGAAAACCATCAGTCAAAATACAAAAAGTATTACAAATATTTATTTATATAATAAAATATAGTATATTTTATCATACATATATCTAAGTTTAATTATAATGCACACATATTAACAATATTAGAGAGTAACATTCAGATTCACCTAGTTTAAACTACCCCCAGTTCAAAGTCCAGTAATATTTATCTGTTAAGCACATGGAAAGGCAGAGAGCTGAGCAAGAGAAGACTCTGGAAACAGAAACTCAAATGGATCCAGGGAGTACAGGAAGTTGGCCAGTGATTCGACTGAAGGCAAACACACCTCGTGTCCAGGAGTTGCTGAGGGCTGTACCAGCTATCCTTGACTCTGCTTTGGTCAACCCACTAAAAACAGTACAAGCACTCTTAAATTATACTGTAATTGTCACCATTGATGATTGTGACAAACAACAGTATTTGTACAACTGGCCAATTTATTTACCAGTTATTCACTTATCATGCTAAGTGAGATTTCAACATTCAGGACAGCACCTACACTAAAGTTCACTATTCAAGGAATAGATGTTCTTTTGTGTAGTCACCAAAGGCAGCTGCTTCTATTTAATCATTAATTTTTAACTCTACATTTCACAGGGCTCAAACCCCATATGGTTCAAGGGCCATCTGACGCAGTGTCTCAGAAGTCCCACATTTTGTTAAGAACCAAAAGCTAACATTACCTGCAAACTCTTCACATAACTCATGTGGGTGCCACGGCAGGTCCTACTCCCTCGTCTAGCAGTGTGTATATATCACAGAGAGAATGAAATGGTGCATGGCCTGAGCATGCATCCAGAGAACAAACCAGCTCAGAATGTTCTGCTCTTGATTCTTTCAACACACACCACAGGAGGAAGGCGTGGGGGCTTGGGGAGTTTCCCTTTTGACACTGTTTATATATTTCTGTATCTAGAGCAATCAGTCCATTAACTTCAGGAATGTATGACCTGCACAGTAAATTTTAGAACACAGAGGGAAGAGAAACTACTTATTTTACAGGAAAAGTGAGCTCTCAAAACAAGGAATATTAAACACCCATTCCATAACAGCATGGTATTTATCAAGGTGCTTTGTTTAGGAAGAATCCCCAATGAGTATGATTCACTTCCCAGGATCACTGGTCCATATAAATATTAAAGAATAAAGCAAAGGCTTCTAGCAAGATTCCACACATACATTCCTGTACATCCAGGCTTTCAATTGAGCTTTTATCTAAATCTATCCAAAGCAACATGACAAAATGACAACTGAGTATCTTCACAGCTTCACTGCATAAGGGTTATGTCCAAACTTGGGTTTGGATTTGAAGTAAAAATTGCAAGTTGTTTTGTTTTTATTAAAATGAGAACAGAGTACAAAAAAGCCAAACCATTAAATTTCCAGTAAGTTGCTGTTTAACACTGCACAATTTAATAGTCTCAACCACACCAGCAAAGGATTTTTGTAAAATGTTTCAATGGTTTCCTTATAAAAACACTACAAGCATGCAAATTGGATAAAGTTAAAAACACCCCCACAGTAATATTTTCCACTAGTGCCTTCTACTGAATGAGTTGAAATATATTCTTCAGCTACAATTTGAAGTTTGAATGGGTAATACTACTTCTTTAAGGGACTGGTAAATGACAGTGCTGAGAATGTAAAATCATGCTTGAAAACTGGATGCCACTTACAACCAGTACTGAAAGAAGTCACTTAATTTTCAGAGCAGTTAAGTCCTTCAATGCCAACAACAGGAGGTCAATGCTTTTGAAATCAGCCGGTTTTGATTACACAAGAAAGTTTGCAGACTCAGCCCCAGGCATGTGCCTTCTGAGCTCGCTTACACAGCCAGGGCCTGGAAAGGGCTGTCACACCATGCCACCTGCTCTTAATACAGAGAGACATTTTGCTAATAGAAATAAAATAGGAGAGAAAAGCAGTCAGGATGCAAAAAGGCAAACACTGACCAACAGAAAAGAGCAAAAGCCATTTCAAAGATTTTTTTTCAGAGGAGGCTCCAAGTAGGTGAATACACTAATTACAGCCATGCTTTCTTAGTCCTGTCCCTTGGATCTCAATGAACAGACCACCCCTGCCCATGACAGACCACAGGTATGCTCAGATGTCTCTATCAGAGCCATAAAATAAAAATATTCTGGTCCACTGAAGAAAATACCAGAAAGTGAAACTTCCTCAGAAATAAATCACTGGTTCACTCTGCTTTAATGACAGAAGTGGTGGTTGCTGGAGTCTCTCACTGGCTTTTGAGCAGGGAGGCTTTTGGAAAGCACTTGCTCCTGCTGCACAATCCATTACTGATAACTGGGATGGCAGAAATGGTTAATACAATAACCACCACGAAAAAGATCACAAGGCTCAGATCCCACACCAGTTATGCATTTCAGAGCCCAAAGGGAACTCAGACTTCAAATGAGGGGGCAGAAGGAAGGAAACCATCCATGATGTGTTACATCAGAGTCATTGCACCATGCGGTGCTCAGTAATGGAGCGCCCAAGCACAGCACTGCACCCACACAGCCAGCTCTGGAAAGAAAACAAGTGAGGAAGTTTAATTTAAAATTCCTTCAAAACCCTTCAAAAAGCAAGAGCTGCTTCTCTGTTAAAAGCAGCATTTCTTTTGATATATATTAGGTCACCCCATGTATTAGTTTGTTATTCCCCTCTTGTGTTGGCAGAAGAAAAGCTATTATCTGTCAGGTTAAACCTAGTAAATTTCTCAAAGATAACATAATGATGCACTTAATGGTAATCTACAGTCTACCCTTGACACAGAATGCCACATTAATCACACAATTTCTTCTACTCAGTATGCAGAAACTTGCAGGCAAAACAACGAGGATCAGGGAAGTATTCTGTGCTTTATTGCCACAGCTGTGCCGAGCAGATTGCCAAGAAAACACACAGGATAAACCAGACAGTGCTGGCTTGGGCTGTCCTCTCCCCACAGCAGGACCTGCTGGGTTTGCTCGTTCACTTTACTCACTCATTAATAGAATATAATATGTAAAATACAGAGTTCTACTTCAAAATCTTGAATAATTTCTTCTTCATCTGTTTAAGATGTTGTTGGTTTTTGTACCAGTGAACTCTGTCACAGCTCAATATCAACAAATCCACAGGATTTCATGACAGCAAAAGAGCCAAAGAATGGACACAAATGACAAAACACTTTTTTTCTCCTGGTGTGAAATCAAAACATACTGTATGCATTTTCTTCTACTTTACCCTATGGATCTCCTGTAATTCTAAACAAATGTTTGGCATATTAAAGAGGTAAGAAAACAAATATCTCAAACACAGTTAACAGAAGATCTTACAACTGTTATTTCAAAGTGCTTTATAAGAATTAAGCACCACAGAGAAGTCTTAGCATGCTTTTAATAGACAAATAAACTGAAATTTGTGAAGTTAGATGATTCCACATGAAAATATACATTGCAAAAGCAGGAATACTTTAAATAACTGTATGGTAAATTACAATTCTCTGCTCTAATCAAAGGTTACTTTGCTGGGTAAGCAAACTGTTTCTGTAAAACAAAAATGTAAAAAATTGTAAATAACCAACATTTTGTAGGAAAGTTTGTATTTTTTGTTACAAATAATGTCATGGTGGCTTAGTTCACTAGTGGCTGCTTAGTGCACAAGAATCTTCTGTTAACATCTTCTATGGACCCCTCCCAACACACAGGGGCTATAGAACAGGGCAGAGGAATGTGCACTTGATTTCAAAGGTTCCTTTAAAATTTTCTACATTTCCTGTTGCTTAGTGCCCGAATTTTCCCTTTGTGTCTTGGCATCAGACGCATTCTATTTTTTTCTATTTCTTTTTTCCAGACTTCTAATTCCATTATATAAAATCTGTGAGATTAAGTGACAGAAGGAAAGATTTTTAAATTTTCTACAAAATGTCTTCTATGAGGCACATAACATGCTCCCTGAAGAGCTGAATTTATTTTCCAGAGAAATGCAGTTAGTATATGCAACTCTGTGAACGTGCTGGTAAAACCAAATAACGCTCTTAAATTCTCTGACGGGCTGAAGGAACTCTTGCTCCCTAAGAAAAACAGACTTTTTGAGTGTCACCAACAGCATCATGTTCATGTTTGTCAGCTCAACTTCACTAAGGGTATTTGAATTGTCACAGTTTGAGAACAAAGTGAATCAAGGATCCAGGGCTGATAACAGGACCTTCTGGTAGAATTTCCATAGGCATACTGAGGATCCAGCTAGGGATTGAGTTGTTGAAGGGAATCAACACATGCAGGGCTGTGAAGGCACATTCAGGATGCACAGACACACAGGCAGAAATTCTCTCACAGTGTCTGAAGAAATTATTGTTCAGCAGAACTACCTTATGCCACCTTTAAACATACAAAACAGGACAGCAGCAGAGAGCAATGATCCTAAGGATGAACATGATTTACAAGGTCAAGATGCTGGGATGCTGTTTTCCTTTTACATAGACACATGTGCACCCAAACAATAGCACCAAAGATATAAAACGTGAGTATGTAAAATCAAATGAACTTTTAAGGACTGAGCATAAAAGCATGCAAGCAGTCCATAGATCCATTTCCCACATAAACTTTGGATTAAATTTTGCTTGACAACTTCAGTGCCTTTACCTCTAAGGCATTAGGCCTTGGCATTACCTTGGGCATGTGCCAAGTCCAACACATGCACACACACGTGCACATACTCAGGTACATGCTTCTAATTCTTCCCTGAATAAATACAGCAATACCTAGAGATCCCCATCCAGCACTCTGGTTACATGAATATTAATGACATCTTACACTAAAAGAGCAAATTCACATATACAGTAAAGCATGCATACATGCACAGAGCAGCTGAGCTGTGCCAGAAGAGCAGTATAACAAACAGTTCTCTTTGTCAGTACAGCAATAACCTGAGCTTTATGGGTGCAGAGGCACTCCTTATTCACTAGCTAGCACGGTTTTTTCCCCTTGTATGTCTTCTGTAAATAGAAAGAGGTGAAACCAGTACAAAAAAATGTTATCTCCTAACATGTGATAAAACCCACGTTTTCCAGTCTGCATCATAACCTCAGTACTGGTAAGTGAAACCAGGCTAGAGCCTAGGCTCCAAGACCAACACCTTTTAGTATGTTCTCTGGCAGGATTCCGGCCAAAGCCAGTGGGACATCTGGGCACAGGTTAGAAAACAGTGTAGACCAGGGATTCTTCTAAATACAGGACGTCTGTGAAGCAATCAAGTTTGGGTCTCAGAATATTCATGGCTGGAATCTAAGCTGTATTTGCCACTTGCTGACAGGAGCCACAGGTGGGCCCTGGTATGTTTTATACAAAAAAAAAATTAAATACAATTCTTAGCATATTTACCTCAATCACTCAGAAATACCTTGACCTTTTCAGTGAAATTTAATAATCGGTTTTGTCTGCATGAGATTCTAAACACACTGTGGGGCAACCTTGGCAAATATATAAAGATCTCCCCTCTGTTATCAAGGGATCATCCATCAGATGCTCAGCAAAGAAAGAACAGCCCATCACTAACTCTGTATGTGTTTACAAACACAGATATTAATGGTATCTGCTGAAATTGCACCATGAAATGGTGGGAAAATAACTGAGAATAAACCTTCGCCCTTTCAGAGTCCATCTTGGTTCAGTGTTATCCAAGTTCACTGCTGGTTCTAAACTGAGGTGCCTGAAATAGGAGTTAAATCACCCAAGACTCCCAACTGAAGTCTGTCATGGACAGATCCTCAAAAAATACCAAGTGATCTAAAACCACTTTCTAGTAGAATTATCTGCTCCCCACTAATTACAGAGGACCTACAACTTCTAACTAGGAGCTTCATCATATAGAACAAAATGAGAGCTCTCTTCCACGGAGAAGCAGCAGGGTACACTTCTAAACAATATTTTGGAAACAAAATGCTACCATTAAGCAGCATCTGAGCAAATGTTCTCTAAAGAGGCCCATCCACAGCAGTGTATGATCTCTAGCACTGAAAACACTGTAAATACACTGGTCCCCTTAACATGGCAAAGTGAGAAGACCAGAATGTATTACTTTTGTAAAAACTGAAAATATGCAGTAATTATGATATCAGGTGAATGTTTGAAGATTTGATCTTCGAATTGCAGACAGGCAGTATAATACAAGAAGCTAGAGGTATTTCATACTGACTGTGACTACCTTTTTTGTAGCTAGACTGCAATTTCCATAGACATGGTGCTTCAGTACATGCCAAATCACCTTTCTGAGATCCAACTTGGGTGTCTGTTTTCCTAAGCAGCAGTTCAGAAAATACCTGCCCACCAACAAGAGCCCCAAAACAACACCCACCTTCACCCTACTCCTGAACTGGAAAGCAGAGGTATAATAATGAGGTTAAGTTAAATTTGGTATTTTAATTATTCAGCTCACAGAACAAACTCAGAAGCTACTACTATTTTTAAATATGCTAAGTAAAAATAATCTAAAGCATGAATGAGTAACAAAAATCTTGGCAAGTAATACAGTGATAAAGACAAGTGGGAGATGCAAGTCTGCAATATGATATGGTGCAGAAAGCAAACAAGAGAGAAGCTCTGCAACTTCATGTTAGACACAGTGAGGAAACACATCACAAATGCCAGAGGAAGCTCTGCCTCTGGGAGATAATGCAGATTGCATCCTGTGCTCTACATCCTAAATGGAAAGATTTCAACCAAGAGTAAGCCACAAATACAGCCTAAAATTAACAAGGGGCTTGGATGATAAAGTTTCTGGAAGAGGTTATATTTAGAAAAAAAAAACCACATTAATTGTATGGCAAAATGGGAGCAAAAAGGTAATGGGGTGGAGAATCATACCTACACAAAATTTTAAGGGCTATAAATGCAAAGGATACTCAAGAATATTCTGGGTGGAACAAGTGACATAAGTAAATGTGATGGAAAGAAATGAAAAATCTAAAATGCTAAAGCAGGTATCTGGAGTCTGTATCAACACAAATTTTTATGCTGCATCAAGGTATAGTGTCCCAGCTGTTGAACTGCTACCAGCAGGAATGGTGCAAGAAAGAGAAATGTCCCCTTACATGGATGTACAGACAGCCTGGACTTCCCAAACCAGAACATTGTGTCAGGGAGCTGTAAAAAACTAGTTAATATAAAGCCTGATGATGTTACTTATATATTCAAATTTTCTCATGCAAGTACATTGTCCTGGGACTGCATATTACAGATGTTGACTAAATGAATGATGAAAAGCAAATGTGTTCACTTAAAAAGTGAGAGTTTTTTCCCCACTATTCCTTCTTTTGTGTAAATGTTTAACACATTCAAAAATTATAAATGTATTTATGTTTCAGTTATACAGCAAGCTGGCAGAATGTCTGCAGAGTGGTTATGCTCAGGAAAGAAATATATCCTTTCAGGAGGAGAAAACCAATCACACATTATTCCTAAAGCTTTCACCCTTCCTCCAAAAAAAGAGAAAAAATCAGAAAAAAAGTGAAGTTGAGAACACCATGGAAAAAATACTTATAATTCAAAGTATTCTGTTAATAAGATGAACTTTTCAACACTCCAGCACAAGACTGATCATTAAACCCAGTCCACAACCATTCGGTATTTCCTCCCCATCAAGCTGTAAGAAATCCTCAAGCACCCAATGACATATTTTATGATGCTCTGGAAAAAGATCCAAACCCCCAAAACTGATGATACAGCACAGGATGAGAAGATGGCAGACTCACAACACTATCACTCTCATGGGCCCCCTTTTCTAATATGGAACTCATTAAATTAAAATATTTTTAAAAGCCCAGGAAAGGATTTTTTTTTTCAGCCTAGAGAAAATGCTACCAAAACAAAACACAGAGATCAGTGTTGATGGAGAATTCCTTTGTGATTTCAAATACTCAATGAATTTTATTGTGAGCATGTAAACAAGGTTTACAGTGCTATAGGGAACACTGCATATACTCTCTACCTGAGGTCATTTTTTACTGCTTCCAAGGAAGGCAGATGAGGGCATCATCTGATGATGAGGGCACAGGATCTATACTTAACATCAGGACAAAAAATATTTGGTGGACCATGGAAAAGTCCACAAACAGCTTAGGTATTATAATAAAAATAATTAAATTTCATAAACATATATATATATATCTATATGATATTTACAATATCTGCATGGTGCAAATCTACAGCCACCATAAGAGATGTACTCTCTTAGCTTTCTTTACAGTCCTTTCCATTAACTACTCACATCCTAAGCTCAGGCTGGCTGTGTGACAAGGCCTGTTTCCTGTTCAAGTGCTGTTTTCCATTTACCTTTGATGTCAATGATGTCTTTGCCTCTTGGTATCTAATGCACTCTCCTTTTTTCAGAATTAACTTTATGTCTTTATAGTTAAAATTACTTATAGCATACTTGAATAGATTGGGATATTCAATTCAGCTTGAGGAGGAGACCATTCTTGTTTCTGTTTGATCATAGGTACAGCCCATGCAGACCCCTTCTCACCTCTTAAAAACTTCATATTACTGACCTTAAGGGAAGTGGTCAATTTGGACAGGTCTCCATCATCCTGATTTATAAAAGAGAGAACTCCAGAGACTACAACAGGCTGGCTTCAGGACAACACAAATTCATATAACCACATATCCCATGGTTTTAGCTATTCCTACCTGGACCTATGCAAGAAGTATCAGCTATATCAGCTCTTCAGGAAACAGTGTATATAGATATATACTTCCTGGGAGGTTTCTCTAAGAAAAAAACATACATATAAATCTTCCTGAAAACCTCAGAAATATGTTGTTTCCAAACAATTCAATAGCATTAACTTCCTTCAAGATACAAGATAATGAAAGATCCAGGGCATACTGAAACTCATCTTGTGAAACTGGGCATAACTCAGTTCTCACAACTTCACAATGTTCTATAATGGCACCAACTGATGCAAAATGTAAGGTTGTATTTGGAATTTTTTTTAAGGGAATTAAGTTATATGGGCAATGCTGACCTCAGTGATATCAGACAAAGTCACTATTTGCAAATGGCAGAAATGTAAGCTAAGAAACAGTTAAGTAAATCTAAAGGAAACTTCCTTTTTGTGTAAGCTGGTTCATATTTCCTGACCATAAGGTTTTTTGGTATCTTCCTTTTTGGTACCTTCCTTTTTGGTACTTTCCTTTACAATGGAGCACAACAGACTGAATTTTTATGTTATTTAACTCATTGTTCCTTACATTCAATATATCCAATATTGTAATATAAATGATACCTCCTTCAACATCTGAATTTGACCAACTATTTAAAAATATTTATAATCCACACATTTTTTCAAATAGATTAAAATTTTTGCTTATTTTTTTATATTTTCTTTTAGCTTCTACCTGATGATATATATAGCAGGTAAAATTTGCATCTGTTTAAAATACTCTACAGTGATCACACGGTTTTTCCATGTCCTGGCAACTTTTTTATTTAACATACATTATCCAATTTTATTTGAAGTACACCTATAAGACCCCAAGCCTCCAGTGCTTCCTGGCAGTTCCACTTGGATGGAAACAAAATTCAAGGACCAGCATTTTTGTTAAAGTATTTGTATTTCAAACCATAACCTCCAGTGTAATGACAAATACAGTGCTGGGTACAATGATTACATCCTTAGGTATGTGGATCTGAGTGTCATTTGCACCAAGGTGAGGTGTGACTAAATTTATGTCTACTTTAAGGCCACTTTCCACTGACTTAGCATAAATTTGATTCTGAGCCTTATGCACTGGAGTCCTGCATCCAAACTCATTGGACTCTCCATATGAAGAGTCCTGCTAAAACATGAATCACCATCAGGTTTCTACAGTATTAACTTTGTGCTGTATTATTAGGAGAATACTAGAAGTTGCTCTGAAGAGTTTAATTACAAAAGAACTGGAATGGGACAAAGGTAACTGAGGATAAGCAAGTGAGAGGCATGGAAATCTCAGCAGTATCCAGCTACAGCTGCTGAGAGTAAGAAATCACCTTTGACAACAGTGATCACAAACACAGTAACCAAAAAGAAGAGCCCTAATGAGACTGTGCCCAGCGTCCCTGTGAGTACTCCTGCTGCCCTGTGACTGCACCTACAGTAAAGGTGGATGTGTGATATTGCTCCCGTTGAAACTAGTGGCAAAATTTTCAAAAATATAATATGACTTAATTCTGCCCCATGAATAAATTCTGATCAAAGGATCATTTCCCAGATATTAAATGTGACAGCCTACACTCCACGTAGATATGACCAAAGACACAATATTCCCAGCTCTAGAAACCAAGACTCTCTTATCTACTCTTGGATAGACAGATGAAGACCATGACTACCATAAAATACTGATCATGGTAGTTAGAGATTAATCTCTTGGACTAACAAGTAATTGAGACTTTTGATAATTTCCTTTGAAATAAATACACTTTCAATCACACCTTTCAGCAGGTATTAATATTTTCTGTGTAGTTTACTTCCAATGCTGAAACCTGTTTTATAGCAATAGGAGAGGGACTTTCCATACCTCACCTTACAACTGGGTCATGGCACAGGAAAAAACTATCTGTTGCTTCACATTACTTGAAATATTTTCCAGTAAGAAGTGCTCCTAGAATTTTTCCAGCTGAAGCTCAGAATTCTGTTAAATACACAAAAGTCTCAGAAGATTTCTCTACAGACACTGCAAACTATTTTTCAACAGGTCAGCTCTACGTACTGAACTATTTGCAAATTATTAAAAATATAAAAAACATTAAACACACAGACTGTTCATTACATTTACAAGTCTCACAGGGCTGAAATGCAAATTACTCTGTACTACAAATATTTGGGTAACTGAAAACTTGCCCAAAATGTTTGAATTAAAAAAAAATAGCCTTTTTATAGGTTAAGGTAATAATGAGAAAATTGTTCTCCCAAAAATCTGTATCTTATTGTTGGACTGAAATTAGTTTAATAGAGAAAATATTCATTGACAGGGCAGTATTTTGCATAGAGAATTAAGCCCCATCAAAGTGGGCAATGTCATTCCATCTACAAGGGAAGTGCCAAAGGAGACGGCCAAAATTTGCAACGGTGTGATAATACCAGCAGGGATGGATTTGTTGCTATTATGATTAAAGCATATAAACAGAAGAAGATTAGGAGGGGTGAGAGTGAAAAGAGAGGAAGAATAGTTTATTGGTTGGAAGAAGGGCAGGGAGAAGCTTATGTTGGAATGCAGTGTCACAGTTACACACCATAAAGCTTTCAGTTGCTCCCATTACATGAATGTCAGAATGCAGCTGCCACTTTCCAGCAGAAATTCTTTCCGTTTTCATTTTGGAAGAACAGGGTGGGTTTTTTTTCAGTGTAGCACTCCCGTGAGATCACCACATTGCATCTACAGGTACCCTTATGGCACAGGGACTGGCAAATGTGACTTTTGTACACATGCTCTGGCACATTTACCACTTACGATGAACCAGCAATATGCCCTTAAAGTGAAGAGGTGGCTTAACCAAAAGAAAACATTAAGAATCAGACTTTGTGTTGTCTTGAACCAACTGCTTTCACAGCCATAGATGTACAGCCATACCTACCAATAAATCTCAATGACAATCCATTCAGTTTAAGGAAATGGAGCTGAACAAAGTAAATGAGAAACCAGCTTTACAATTATAATCTCATTCTGCTGATGAAAAGGAAAGGCCATGATTTTCCATCAGTGCCTTGAGATCCCTGGACTTGCATTTTTATACAAGTGCTCCACTCAAGACATTTGGAAGGGGTTTATTTTACCACTCACTTTAGTCAGCCCTCAAAGAGGCATCCAGTCAAACCAGATCCATAGGCTTTCTCAGCTCAAAGGAGTTAGACAAGCTAAGTTGGTATTGAATATTGGAAGAAGTTCAAGCCCCTACCATTTTAACTAAAAAAGTCGCTCAGTGGCTTAATGATGTACCCTGAAGAAAGAAGAACAGTAATGTTCTGCCTTGTGATATCAGTGAAAAAAAGGATGAGTGAGTCAGGAAGTATAGACTAAGCAGAACTTCATATTTTTGTCAGAGAATGAAAAGAAACCATGAATATTTGAGGTTTGAGAGAGAACTTATATCCCAAATTCTTGTCAGGGTATCAGAAGAAGGTAAAAAGAGAGAGAAGGGAGTTAGGAATTCTCTCAGCTCATTTTTCCATCCTTGCTTTCATCTTTCCAGAACTGTTAGGATTTTAAATAGTAAGGGAAAAATAGAAAATTCCTTCCTTTGCAATATTAGAGACTACTGCTAGCCTTAATTATTATAACAAATTGGATATATGCAGGAATCTGCTAAGAGAGAAAAATTATCATATCTAATTTATCACACAAATAAAACTGGTCATCAGGTAAGTAAGGGTTTTAGTGCAACTGAAAACAAGAATTTGCAGAATATCTTTCAATTGCCAGTGCCAGGTAAAAAGTCTGAGCCATGCCAGCTGCCATAAAAGGTCGCAATTTAAATTATATTTATTGACAACTGGGGTTTGTACGTTCCATTTCAGTAAAATACACTTGCAGTAGTCATACTACTGTTTTAAAATAGAGGAACAGAAATTCAGTGTTTTCAAGAACAATTAGGACTCCGTAAATTCTGCTCCTTATACAAAACTATGCTTTGTTTTGGAATTTGAAATGGAGCGGAATGTTCTTAAAATTTTCCAGTGACTAAAAATGTTGTAACAAAGTTATTAAAAGCATATTTTCATTAACATAAATTCAACTTCCTCACAGGACTTCAAAGGTAATAAGTTAATTAAATACATTGTCCTTCCTGAACTTGTGCTAAAATGTATACTTAACACTCAATTCCATAAGAAAGAGCAAACTCCAATGAGTTTTTTTCACAAAATGTCACAGATAAGTATACTTGCATCCAAACACCAGAAATTAAGTATTTCAAACACTTACACATTGAAACAAATAGAAAAGGAAGAGGACTTTTTTACATTTAATTTGAAGATAGCTTAAGTCATAAGAGTACAGATGGGGATTCCTAAGAAGAAATCTAGGGCTTGATTTAGTTCCCTAAAGAGAGGCTTATGGTCACGGAACACATCCTCAGGTATCTGAAAAGATCAATAGTGGCATTGGCAAGAATTTCCCTACAATAAACAGCAATCAATGAACTACCAAA
This sequence comes from Camarhynchus parvulus, assembly GCF_901933205.1. Taxonomy (NCBI): domain Eukaryota; kingdom Metazoa; phylum Chordata; class Aves; order Passeriformes; family Thraupidae; genus Camarhynchus; species Camarhynchus parvulus. The sequence goes on along the minus strand of NC_044573.1, from coordinate 72,275,258 downwards.
GTGATACAGAAAAAAAAAAATCTCCAGTATTTGCCTGAACTTAATTCCACAGGATATTAAAAATGCCCTCCAATGCAATGGATCTTCTGTCTAAGCTCAGAGATGTTATAACTGTTTGGTATGAAGTTTGTGTCTTTTTCAGATTCCTTTCACTCCTGCAGTGAACTCTTCAAACAGGACAAACCACTCTTGGGTAGAAACCAAAGCTGCAGAAGTACCCCTAGGCTTCACCATGAATGATGTGCAATGAACAAATGAACAATATGGCAGAGTAGGAAATATTTGCAATTACAACCCTCGCCATCTTCAGTAACCTCTTTCATAAAGTTCCAAGCCAAGTTCTTCCTCATTGCTTGAGCAACTGTACCACATATAACATGAGGCAAGAGCTGACAAAGTAGCTCAGCTTCTTTGCTGAGGGCTCTAAATTGGCAGTGAAATCCCATTTTAATATAGAGCTTCTAGGAACAGATATTGGTTACTAGAGCTAAAGCTGAGCTCAAAGTGTTAACTACGTTTGCAAAGTCTATGTTCAAAAACTATACAATATCCCTTCACCTGCTCCTTTCATGAACAACTCTTCAATGTCCTAACTGGCTATGTTCTCCTTCACCTACTATTAAAACAGCGTGAGAACTGCTAGATTTTTGGCTTTGTAGTCTTCTGTAAAAGCACACTAACTGCCATATAAAAACATAAAAAAAATTCAAGCTATGTGCAACATATACTGAATTCCAATCATTTGGTCCAATTCTCCAAAGAGATGACTCTCTGATTTTCAAGAGCTATGTGCACACATCTGCAGAATTTCAAAAGATCTCACCTCCCAGCATAAAATGTTCTTTGGAAATCTGGCTTGTAGAAGGGTGTTGAGTTGAGCTCTTCTTAAAACAGAAATCCTAATTGTTTTTGGAACTCACTTCTTGCTTTCAATTCCCTCATTTTTATATAATCATTTCAGTTAGCTATTACAATATGGATCTAAATTTTTGGAGATTCAAAATAACAAGATTTTATTAACAAATCTGTAAAAATTCAAAGTACTTAGTAAATCCTGTTATTCTGCCATTTACCATTTTAACAATCTTTTTATTTTTAGTCCTTCATTTCCGCCTCATTCTCATGTTTTACTTTGGATTCCTGATGAATGATCATAGATTCCACTTTTCAGTTTATTTTTCTTTCTTTTCTGTTTAGACATTTGGCTACTTTAATGTCTTTTAACTTCCTAGAAAAAATAATTTTTATAGGTGTATTAGAATTTTGACTACATACACTTGAAATCAGATGTTTCATTAGCAGTGAAATAAACACAATGTTACGAAAAAAAAATCAAGTCTCTTGAAATCCAAATGATTGTTGTTAAGTTTTACTTCATTGAATCATCACAGATCAAAATCTTGCTTTTCATATTGTTTCTATATTCAACTGAGCAGTAAACCAGTATATTAAACAAGTTGAGAGAAGTTTTTATGTTTCAGTGAACATTATTAACAAAACATAATTTTTCACAGAAAATTTTGGGAATTAAGCTTTTTCTCAGGCCTTCTGATCAGAGGCTTATGATCCAAATCCTAAGGAAATCTTAGGGCAATGCTGCTATCAACTCTGAATTGTCACTCCTAAAATGTGATCAGTGTTAAAAGCAGAAGCTATCATTCATCTGCTTGGTAATTACAAGCTGACAGATCCAGTGTTGCTGATTTTGTCAAGCCTGTCTTTTAATTGCAAAAATTTGCTATTTACCAATCTCATCTTCACTTATAGATGACAAATTTTCTTGACTCAGGAGAGTACTGAAGTATATGTAATCCATTATTTCCCATAAAGATCTAGGATTGAGCAGGTGACACCTACCTGCCTCACCCACTTCAAAAACCACACAAGGTAAACTATGGATACACATGCCAAACTGTTCAAAATTTAAACCTCCCTCAGGCACATCGCATCTTAGAGTTGTATCACCTTCAACAGGGTTTATCTCATTTCATTTTAAGTTTCCTAAATTTATTTTTTTGCATCCTTGAGACACTTCACATTCTTTTGTTCACTGTATTACAAGGTGGGGTTGTTTGCCTGTGAAGTAATTCGTAGCAGACCTACACAGCACATGGCAATGGACAGTGCCTGCTCCTGCTGACAAAGGCTGTGTCCATTGAGGGTTATACAAAAGAGCCGTCTGCCTGTTGACTGCTGCATTTTCTTACAGTTTACATTTTTGAAGCTTTTTTTTGAAGGGGAAAGGTAGAAGAGAATATAACTGGATCCCTCAGGGTTAGGGTCTGTCATCAAGCCAGTGAAAATAATGGTTGCTAGCAGTCTCTTGGGTGAGCTGACACTTTCAACCTCATTCCACAGTTATCGGCCTTTCGCTGATGGTGTTTTCAAGATTTGTTGAAATTTTAAATCCAAGCTTTTTATGAGTGTCTCAGTCAAAAGTTACTATTTCCCTTAAACACCTTTGTTTGCCCTGAACCCATCTCCTTACCTTGCAGCCTCCCACCTGAACAGAGAGCATATTTTATATCTGCCTTAGCTTTATGTGGGAAGATTTTCATATTTTTCTTTCTTAGGAAAAAAAATAATCTTTCTACAAATCTTCATAGCAACTTCTTTGATGCTTATTTTATTTTATTTGTATCTTATTTATTTGGTGAGATTTAATAAAGTATCTTACAATATATAAAGTATCTTACAATATCTTATTTATTTTATTTGGTTAGATTCAATAAATCATCTGCACTACTTCTCTCTTTTTCCAGGCGAGTGTGCTGCAGAACATTTGCATATGCCCCATGTTCCTATTGCTGCTTTACTGCCTGCTCCATCAGAATTACTGATACTGCCTGAAGCACCATTCAGAGTTCCGAGGTGGATTTTGCAGACTCTGTAATGTGTAAACTGTCAACTAAAGCAAATTTTATTTCAATTGCTGCCTCAGACTGCCCGGGCTTCTTTGTATATGCTTCCAAAGACTTGATACACCAAGAACTGATAGAACTGCCAAATCTCTCTGTGTCTCATAAAAATAATCCAACTCAGAGACCCACTTCAAACACCCATAAAGTTAAATTAACACACTCATCTCACTGAAGGCAGCTGAACTTATATTGATGTTTAAATCTGTGCAAAATTGTGTCAGAGTAAGTCTTTTCTTGCTTCCTCAACATGTAAAGGGGGATGAAGGTGGGTATATACAAGCCCAATACCATTTGCTCGTTCTTTTAATATGTATTTCATGTATGTGGATGGATGGACTGAAGAAGAAAACAACACCAGACTCAGTTTAGTTTTATATCATGGCCTAGAAATTCATAGCTCTCTTCACAAGATACACATTTATCTGAAATGTACACCAATTCCCTTGTGAAGTCTGCTAAGCATAGCCATCTGTTTTTTTCCCTGTACAATAATTTCAAAAATATTGTCACTGAGTTTGTGTTACTCTAAGTCTTTTACCCACTTTTATTTTTATGCTGATTTTTTTCACTTTTTCATTTAGGCCTGCAACTAACAAGAAATTAATATATTTATTACTCCCTCTCTCAATAGACATTTCTATAATATTTGTCTATTTTATGAAGTCTCACTGTACTTTTCAAAATATCTGAGATAAGCTTATTGTTGAAAAGGAGCATTCAAGGTGATTAAAAATATGCCTTGCTAAGCATATTTTATAATAGACAGTGAGGCCATCATAAGTTAATTCACCAAGACAAAAGCTATATAAACTGACTTTGTTTAAAGTACCATGACATCTAATTTAGGTAATCAACATTGGAATCAGATGCCATTATATCAAATGAAACGTTCAAATATGGAATAAAAATTTATATTCCTTTTTCTTTTGTGAGTGGTTATATTTTCATCTTTTCTCTCTTTCCATAAAACACAAGAACTTCTAGTCACAACCTGCTACATTGCTATCCTTTCAGATGATGTTTTCTGTAATGGTGGCACCATGAGTATTGGATGACATATTTAGGTTCTAATCTCAGCACAACAGAAACTTAATGACTGTCACTGCTTTCATATATTCTTTCCCCCTTCCTTTAATCCTGCTGAAAAGATTCCCTATGATCTCAAAGGTCAGACAAGCTTAGTAGTTCCTGTACTGTTAAAAAAATCCCCCTCTTTCAATCTCACAGATCCTGTAGATTTCCAGTAGTTCCTGAGTAAAGAACTTTGTTTTCTTGTAGAAATATCCATATTTAAAAACATGGTAGTTTTCTCTTTCCTACCATTATGAAAGTGCTTCCCATACTCACAACCAAGTGTTCAGCAACTGAAACTAAATAATCAGTACGTGCACAGAAATGATGCATCAGGGTTTCCAAGTTAGGAATGTTTTATGCACAACTATTTCAAGTTCTGTGGTTATAGCTATCATTTATGAAATCAACAAATTCCAGCAATACCCAGTATTTCTTCACACCACTGAGACACAGTAGCAATGCATGGGGTTTGATTTACATATTACAGAAATTTAATCTGCTTAAATTGATACTACTCAGAGGTTTTAAACTCATCCTCTTCAATGAGTTTTACAGGAAGAGCAATACTTATATTGTACTCACCAACAAGAGTTAATTTACTATCACAAAAGTGTTAGCATTTCAAAAGCATCACTGCAAATGAAAGAGTAATGCTGTAAGAGATTGAATTTCACTAGCAAGGAAACTTGTCAATCTTTGATTAAATTAATGATCAAATGGAGTGTTTTAGGAAACACTCAAAAGTGTTGCCAGTAAAGTACAAGGAAATCCTCCAAGTAAGGATTTCCATTTTAGAATAGAATGCCTGGAGGACGTAGCATATTTATGGGTCAGATGCATGTTCCAACAACTGAGAAAATAATTTTGTCACTGAGCTTCATTTTTCAGTTCTGTTGTCTGAATAAAGAGCGAAGAAGATTATGAGGTTAAGAGCAAGTATCAAGGAAGCTGTACATTACTGCAGTTTTCCATCTTCACAAAGTGAGGCTGATTTTTTTCCTTCCAAGTGCCAAAATTTTTTAGCAGTCTGGCAAAATCTGGATGCTCTACTTCCCACGGAGAGGTGAATGTTCTTAAGACTTGAAGCCCACCATGACAACTGGAAAGTGTTTGTGGTTACTTGTGAGCCAGAAAACAGAGCAGCCAGGATTTATTCTGCAGCTTTTCACTGAACAGGAGGGCATGGGATGGTCTGTGCTCACATGGATGAGTCTCCTGCCTCCAAACAGGATGTCAGCATCCAAACTAACTACTGGGAATGGTCCTGGACCTCAGCCAAACCCAGAACCATGCAAGGGTGCTGCTGGGAGATGCTGCTTCCTTTGGGCCAGAAAGTCACTTGAAGACAAATTTAAAATATCACTTGTCCCAGTGCTAAAATCTGTGTCATAGCCCCATTTAGTTACAAGTATGGATGCAACCTGTGTGCCCTTCTCTACTAATCAGACTTGGTTAAAGGCACCAACCTAAGCCTAAGTTTGTGTTAATGGGTCTCCTGAAGGAACCCTCAATGGAAGCCTCCCTAAGAGTCAACGGGAAAATGGGGATGGGCTCCAAAACTGAATTCATGCTGGAATAAATTGGCAATTCCTATTTCATTTCTCTTAATTAAAGATGAAAGCATTATTTCACACAAGTTTAAGGAAAAAAATGCAGTACTCCATTTAGCTGCAGAGCACAGGGCCCCTAGATAGCAGCAGCATTCAGGTCCAAAGAAGGGCAACAAAGCTGGTAAAGAGTCTAGATGACAAGTCTTATGTGAAGTGGCTGAAGGAGCTGGGTTTTTTAGTCTGGAGAAGAGAAGGCTCAGGAGAGACTCTATAACTGAAAGGATGCTGCAGTGACGTGGGTGTCAGTCTCTTTTGCCCTGTCTCATGTGAAAACATACAAGGAAATGGCATAAGGGAGATTCAGATTAGTTATTAGAAATTGGTTTTACACTGAATGAGTGGTCAGGCATTGAAATAAGTTGCCCTGGGAGGTAGTGGAGGCACTGTCTATGGAAGTGTTGAAAAGGCATACTGGATAAGGCACCTGCGGATATGGGTTAGGGATGAATGTGGTGGTTCTGGGTTGATGACTGGACTTGATGATCTTGAAAGTCTCTTCCAACCTTGATGATTCTGTGAAAACTGACAGCTGGAGAGGAACCAAGGAGGAGAGAGAAAGGGGATGTACTTTCTCCTTTTCAAGCATGCTTAGGGAGGGAGAATCTAGTCTGTATGTAGTTGGACTACAGAAGAGCTTTAAATTGTGAAACAAAAATTTCTTCAGTGAAGCAAGGTCAGGCACTGGAACAGACTGCATAGGAAGTGGTTGAATCACCATCCTGGAAGCGTTCAAGAAACATGTGGATGTGGCACTGTGGGGACATAGTTTAGTGCTGAACACAGCAGAGCTGCATTAACAACTGGACTCAATGACCTTAGAGATCTTTCCCAAAGTTAACAATTCTATGACTCTGTGATTCTAAAAATCAAATCTGCTAAACATATATCCCAAATATAAATGTTTGCTGGATTATTTGAATGAAAAATGCCACAAATTAACCTCTAGTTGCAAAGCAAAGATTTAAAGACCAAGCTCAAAATTCATATAATGAAAAAATATCACCAAGAACTACACAAATATAAAATCAAATGATCTAGCTACTAAAATACACATGTGCTCAAAATCTTGTGGGAATCAAATATTCCAATAAAAATAAAGGGAGAGATGGAAACACAAGTTTCTTATTATCACACTTCATATGTTATAAAACCTAAGAGTTAACTTATTTTTGGCAAAGGGACAAAGATTGCACAATACTCTGGCTTACACAAATATTTTCTATTGTTGAATGCATCTTAAATGTAGCTTGCCATATATTAACTTTATGCACACAGTGCACCATGAGGTCTAAGAGGGTCCTGAAAATCCCTATGTTTCAAAATACTGAAGAAAAGCTGCCAGCATCCGGTGAGCCAGGTGTAAAAATGTTACTCAACAATTTTTAGTTTAATTGAAAACAGATAAAATCATTTGAGCAATAAAGACCTAAGATTTTGACCCCAAAAAAGTTGGCACATTTGAACAAATTAATGCATATATTTTCTGAATGCTCCTTTTTGAAAATATGCAAAATTTCTCTTGTTTAAAAATATTCTTGTTTACAATCATGAAGTGAAATATGCCTGTTGTTATTATATATCAGGTTATCCTCAAGTTTCACGTTTTTAGTTCCTTTTACCTTTAAAGGAAGAAGTTAGATGTGCAGTGGAAATGGTTATGAAGCAGTGGATATGCATATATTAACCACATACATTACATGTATTAACCACATACATATATTAACCCCAGACTTCATGTCACCACTAACATGGAACTTCCTTCCACTGAAAACTTTATAAAGTAAAGGAGGAAGCAATGATTTAGTAAGAGTAAATGTTTAAGAATAAAAACTCCCTATTCTCCATTTATCAGCCATTAACAGACAGTTAGTACTGAGCACAGTTTGCCATTTACAGAGGGCAAGGATATAGTCCTGCTTCAGCCTTCTTACAGGGACGAAGGAAAATGTTCAGATATACAGAACATGCAGTTACAGCTCTCACTCTCATTGAGTTACACAAACCAAGACTGAATTGTAGAAGCAGTGATATTTGTATTAAATTTTAAAATCAGTGTCTTTAATAGTAGTCCTCATAATTTATATTACTGTTCATTCCCATACATTTTCCCACGTCTAAGCAGCAATCTGTTTGCCTCAAGATAAGAGATCACTATAAAAATCAGTCACTCTTAATTTTTGGTGTAACACATAATGCAATTGCCAAATATCTAGTGATTTGCTTATAAATTATTTAAAGATGAGAACAAGGAAGTCATAAATATGTCTTACCATTATTAATTATTTATATTCCAAGGGCATTAAAGATCCAAATTCAGACTCAGAATGACATCAGTCTGCTTCATTATATCTTACTAGAATCAAGCCTACTTTTTTGTTTGTTTGTTTGTGTATAACAGAACAGAGTTTCGACAGGAAATACATGGCATTAGCCATAGGCTGAGCACGTGCACTGCTTTGCTAATACAGCAACTCCCACTCAAGAAGGTTCATGTACCTGAAGTTCTGATGCTCGTTTCATCATCTCCAGGGTGATGTAGCAACCAATAGAATGAGCAATCAGTACCAGCTTTATATCTTTTGATACATTCTTTTTGAGGAAGTTCAGCTTATGCTCTACTTGTCCATTAAGTCCAAAAACATCCTCTAGCTCCTTAATATCTGTGTCTGAAACATAAAAGAAAAGAAGTCTTTTGGTTCAGTGAATAAAATTTCAGGCATGTTTTTTTTTCCCTCTTCTTTGTAGAACACTCAAATAAAAACATATATTAATTTAAAAAAAACCCCAAATAAACTAAACACAAAAAAAACCCCAAAAACCCCTCACCAGACCTAAAAATTTAATTTTCAGTTACCACCACTGGAAAATACTGACTGATAAAACACATGCACAGGATGTAAAGCCTTATATGTAGCTTGGGAACCAGCACACAATATGTAAATACATGGAGATTTCATAGCACATCATCCACTATTTTCATCTCCTTCATTCAGAACAAAACCAAACTCAGGGCATTGGATCAGCTTAAATCAATCCAACTTTACACTGCGAGATCAGGACCTACAACAGCAATACTGCCCAGGAATGAGTCCCTCCTCACAGAAGACAAGCTACCATATATGTCATCATGCATTAGCAACCTTTAGATATTCAAAATATCCTGTATTAAAGATGCACAAAAATGTCCCATGGAATGAGGAAAAATAGAAAATGCCTATGTGTCAATACAGAACACTAGCACCTACATAAAATATCCCTGTTAATGCAGGTTCTTTTCATTGTCAATTCAGCTGCAAAGAGGAAAATCAAGTTAGAGCTTCATGGTTCTAGATTACTGTACAATTTCATTCCTGCTTGGCCATAGACCTTTTAAAGGAGCTTGGGCAATCCCTCATTATGGGATTTGGCTTCTTGCTTCCTGGCAAGTCAACAAGACAAATTGAACTGGTGTCTGTAAAAATATACAGCAATTCCGGCATCTTTAACTTGCTTACTACAAGGGTGAAATACATCTGAAGTTCCCCAGTCTAAGGGAGTTCACAGCTCTTTCATCTGCTAGAAAAGTGCTTTACCCACTAAACTAAACACTAAGTTAAGGATACACCACACCAGTTTATGCTGGACTACTCTACTGACATGACTGTAAGAAGAAACACAAAAAAGAGTAATAGAAAAGAGACAAAAAGAATGAAGGAATGAATGCCCCTAGCTTATCTAGACAAGATGGAGTGGTACTAATATCACTTGGTCTATTAAATCTGTGCTATTATCTCAGGATTCAGTTTCATACCACAGATTAAACCTCTGATCTTTTATGCTCCTTACAGGCTGACTAGCAGTGCAGTTTTAGCCTGAAGTGAGCTAAACCTCCTGGCAGCATACTCTGGACACACAGTGGGGACCAGCACGTTACTGAGCCATGGTCCTACAGATGGCTCCTAGGCTGCTGGCAAAAGCCACCCACCTCTAACAACTCAGGAGCAGCTAACAGAGTGCACACACAGCCCTAACTGGCCCAGTAAGGTGTTTAACTTCCCACTTTGTGTCTTCTGATGAGTTCTGCTACAGTCCCCTGTGTGAAAAATAGATGTGGAAGAGAGTGTCCACCAGGCAAAGACATTGCAAAGATAAATACATTAAAAAGACTGAAATGCATTGAAAAACTACTGTACAAGAAAGTGAGAATTGTAGTTCTGTTACAGATTGTTCTGCACCTGCTTGAGGAAAGAAGTAACTATAAGTTAATTGCCTATGACTGTGAACAACATTTATCAAATTATGGCTGTCAGTGCTTTAATTCATACACAGTAAATTTCATGGCAACTGGACAGTAACCTCAAATACTAAAGATTATTAACACTGCTGTAGTGAAGTTATTGGGAGGTTGATAGTGACAGAATTAATTGGTAGCCCAAGTGGGCTGGCACTACATCCCCTTTTTGATCATCTGTAGGAAACATACCCTTTAGAAGCAAAATAATTGCTCAAGATGTATCTTTTCTGAGTTTAAACAATTACCATCAAAGTCCCAACAAAGTTGTTCTTCAGTTAAACTAGTATTTCTGCTAAAACTACTGATGCTTATATCCCAGCATAATTTAGAGCAATTTACTCAAAACAAAAAAGGGTTTACCAAAATACACCCAAGGAATGCAAAATTAGATGAGAAGTGATATTTTGCTTATTAGGCTTTCTGCATGTAATGGAAAACAAAGAGTTTGTTCTATTTTCCAAAACCCTAAATAAAAGCCTAAGGCAAAAACACTGTTTTTAAATTTAGTTTCTACTTTTAGCAAAAGCGGCCTTTCCTACACAGGAAATTACACAGCAGCTCAGCCTCATGCAGGAATAGGTTGTCTACATCCCAAGTCTACTTACAGGTATATGTAACACAAAAAACATCAGCACAGTAGAAACATGATGGCCCATTGGATAGAGCAACAAGTGAAAGAGTAAGTTATATTAAGTATATATATATTACAACACATATTGCAATATATATGTGTTGGTAACATATATTGCGTTGAGTTGAGTGAGTCAATTGTCCTTTGTAATCATTTGCTATCATTTCTGTATTGTTTCACTCAGGCCCTGCCATCTCAGTTTATCACCACCTTTTAATGTTTTACATTTCATTTCAATTATTGAAAATAAGTGTTTTCAGCTTATTTTCCAGTTAAAGCAAGGGAAAATGAGGTAAAGTAGGTGTATAAATCTTGTAGAGAACTTTTCATGGTTCACAAGACCCCAAAAACCAAGGAGGAAACAAGACAAATTTTTATTTGTATTATTCAGTCTCACGAGGGTAATGGCTTTTCCGTACACGAATTCAGCATCTGCTAAAAAAGCTGCTGAAGACTGCTGCCATGAAATTAATAAATAGCACAGCAGAGACAGTCTAAGCCATCTCAATCCTTTCCAAGTTTAGATTAACTATGTTAGACAAATACAGTTAATTAGCTAAGACATTACATACCTAATTTAATGTTTATTTACCTAATAAATAGCAGTGGCCAACATATTCAAAGCTATTGGCCTCAGTAGAAATGCGCCTGTTCAGAACCAGCTGTGTTGCCAGAGCAAGAACCCCGAGGAAAGACATGGCTGGGGATTCAGAATAAAGTGAAAACAATGGCTTTTACCTCCTTGCTTTTGGCCAGACTTGAGAACACTCAATTCAAGCCTGTGCACCAGTGTTTCCTTAAGGGAGCTAGGGAGAGTTGAGCCTGCAGAAGCGATTTTTAATTGGATGGATGGGTCAGTTGTGATTGATGATGATCATGGACACTCATTCTACTGTGGGCTAAATCATCCCCAGTGCAGCCCTATTCACACATTCAGAGCAAGGATGCTGTGATTCTCTTGGCTACTGGCCTGTGTTGCACACATAGAGAACCTCTCTGAGACTGCCAGTGAGTCCTGACAGCCAAGGCTGACCCCAGAGAACTGTTTCAGCTGTTTAATACAACCTTTCCTTTTCTTCTGTAATAGTGGTTTATTGCCAAACCCAATCACCTTGGCACTATTCCTAGAGAAGCCACACTGGGGAATAAGCATGCAGTGTGGGGTCTGGTAATCCCCATACAAAACTCTCATCATGGACCAACCCCACACTCCTCAGGTGAAGCTCCAGTGTCACATAACCCTGGAATACTGAAATAGACATCCTATTTGACATCTGGACAAATATAAAATTGCCCACGCCTCATGTCCCTTCATGTTTCCCCAACACAAATGCTACACTTCTCATAGTCCAAAATGTGCAAGAGCTGGGCTGCATCACAAGTCGGAAAGATTTATTTATTTATTTTACAGAATAAAATCGCCCAGGGATTATCCAAAATCAACATGAATTTCTTGGGTGGAGAAGCTTAAATGGGTTCTTTGTATAAGCAAACAGACTTGCCCAAACACACTGGCAGTCAGCACTCCAATGGCTCTACATCAAAGAAGAGACCAGAGTGACTTCACCTCAGGTGTGGAATACACGCCATGGCTGAAGGAGAGCGTATTTAAGCAGTTTTCAGATAGTAGAAATTATACGACTTGTACCTTATGCTACAAACACCCCATCTGGGCCAAGACATGATTTTAAGACTTTATTTATAGGTGTATTAAAAGAAATACTGTATTTCTTTATTTTTTTTTTGGCAAAGCATTAGTTTTCTGATGTGCTTTCGGAAAAACAAATGCGCCATCACTTGAATGAATGTCTTTTTCTAACCTCTGCTAAAACTACAGGCAGAAAACAATGATAGATTAAAATAAAGTGTTTGCTCTAAGATTAGTCAACAAGTTAATCTTGCTAGGAAAGAGGACTTTGGTTTTCAGGGAAATAACAGAGAATTGTGTTTGTTTGTTTTTCTGCTGTGTATGCAAGGGAAATTCTTATGCAGAAAAAAAGTGCAGCAGTTATATGAGCAGACTTGAGGCTGCCAATTCATAAAAGTTAGCCTTTCATTAAAAAGTCTGCTGAATCATAGACTTCTTTTTACTGGAAGATTCAAAAAGATACCAGAGGTCTGACTTTCTAACAGGACCTTCAAATTTCTGCACACCTTTGCACTTCCCAAATTTCACAATTTTACATGTCCAAACTCTGAACTGACCTGGTCACAACAGGTGACTGAGTATTTGAGTTCAGTACATATGGACACTTGTCTACTTGTTATGGAGTGCCTTTGAAGTACGTCCCAAGATCAGCTCATAAACAAGGCCTCGAATTACTTCTGAACAAGTAAGGAACCATGAGGAAAGGTGACCTGCAATTACACATAATGAAGGAAAGGGAAGTAAAAATCCCTGGTCTACCTGCACTGTATCTTCCTCTTCCATGGACCGTTGATTCTAAGAAGTGGTAGCAGGATATTTAAGGACAAACTTCAGTCAATCACTTCTATAAACTCATGTGCTCAAGAATTTTCAGAACTGGACCTTTTGCAGGGTAAGGACAAGTAAGTGTCTGGAGACTGAACTAGTGAGGTAGTTCAGGGACATATAAATTCCTCTGCATCTCCACCAAATACCCAAGTAAAACCAACATATTGGGTCAAGTGTTTTAGACTTTACATACCACCTCTTTTTTCCACCACAAACACATAGAGACTGGTGGGAGCAGCAGTAGTTTTGACTGAATAATCTATGTTTAGATGAAGCAGCACCTGGAAAGCTTTTATCTTTTCCTTTATGTAGTAAGAGGCAGAAACTACAACTGAATTACTTAGATTAGCTGTTAAAATGGTGTGCATAATATGAAGTCTAACTCTGTAAATTAAATAAATAATTTGAATGCTTTTTTTCCTCATAGCAAAGGACCATAATTCCTCAAAACTGAACCATGCCATTTGAAAGTGTTAAAATAGAACTGTAAGCTTAAAAACTGAGACTTAATGTTTGTGGGTCTAGTATGGGCATCCCCTAAAGATATATTGCTCAAAGCCTGACTGTTTCACTTTCACTTGATTAGTGAACCATGGATAATTTGTATCAGCAAGCAACAAAATGCCAAAGAAATAGGATGGAAACCCTGAAAGAATGTTAAATAAATATTGAAGAACTCCTCCTGACACTAAGAACCAGGTCTTAAAGCATTGTGTTTTAGATTAACCCTTAGACCTTAGTCTGGCCCAAGCACCCTCAGGAACTGTTCATGCAACTTTTAAGATAAACACAGCACTCATTAGTGTTTATTAGAGCAATTACTTTTTGTAAAGGTATCCTCCACAAATAAATTACCATTTACTCAAGATACTGAAGTGGTCATATGTATTATTTTCTTTACTAGAAAAATAACAAGGCCTTATTTTACAAATTGAACTACTGATTTCCTTTGCTTTCTACACATCTAGTGCTGGGACACTTGTTTAACACCTAATATGTTTTTCAAAGGAAGCTATATTATAATTAAATTAGTACAGGAGTAGTCTGACAGAATGAACTAGTAAACATGACAAGTACTAAACCCCAGATTTTTATTAAAAGCATACAGGAGTACCCTGAACTTTTAAAATTATCTCTTAGAAACTTATTTTATTTTACATTTCCAGCCCTGCTCCCCTCTGTTCAGAGTAACTATTATCAAGTAATTATGAAATAACAGTACAAACTTTGAAGCAGAATTTTGTTGGTTGTCCCCAGTGCAAGGCAAACACCACGAAGAAGTGTTTTATTATGCAGTTCTACACCAATCAACATCTCCATTCCAAGCACTTTAATGAGCATAAAGCAAATGTTATATGGGTGATTTACATAATGTATATGGTAAAGTTTTATATATTTGAATGACTGCACTTTATAGTCAGTAAGCTGAATAAATGCAGGAAGTGCAATCTGTAAGAATTCTCAGCATCGTATTATGAAGAGAGAAAACAAACAGTAAAACAAACTTACAAAAAAACCCACACTTTGCAGGGTACAAGCCAGAGACCCATCCCTGTATAGGAGCAGATCTGAATTTCCAACATAAAATGACCTCAAGGAGCAAAAAGCAAAGAGATCTGAGTACTTGGGAAGGTGATTGCCCATGCTATGTTCCTCATTTCTGAAGCCAAGGGCAAGGCTGTGTCAATGCCCCCCACTCACCCACACAAACAAAACTGCACAGTTCAACACAACTTGCTTTTATACAGATTAACAATGGAAGAAAACCAGAAGAATGATGTTCTGCACGCCACCAAGAATGGGGAGGTGTAGCAGAGATGGTAAGGAAAGGACAGTAGAAATTGTGTATTGAAGGGAACAAAAATAGATGAGTACCACTTCACAGGCATTGATTCCATTGGTTATGACAAATGAGGTGCTGCACCACAGTAGGCAAGTCCAACAGTCACACCTATTGAAAACAGCACTTCAAAACTTTGGGAAGTTTAAACAGATACAAATAGAGAAAGAAGGACTGAGAGCAAACAAGGCAGAGCCACAGTTTAGAGCAGAGTAAGACAGCTGGCCAAGGAAGACAACCCATGTTATTTCACAGACAGGAAATAAAAAGAATTATTTTCAAAGTAAGAGAAAATGAGAAGGTGCACAGCATGACATTAAGAGAAAGAAAAGGGAAAAAGCAGGGAGTTGAGAGGGGCAGTCATACAACAGCCCAAGTTACAATACAGAATCTGTACTTCACAGTGATTGGACAGATTGATGGGTGACATTTTCTGAAGTGTTTGATGCTTCTACTGAATTCAAGCTGTAACTTTTAATTTGCCAGGCCAGTCACAATTTTTCTTGAAAATCTATCCCAAAATTTTATTCATTAGGGTGGTATCAGCCAAGACTGACATGTTCAATTAAGTATGACTCTTCAGAATAGTACTAAAATAACAGTAATGCACTTCCTGTTTCACCAGATCCTACAATAGGCATTAGGATGGCATCCAATAAACTTAGTCTTTTCTTTGCCCTTGTGAATATTCATCTTGGATGACACTGTTTCAATAGAAGGATAAAGAAAAGTGAAGGTTTCTATGTTCATTTGTCCATAGAAATGTTAAATTTCATATTGTAAATTATGTAACAACAACAACATCCTTTTTAAGGAGTAAATGATCTACTTAGGCGAGTATAACATATTTCCATCTTTCACCTGTATCCCTCAAAACTGATAGATTATAAGAACCCTTCAGAATTATTACCTTCTATTCCCTGCTGCAGTAAACTGGTAGCACAGAACTGACTGCAAAGAGCTGTCAAAAACTGCAAAAATGTCAGTTTATGGCAGAAGAGAACACGACCTCCTGCTAGTAGTGCTGAGGGCTGTAGCACAGCACATCTGCAAAATATTCTGCAATGCAGCACCACCTCACAGGACTCAGTCAACACTCCCAATGCTACCTGCCTTGAAAAGCTTTGTAATCTCTGCCTGGGCTCCTCTTCACACAAGGAGTGGGACCTGACAGCAGAGGGAACCAACCATGGCTCAGTGACTCCCAGCACTGATCGCCACAGGCAAAGAGAAACAGACAAAACAGCACCTGCAAAAGTCTGAATTTATGAAAATCAATGGTAAACTCGGCAGAGCAAATAGAAATTTCACCTTGTACTTTGTATAAATGTAGCTGGTTTCTTTATCAGTTGCTGACGCTTGAAGTAACTGTTTGCATATGCTGTGCAGTGCAAATTTTGTATCTTTGGGGAAGAAACACATTTTTGTGAAATGACTACTTTAAATTCTGATTTTTATCTTTTCTTCTCCAGTGTTCTGTTACACTGTTTAACATTTAATTCTCTGTTACCAAGATAGCAGTTTCCTTTTTAACCTTCCTGAAGAAAATGCTGACAGTTTCTTTCTTAGCCAACCACCTGAAATGGCCGGCATACAACCATGTAACCTGCCATGGCTTCATTCTACTTGGAGTTTTACCTGGCATGTGAAATAGAGACTGAAGTGCCACCAGTACAAAACTGAGTACTTAAAGGGGCTACAAGAGAGACTTTTACAAGGGCTTGAAGTGATAGGAGAAAGAAAAATAGCTTTAAACTGGAAGAGGGCAGGTTTATTTCAGGTATAAGGAAGAAATTCTGTACTGTGAGTTGTGGATGTCCCATCCCTCAGGGACAGGCTGGACTGGGCTTTGAGCAGCCTTATCTCATGGAAGGTATCTCTGCCCATGGTAGGGGATGAATAAGGGATTTTTGGTGTTGATTTGTACATGTGAGAGGTCCTTCATGGAAAGTAAATCAGTTTACCACAAGCAGTTCTAGAGTCACAGTTGTAAAAAGTCTGGTTTCCTCATTCATTTACATTAGCAGACATGGAAGCAATAGCTCAATACAAACATTTTGAAACTGCCTGAGGCTTTACAGTGTAATTTATATAATAAGACATCACCTGAGTTTTACCTGCACTCTAACATAAACAGCTCCAAATATGCTCAAGTACTTTCATACTGAAGTGTATTTAGGAACACTGATATTGCCCTCTTTGTGATTAACTGAAAAATCCCCCAAATCACGTAAACCATAGCATGGAAGGAAGTGGCAGCAAGCTCAGCAATAATATGCTTGAAACCATAGTTCTGTTCTAAAAAAAGTGACAATGAAAGTGCCAAAGAATTTTAATTATCTACTACAATGTTTTACCCAATGGGAAATTCCTTGGCAAACAAGCAGTCACTTGACCATGCCAAGTAATTCAACAACTGTAGTAAATTAGGTTATTTTTATATATTTATTAATTGACAAAACCTCAAATTCAGTCTTTAGAAAGGTAAGAATATGTCTACCTTAAAAGAAAGACAGTAGTGCCATGTGGTATCAAAACTAGAAGAAAGAAAAACTTCATCCAGCAAGCAGCAATGAGACTCACTCATTCAACCTGAATCCACAGTACCACATAATTTTGTTCTTTATCACTTCTTCAAGCACTCTGCCTCTACTCAGATCTTACAAATTTAAGATACAATAGAGGTAACAGTAATCCAAAACTGATTATTTAAGAATGAGGCCATTTGCAGTCACTTCTTCTGCCCACTCTGCCTTACAGTTTCCTGTACTTTCCTGAGGTGCATACATTGCTCCTCAAAGGAAGGGAAATTCCTAAAACCGAAAAAAAACCAGAAAGGGTCCATGTTCCAAACCTGATTATTTTTAGAATCTGGAATGATGTTGTGCATTTCTGATGATTTCTCACTCTTACAGCTGTAGATCACTATCAATTAAAAATAAAAATGTCATTAAACACTGGACTGATCCCATCAAGATCTGCACCATTTGTTACAACTTTTGTGGGTATCAAAATTAAATCAAAGGTCCCTAATATAAATTTGAATTGCTAAATTAAACTGTTGACCAGCTTTTCTTCCTGCAGCCAACCTGTGAAATGAATAAACTTTTTGACTCAACTACAAAAACAAATCCAGGCCTCTTACACCTTCAGACATAACGATTATTCCCTGCTGTGGGGTTACTCCATTGTCATTCTGTTAGCAGATGCAAGAATATCTTTCAAATTGAGTTGTGTTAAAAGATTCTCCCTGGGAAAAATAACCTGATCATCTAAATACTGTGGGTTTTTTGTTCAAATTACATTAGGTTTTTACTTTCCCTTTAACAGTCTGGTAAGCATTTAAGCAAGCTACTCTAAAACATCATAGCACTGCTCATCCCAGGGAACTGTGACCTGCCTTCAGACAGACAACAGAAGATGGAACTGTTACCTTTTGACCAGGTAGAACATTCTTGAACACTCCCCCCCCCCCCCACTAAAAACCACCTGCATCTAAACAGAAATGCTGGTATCAACTGGTATCAAATCAGAACATACCTATATCATGGGATGAAATGCACAAAATAACCCATAAACAATTTCAAAGCCTACATCCAAAGTTTCCTGGAATGCAGTAAAGACATTGTGCTCTCTAATGGATGAATTCTTGCCTTTTTTTTTAAACATCCTGTATTCTGGATAAAGATCCAGAAGATTGCATCAGTTTTCAAAAATCATTAAAAACAGAATTATATTTTTCTTATTTGTAGGTATGGATAAAAAATGCTGGTTCTTTTAAGCAAGGAATTAGTTGAATAAAGTACTAGAATGGATTGAAAAGCTCTCCACATGGACATTTTTGAATAATATTCCAATAGATATTATGTCAACAGACTTAGTGGAAAACCCTGAAAGAAATAAGAGAATGTAGAGAACCTATTTTTCATATAGTCATAAGAAATGTAAAGACAAAGTCCTATTCCTTGTAATGTCAGCAAAAATTAGTCACTACTCCATCAAACTCAATGGGATATACATTA
The DNA here is from genome assembly GCF_901933205.1 of Camarhynchus parvulus. Classification (NCBI taxonomy): domain Eukaryota; kingdom Metazoa; phylum Chordata; class Aves; order Passeriformes; family Thraupidae; genus Camarhynchus; species Camarhynchus parvulus. Next base: position 72,256,411 of record NC_044573.1, on the reverse strand, counting down.
AGTGGTATCAAAATGAGCTTAATAGTTTTTAAATGATCTATATAATTAAATACATGGCTGCCAAGGTGTGATAATATAAACACTTAAAATTCTTAACATTTTGAATGGCCAGAAAAGAAAACAACAGAGCAACTTACAAATATTTCATATATGGCAAAATTTTAATTTTCTTAGTTTTGATTTTGAATGGAACAAGACTTTTAAACACATGCTTAAAATTAAGCAGGACTGATAAAGTCAATGCCAAATGCCAAGATATCACTCTAAGGATGTATTTGCATAATTATGGGCATGATTACGGGACCTCCATGAATAATTAACTGAATGTGGTTTAAAGGAAAGTAACTGGAGTAGTGCAGCATCCCTAGGGCTGCTTACTTTTCACACATCTAGATTTCAAGCATTCCAGTGGGTTCATAAGATGAACTGACCATTTGTTTCCTTAAAATAGACACTTAGCATTGAAGCCATACAGTAAAATTCAGATCTTACCAGGCTAAGACAAAAACCTCAACATTTAAATAGCTCATAATAACTTTTACACATGCACACACGCTTCCTTCCTTAGGCTGCCTTTTCCAAGACAAGGAAGGAATAAGATTTTTGGGCAGCAGCAGTTGCTGGATCACGAGGGGCAGCAGGACTGCACTGCAGTGAGCTGACAGTTCCTGTCCCATCCTGTGACAACAGCCAGTCCTTCTGTGCACACCCTGACCTGGGGTCCCTCACTGCTGACAAATACCACGTGAGGAGCTCCATGTGATTCATCAGTGCCAAGGCCAGCGCCGTGAACAGGAACCTTCCCCTCTCTATACATTAAAAAAACTACACTTGGTATGAAATAGTTGTGAAACCAGCATAATTCTACTTATGATGGCATGCTCAAAACTTGGGGTTTTTATTGTATCTACAGTGTGATACCATTAGACTGGGAAACATAGTGTCATATAAATCTGCATTACAGTTAAGCAGAATTTTAAGGTATTCTAGGCCATAAACAAGACTACAGAGTTTTCTGCATCTGTAATACAAAAACATAACTGACTAAACCTCAAAGGTACTTATATTAAAGATAATTCACCTTTCAATGATTCTCAGATATTTTAATTTATACGCCTAGGAAGCAGAAAATGTTGTTGAAATAGAAATTAATGTAAATTAAATGTATGTAAAATGAATTAAATGTGTATATGAATTAGCTCAAAGTACGCATGTGAGATGCCAACCCAGCTGCCTTCCTACTGCTTTTCTCCCTATGTATACATATATACGTAAATATGCAAGACATAAATGCTTTTTAAACATGGCTATCACTGCATACCTTAGTGTGGCCACATATCTGCTGATATAACTAATCATACAGGGCTGAAGCATAGATAAGTATTTGCTGATCAAAAAACTTCTGAGTACAACAGAGATTAATTCTGAGGTATTTTTGTACCGACCAAAGAAACTGCCAGTATCTCTGATCCACCTGATTCAGCAATGTAGGTATTTTCCCTCATCAGCAATTGCTAAAAACATCTATTCTACTTAAAGTAAATGAGTCACAAGCCAGCAAAAACTACCACATGCATACAGAGTCCCTGTGTCTGTGTAACTTCTGTCCCTGGAAATGTTTAAGGCCAGGCTGGATGGAGCTGTGAGCAACCTGGTCTAGTGGAAGGTGTCTGTGTCCATGGCAGGGGTGTTGTAACTAAATGATATTTAAGCTCCCTTCCAACCCAGGCCATTCTATAATTCTGTGATACACAACAAGGAAAAGTGCCTATTTTTAGGAAGCCAGTTCTTGGAACACCAAACTTCCATGAACTCCTCCTCTCCTATTTGCAGCAGTGCAGACCACAATCCCACACCTTGCCAACACCACACTCATGGTAGCACAACATCTCCAAGGGCACTGCAGCAAATGCTTACACAGAAGTGTTATTGGAAAAGTATTCTTAGTTACTATTCATTCCCCTTAGCAAGTGGAAAGCAGCTTAAGTGCCAATTGCATCTGATCAGCCAGATCACAGTTGGGAATCACTGTCCTAAATAACTCATAACCTCTTATTACAGAACACCACACTCTTTGTCTTGCTCAGGCTATTTTAGGCCCTTTCCTGCCAGCACATCGTATCATGATGGTAAAAACTTATGGTTCATATCTGCTAATCATGCCCACACTTCTGTCTGTCATTTGGTGGACAACTAGCCAGCAATTAACAAGATTATTAACTTGCTGAAGTATAAATTCAATTTTACCCAAACAATTTCAGTCATTTTTTCTGGATTTATACCACTTGAGCTAGAGGCAGACTCTCACTCATAGCCAATTCTGCAGTTTCATTAGAAGCCAGAGGGCTGCAAAAGCAAACTCCATTCAGATGAATTATAACAACAGCCAAGAAGCAATATATCAAATAAATTTAAGCTACATACCACTTCCAATTTTCCCTGTAATGCTAGAATTTATTTCTTTTTATGCACAACTTAATTTGAGTTCAAAACTTCACACTGATTGTACATTAACATTTCGGGTTCACATAATCAATGTCTTCGCAGATAATTTATTATTCCTTCACCACTTCTCTGCTTTTCCCATACTGTTTCTTAGGATGTAATTCAGTTTCAAAATGGTCTGAAGGCCCTACTCCCCCTGTGTAAAGAGCAAGCAGTGGAAACACTCTTTTGATGGACTAGAAATCAATCATTACCTATCTTTTTTCACCAAGAACCATAAACTAAGGCTAGTTTAGCAGATTTTAAGGACACATGATTATCTTCTACAGACCATAGAACATTAAAGATCTAACTATAAATTTATTTTGTAAATTGACTATTAAGAATGCCACTCAAAATTTCCATCATTCAGAAGGAAAAACATGCCTTGCTGATTTGACTGTGTCTAATTCAATACTCATCCATATTGTTTACAAAGTTCTAGAAATTTATCTTGAATATTATTTATTACTTGACCAAATATGGTATCATTAAGTCATGAATGCTGACTAGCTACTTATTAGGTATATGACATTTTAATACATCAATTGTGCCTCTTTAGTTGATTAAGATATGAATCACAGGATTCCATATTTCTGTAGCACTTGGCAGACACAGACTATTAGGACAAATAAATTAATAACTTAATTCTGATTTAATTTGTCTTTACTCCCGGTCTTACTTTGCTAGCAAAAGTAGTTTACTGGCAGCCCTAAGGACAAATAAAAACATGCCTTCCATCTTCTTGAAGGACACTGAGGCATTGGAGTGTGTCCAGAGAAAGTCAACGAGCTGGGGAAGGGTCTGGAGCACAAATCTGATGAGGAGCAGCTTAGGGACCAGGGGGTGTTCAGCTTGGAAAAAAGAAGTTCAGGGAGGACCTTATGGCTGTCTACAACTACCTGAAAAGAGGCTGTAGCCAAGCAGGCAAGGGTTGGTCTCTAAGGGATACAACAGGAGAAAACTACTCAAGTTGTGCCAAGAAAGGTTCAGGCTGGACACCAGGAAAAATTTCTTCATTGAGAGTGGTTAAGCATTGGAACAGGCTGCCCAGGGAAGTGGTGGAGTCACCATCCTTGGAAGTGCTCAAAAAACAAGCAGATGTGGCACATGATATGGTTTAGTGGGTATGGTGGCATTTGGTTGCCTTGATCTTTTCCAAATGTAATGATCCCATGATTCTACACTTATTTCTGTGTGAAATGTTCTACTTCTTATTTCTCATCCAGCCACAGCAGACGTCCACAGAATTAAACTACTTTAAAGCATTGCTATGGATGTATACCTGCTGTCTATGCATATGTTTTATGCTAATTTTAAATAAAATAAGAGAGAACTAGAAAACTGTTCTCCTTTTTGTAATTTTGCCTACACCTAAGGATTGATGTTGGCCTGTTTAATGTTCACAGTAGTGTTCAAAACAAATGTCTTTTTAAAAGTTGAGGAGGAGGATAAGGACATTGAAACTGAGGTATAACTTCTGTATTGTATTCAATGAGTAAAAACAAGTTTCAAATAGTTTTGCACAGTGGATTAATTGCTGGGAGCAGAATTATAGCAGAGAAATGTTCAATTAATGGTGTGTGCCTCTGTGAAGCAGGGCTTGCAAGAGTTCTCTGAAAAGAAGGATATACAGAAGTAGAAATGAAGGGTGTAGCTTTGTTCAGTTTCCAAATTGCTAAGTGATATCCCTCCAGTCAATTAGGAATTAGTCTGTGATTGACGGCTGCTGTTAGAAAACTTACTTTAGTCTTTATTAGACTTCCAAAATGTACTTGAACTAAATCTTATCAGGCATATTATTCCTTTGTAGTTTGCTACATTTAAGACCCCTTTACAGGGCAGCATAATTCACAAGTCAAGTGCACAATTTAAATGCTTGCACACTCTAAATCAGTGGTCTCCAAAGTGGGGTGTCAGCACAGTGTGATACAGGAAGAAAATATAAGAAATGCTGATTTATGGTATGTCACTGTAGCTTGACCAAGTCCAGAGAGCTTCCAACATCAATCAGCTTTCAGGACAGGATTCACTGCAGGTTCCCCCACCTAACTATGCTTGGAGCACCATCTCTTGCTGCAGATCTGCACGTCAAAAGACTCGTAACAGATACACAAGCAACCTCTCCCCTGCAAACATCCCATACTCCAGCCTCAAAAAGACTTGCTTCCAGGTAATTCACTGATTTAGTACAGCTATTTTTAAATTCCGAGATAATGAAATCTCTCCTAACGTACTCAATCTCTGAACTAGACATTTAATTTAAAAATGTACTTTTCTATCTACTCTTCTCAAGATAAACACATTCTAGACCTTCTTCACTGTAATGTGTCTCTAACAACTGCCAACAGTAAACTCTCTTATTCTCTTAACAGCACATATTTGTCTGGCAAATCTAATTTACCTAAAATACTTCACTAACTTCTCTTCTCATACAACTGAAAATTGTTCTGTGGCTATGCAATGAAGACATTTAAAACTCATGTCAATCTGTTTTCAATAAGCACAAGTTTTGCCGCTGAAACTGGAAGGGTATAAACAATTGTATGGTTACAGTATTGTACCTTCTATCATTTCCATCCCACTCGGAGGTTTACAATGTCCAGCATGGCTCACAACCCAGACAGGATACTGCTGGTTCAGTCCACAGTAAAGGGCCTGTATAAAGGTCCTGTAATAACCTGCCAGTCCAGGGTTACCTGCCAAAAAACAAAACATACAAGCACAGTCAATAATAATCTTCCAAGCAAGCAATCTGCTTCAAAACAAACTAAACAGCATTACACAGCAATTTGCTAATTTATTTTCTCTAGTACATTTCCAGTTTTCATTTCCCCAATGTTATGTTCATTTCCCCTATGCTATTCAACTTGTTTAATTCCAGCGACCAATGGCACTCATGGGAAGCATTTTACAGAATTACTTCGAAATTGCAAAACCTAAAACTGAAGTCCAACACAAGTGAAACATCTTTTTCCATCAGAGGTCAACCAGCTTGCTTATCTATCCCATCCAGTTACAGGAACGTGAAACTAAAACATCACGAAGTCTACAGCATGTATCCCATGATCCAGAAGCCTGCTCTCCAAATATCTGTGTTACCACTTCAAAATAGGTATGTGGCATTGTTACTATACAAAAAGGCTGTCCTGACCCTAAAAGGAAGGATGATTTTATCTTAAACACATTGGACCAAATAAATATTTTCCTGCTTGCAACTTCATTTTCTATCTGTCCCTTTCTACACCACTGGAGAAGCTCTTTCCTTTTCAACTCTTGTGCTCTAGAACCATGGGATAACCTGTCCTCCCTCCTGGTGTCCCAGCAGCTTTTGAGGACTTCTCATAAAAGGCTGTTGTCTGAATGGACATGGCTTGCCCTGGGAATTCAGACCACCCTGCTCTAAAATCCACTGTTAAACACATAAAATATCAACAGTCATATACCACTGCTGAAGTGGAAACTGAAATACTGTCCCAAAGATAAAAGTACATCTATGAAAGGGATCTCTGGATTGCCAAACAAAACTCTATACTTTGCTCCTCCTTTTTTTTTTCTCGTTTGGATATCACTAGTGATGTAAATTGGAGGGGAAATTCATATGAAGACAAAGCAGAACTTTCCTAATTTCCATATGATGCATAAAAATTCCACACAGACATCAGAACACAAAATTCATATTTATTTATTTATTTATTTATTGGTTTTCCAGAGTAGTTATACTGATTTTTTATTATTGTTTAGATGCCAGCAAAGCTCACCATCATGGCTGGGATTGCTCAGTTATGTGTCTTTCAACTCCCACATCAGGCAGTTCTTAGTTTGGATATCATCAACAGCAAAAGGCAGCATGAGCAGTATTGTGTAAAAAGGCTGCCATTTTTTTAAGACAAAAACATTCCAAAATAACACCAGTGTATTACAAAACAAAAAAGCCTGAATTCAAATTCTGTCAACTCCTCCATATCCATCTGATTGTAATAACAGAGGCTGAGCTGTGCAAGTATTGATAGTGACAGAGAAGGATTAGACCTATAATCAAATTAGTACATGTGAAAATGGGTATGGAAATAAAAACAAGGGTTATTCCACTTCTTCTCTTTCTGTAGTGGGCATTTTCATATTTTCTTGTTTTACTTCCACCCTTTTGCCTTTCAGGTAGCACACAGTCAGTTCATTGTTGTCCCAGGAGGTTCCCTCAGCCCAGTGCCACCGAGGCACCCAGAGCAGAGCCACGTGCACGGGAGGTGGTACCACAGCTCACCCTGGGATGATGCATGAGCACAGGAAGGGAGCCTTTCCCTCCAGGTAATGTATCTCACACACTTCACCCCTCACTTGCATGTACTAAGTGTTTCTGGGGGGTTTTAAATCTTAATAAAACTAGTGATCTTAGACAAACATTATTTTTACTGGACTACACAGATGTGGGGGAAAAAAAATCCCCAACCCCAAAACATCACGATCAGTTATTACGTATTTCTAAGCATCTCTTTGTAAGCTTGCCATTAAAGGAGACTTTAAAAAAAAGAAATGGTTGTTTTGTAAAAACTCCAGAACACAACCAAATTTGTGCAAATTGATTTCCAGGAAAACAATTTAAAATTCACAAGATTCACATATCCATACAATTGCATCACACTTTCATACATCAAAAATATATAACATGAAGGGCCCCAGAGACAATAAAACATAATCTTGACATCATTTGTCAAGTTCCTTGGATTGATGTTACACAGAGGAAATCTGTCTTTCAGCAAGGCAGAAGAAAAAAGTAGCAGCAATCCAAAATCAATTGTGTCTTTTGTAGTACAAATGATCATAATGTTTTGCATTATGTTTAATCCTCGAATATAACACCAGTAGGAGTTTTGAGATCAAGGAATCACAAAATTAATCTCAATCATAGCATTTTTTTCTTTACATTTTTCTCTCCTTTAATAATGCAGAACAAGGATGGGGAGAAATGACAGCAGCTTAGACATCTTGGTGCTCTTTCCCATCATCAGCTGGCGAACCTAAGACGTAAAATCTGCTCAGGATTTGGTCATCAGCTGAAGAACAGTGAGGCTTTGCATCAAATATTATACAAAGCCTAAGAAAATCTAATACTTCTTTCAGGGAAAGGAGACTTTTATCCTCTGATAATTTGGTGTGTTTTTTAGGCAGGCAAAAGAGAAAATCCATAAATGCAAAAGAAACCCCAGTCCTCATAAGCATCTGCTCCTGGTAAGAGATATTCTGAGAGATCTGACCTGTTACTGGCATTTCAAAATGCCTTGAAGGGATATGAATGAGAACTGCTGGCATACAGGGGAATGAAAATCAGCAAGAATTTTAACAGCAAAAATTTCTACAGAAAATTTCTACAGCAAAAATCACCATGTGTAAAGCAGCTATAAATTTATTCTTTATTGAACTTGCAATTCCAATGCAGTTATTCCAGACTTGTAGTGACCTAAGTAAATGCAGATTAATAGTCCCTGCTCTTGAAAGCTGGCATCTACAATATTTATGACTGAACAATGTTTATCTCATATGTCTTCAAAGTAATTTTGTATGTTCTTGATTGAGCTGCTGTCAAAATACTTCATGGGAGGAAACAAAAAAAAAAACCCTGGACTGATTAATATTTTCTTCATATAACAGAGTAATAGTAACAGCTAACAGAAATAACTGGGACTTAATACATACAGCAGTCTGACCAATAATGTTTTAGGCTGATCTTTGCAACTGGACTGTGTTCAATTAAATTATTTTATTTTATAGATAAAGAATTACCAGGTCAATCACAAGGGCACCCAGGCAGTGCTCATTTGTACTTTAGAAGGATTTCCCAGTACAGTAAACCAGAACTGCCTATGTTCTATCACTCAGCAACTAAGTGTCAAAAAATGGAAACCATAAGTAAATGCAGTGTTAACCCCCATGATTTGAAGGTTACTCCAGTTATTTGAATACCACATCAATCCTTAGACACCTCAGGGCAGCTGAATCATTCACGCATGCCAATAAATCTCAAATTGCAGTCATCTGAAGCATGCAGCACATCTTAAGCAGTTACTCTCAACTGTGCTTAATTTTCAAGAGCATTTATGTTGTTTCAGAAGTCTTTTAAACAATAGCTGTAAATGGCGACCATAACAGAAAAAGAATCAAGACTGTAATACACCGAGGATTTGTCTAATTTGCAAAAGATTTCCAAGCACTTAATGGAAAGACTGTGTCAAATGGACAAGTTATACAGCAAATGAGAACAGCGGGGCCACTTTATCTGATGTACCCATAGGCTGCAATAAGCAAAGGACTCCTGCCACACTCCCTGTGTTGCTCTGTAATACATTACATTTCACGCAGCTATTCTACATTAAGCTCAAAGTCTTTCCATTTTTAATTTGAAGACTGGAATCCACTGCTTCCTTTTCCGATCTGTTCCACCCACAGCTAACACAAAACAGTACAGAACAACCAAGAGCGCAGAGGTGGAACTTGGGGCTATTTTAGGAGGTAAATATTCTCCACTTCTATATACCGCAGATACAGACTTCCAAGAACTAGAACTACTACTCTTTAGTCACCCATATAAGTAGAAATACAAACATGACTTATAAAGATGCATTTGCCTACCTTTCACTTTCAAACACTTTCCTGTTAATGCTTTTTCCATCAAATCAAGATTTTAAATGCCATCTGCTTCCTCAATAAGACACTTAGGCAGTGGAGAGAGAACAACTTCTATAAACAGAATATTTACCCAGAAATCACTTCTAAAGAATAACCTTTATTCCGATTTCACATTATTTCCTATACAATGCATCACAAAGTAAAACTTAGCCTGTCTTAAAATGAAATACTAATATTTGAGATGCTGCACTTCCACAAAAGAAATTATTCAGACTTGATAAATTTAAACTTATATACAGTACACCATCAGTGCAACTCCATCAGTTTAATTATGAATGGAAAACAACAAACACATCATGCTCACTTAAAAAGTCACAAACCATAGCTATTCCTCACAAGCAATGACAGCTTTATGGCTTACAAATTACTAAGCATTTTGAATTCTTCAGCAACAGAACACATTGATGTCAAATGGAAACCACAGGTAAGAGAACACTAGCATTAGGTAGCCCAATGCAAAAAAATTTCCAGTTTAGAAATTAAGATAAGTCACCAAAACAAGAAAGAAGCCTTCTGCGCAGAAAAATGTAAGTCAAAAATATATACAGCTTGCTCAAAAGAAATTGAGACTAAAACATAAAACTAGGTAATTCTTAGCAGTTCTGGAAGGGATAGCTGAATTGAGAAAGATTTATTTAAGCAGTATATAGTAAAAGCCAAGAGTGGTGGGGAGTGAATGAAAAATTGCCATGTAACTAAGTCATCCCAAACAGTGACAAGGTTTCTTGCACCTTGCTTTGAAACAAGCGTCTGGGTTTCATGCACTGTCCTGTGAGATGTTTCCCAGTGCTTCCAGTGGTGTCTCCAGGAGCCTAACCATCCCTGGGAGCAGCAGCTGGCACTGAGCTGTGGTGCTTTATGCACTTCTCCAGCAGTTGCTTTTTGCTTGCTCTGGGACCTCAGCAGGACCGTAAAGAATAAAAGCAGCTACATGAATACAAGAAGGGAAATACACAGCCAGCAGTGGGTTTACAAAGAACTTTAAAGAACTGGAAAATATGCCAGCAATTACCAGAAGTGTAATTTTAGAAAAAATCCACAGTTTCAGAATGAAGGGTATGCTGCAGTATTTACACTATAATCTCCTGCATGAAAAAACAAAAGCAGCTCTAAAAAGAAAAATAAAAAGAGCAGCTATAAATCAAATTTGAAATCCAGGGGTGCACAGCAGGACACATAAAAATCATTTTTGTGGTGATGATTCTCACTGCCTCTTCAGAGAGCTGCCAAAGCTCCCAGCTCCAGCTTGAAGAGCCTCAGTGACAAGTTCCCTGCTCAAGGAAACTTAATCTGCCTTTGGCATCTGACCAGCCACCATGGAAGAAGATGCAACTCCCCTATGTTAATGAATGGAAAGCAGCCCACGCAGATGTCAGAAGCATTTAAATGGAGCATGCAAAACACACAATGATGTTCTCGCACTTGGGAGAAAACTGCAGAATCTGACACCGTGGCTGGTGAACAGGCCTTAAAAGGCAACACACAGGTCTCTCTGACATGCAAGGTCAAGGGATTTCATATAAAACATGTCAAATAACATTTGAGTGACCATCATAAACTCATGTCAATGAAGCTTTCACCTGTTTGCACATCTCAGGGTCTTGCATTCTTCGTCCTGTATCCCTTTATAGTCCCTACTCTAGGGGAGCAGCATCAGCCAAGGAGCAAAACATTACAAGGACGTTATACAGAAACACATGTGAAAACTCTGTCTGATCCTCTCTAACTCTGAAATAGTGAATTTGGCTGGAAAGCACTGTAAGATATTTGCTTGGGTTGTGAAAATAGGGAATCTCAGAAGGATTCAGCCAGGTGTCTGTAACACAGCTTATTAGAGAGGTTTTTCAAGAACATTTCACATTTTTTCCCTATATATACCTACATACATACACTGTTATTAGCTTGACACAGCTATAAAACTTACATATAGGATTTTATAATACACATTCTTTGTATATATTTTGCAAAGCCAATAAGCTCGTCTGTTGTTCCCTAATGCTGCTTCACTTTTAGGATAAATGTAGTTCATTCACCTTTAAAGAAATCCTACAGACAGTTCCATAAACCTGAATTAACCTAACACAGCTGTTTTTGCCCAAGTGACAAGAATGCCTGAAGCTTGTGAATTAAAATTACCAGCTAAAAATTGTGACAGTATATGCTGGTTTTCCCACGGCAATAATTAACAGCATCTATCCAGGCAGATAAGATATGAAGTCCAAAACGCTGATTTTATCCACTGCAAACCTACTGGACTTTGTAATTAAGCAATATTGCAAGGGTTATAAAGTCCACAGATGTACTTCAAAATTACTTCTGCCATCTCAACCAAAAGAGGCACATAAATACAAAAGAAGCCTAGATTTTAATTTTTTTAATGTGTCAGTAAACTAATGTCTCTTGGAAGGGAGTTAAGACTGAGACATAAAACTGAAATAATTGAGTTCTTAGTGGAATAGCCAATTTTTCACACTTTTCAATGGTAGAACCCAGAATTTTCTAGTGCTTACAGTTAAATAATTTTGTGTGTTGTTTTTCCCATAGTAAATGAAAAACTAAAACATTTAGTTAGATCTCCTAATACACACCTACACATACACAGTCTCTTAAGCAGATGAAGACAGATATAACTACGTTTAATACCCCAGAGGTGGTTGGTCTGACCCAAACCATACTACAACCAATGCTGGCAGAGAGGCCATTGTGAGTTCTGTGCTGGGTCTAGAATTCCCAGTGAGAATTTTTCAGCCAGCTTCGTGGTCTGAAGCAGCATTGGACCAGAAGAAAACAAACCTCCTAAAAGAAAGAGGGAGAACAAAGGAAGTGCATGAAGAGGAACACGAGACTTAATGTCAAATGGGTTCACAAGAAAGCCTATGAAACATCTGAGTAACACAGCCCTGATGAGACAACAGCAGCAGGAAAAAAACAAAGATGGGAAAAAAATAATTCAAACCCAAGATAACCACAAATTATTTGTTTTGTGCAGATACACAGCTCTGAAAATTTGATCACTTTTGAACTATATACAAGGAGAAAGGAAACAATACACTCAAAAGGCACCAAAAAGAATATTTCCATACCTGTATCAGATTTTCCTATATTGTACCACTGGTAAGAATTAAAATAAAATAAGAAAATGTACAGGTTTGGGTGCTTTGGGGTTATTAGTTTTGGCTATTGCTTGTTTTGTTTTATCAAGGTAGTAACAGACAGGAAATAAATGGCAACAGAGAGCACCAAGACAGTTAATTTCAGAAAAATAGACCGAAAATGTGTTTCTGCAATTTTTGTGTATTGAAACTTCAAGAATGTTGCATTTGAAACCAACAATCTAAGGTGATTTAGTGAACTAATTTTGCATTTGCATCTGCCTTGAGTCTTCAGAAATGCAAGATAAAAGAACTTCAGACTGTTCTGAACATGGATAAACCAAGACTTATCAACACACATCCTTAGGGACAGATTCTTCGCATTGACACCACTGTATTTCTGACTGAGGAAAAAGGCCTTGTAGGTGGGGTATTAATTCTGGTCCTAAATAGATGCTCCATGAAGACTTCAACTGAAACACTTTTTTCAGGAAAACATAAAACACAAATCACTTCACAAGCACATTTATTCACCCATTCAGGATCTATTGCCAAGAGTTTCTGCCTCTTAAGAGAAGGCTGTGACAATGGATAAAAAATATCTAAAACTTAAGAGATGGAAGGCAGTATTTATGTATCACTATGTATTTACTTATTCCTATGAGAGTTTTTTAATCCAACTAGGATAATCAAGGTTTGTTTTCAAAAAGGGAAATCAGGACAGTGAACAAAACCTCCCATCATGCCCATAACAGAAAAACAAGAGCAAGAGTTATGACTGAGTTTCTGGTCATACTGTTTTCCATAACCCAGATATTGAACATAATGGGTCATATTTATTTCTAGTACTCATTCAGTGATCCGTAAGAGTTACTATCAGACAGAAATAAGACCATGTGTTACCTAGAATCTGAAAGAGGATTTTTAGTTTTCATTCTTTTCAGATACAACTAAGTCAAAATGTTTAATATCAAGGCAAATTCACAGTAGCTCAGGTATTTCTGGTATCAGCTCCCAGAAAGTAAGTCATTATACACCGCTGCTGTAGCTTTAAACATTTTAAATGCTTTGTTTCTACATGATGCACATGGAAACACTGGATTTCCTTCATAGGTAAGTCCTTCACTAAGCAATTTCTTCTTTCCTCCTGCCTCAGATATCCCATGAAGAGAAATAGATCTTTTTCAAAATTTTCAAATCAAGCAAAATACCCTAGAACACAACTTTTCCATGACTCTGGCCAACTCAAGCCACTGCATGCTGCAGGAGAGGGATCACTTCCTCCCCTGATGCTGCTCACACAGCCAGGCAGGAAGGATCCATGCTGAAAACGCCTCATTAGTAGGGAGAGGACACCAAAAGAAGGCTGGGGATTGAGAAATTTCAGTAAGTCACTTCAGTAAGTCCCATCTGCCACCCAGATTTAGTGGAGGGAAGTACTGTCAAACACAGCTGGACATTCAACCATCCTGTCATTACTTTGCCTTCTCAAACTTAACAAGCTCAACTATGCCAAGCCCCCATCAGAGTTACTTCTGGAGCACTGGGAAATTAAAAAAAAAATTGCATATTTCAAGCCTAGATCTGACATACAGGCTGCTCTCTGCATGAGGAAGTTTTTATTTTTAATGAAAGACTATGTTTTTTTCTGTTCTAAAGACAATGGAAGCTCGTGGGCTGACCCAGTAAACAAAGCCCAACTGTCAGCATATTTTAAAATATTAGTCACAAACAAGTAGTCCATAAACAGCAAAAATAATGAAGAACAGTGTCCTAAGAATTGAATTTTTTAATATATAATGTGAGATAGAACACACACCTTTCCATCAGGGGGTACTCTACCAGCATGTATGTCTTCTAGCCAAGCTTTTATTTTGCTATCCTTTAGCATCCACTATGCCTCAGAAAAAGCCTGGGGAAAATTCACTAACATATTCAAAGTTTTGTGTGGATTGAAAACAGAAATCAAATAGGTACAGACAAATTAGTATTATCTGCTACAAATAATGTCCTCAGGAAGTCAAACTATTTACCTCAGTAAGTAAAGGGGAGGATCATTTGATACTTATTCACATTTTATAAACAAGAAACAAACCAAATAATCAGTGGCTAGTAATACTTTAATTTTTATGCACAAACAGCTCCAGCTTACAGTATCTTACATGCACAATCGCCTGAGGAAACAAGGCTGTTCTTGTAATTACGTCATGAATATTTGCATTAGAGCTAAAGAAATGGCTAGGAAAGTTGGGAAGAGTAGCTTTGGAAATATCAGGTAGATAAGGGTGGGTTGTTTCTTGATTTGTGTGTGTTTGTGTGTATGCTTTTGCTCCTGTGCAAAGTGCAAATACACAAAACATGATGACATACACCCCATACAAGCACAAGAATAAAAACTGTTTTGCAGTGTTTATGTCCCACTGAAATAAAAAACTGTGCTGTTACTTCCTTACCTGCTGATAAGAAGACCGATCATAGGGAAAGGGAAAAAACATTTTATCTTTCCCTATATACTTCTACCTGGATTGTTATGCTGCACAAACCTTTAACTCTATAGTGTAGTCTGTTCTCAGTGATGACTTTTGCATCCCCCATACCAGTTACTGGAGAGTAGGAAAGCCAATTCTTTTACTCAAAAAAAAGAAAAAAAGTTCATCTCAATGTAAAATACAAATTCTCGATGTCAGAATCTGAGAACTCAGGGTCAAATGTAAAGAGTTCGCAGCTTCAGCTGGAGATGCAGTGGAAACAAAAGCAGAAGGCTCAAGGGAGAGGCATTCTCAGGGAATCACTACCACCTGGAGAGGCTGGTGGGGCACCAGCTCCTGCCAAGGTCTCCAGACAGAGCATGTGAACTCATGTATGTGCTGAGTGCTGGGGACTGACACCATAATTCAACAACAGAAAGTTCTGTGACAAATCCAGCTGAAGGAACTCCCACCTTCCCCCCTGACTATCATTCCCACCCTCCTACCACGGCTCACCAGCCCCTGAATTACACTGGCACAGCTCTGTGGGGGCCCTGCTGTGAACCCAAACAGGGAACTGTTCCAGCTGTAAAAAGACCCCAGAAATAAATGTATGTATTTATTTAATTCACAGCATGACCTCTCAAAGTATTGTTCTGGCATAACTGAGGGGTGGAATGGCACAGCATGGTGGGAAAAGGAATACCTTATGCCAGTATTGTTGACATTCATTTTGAATTGCAAAATAATTGCCTCAGGAAGATTTTTAAGTGCTCCAAGCAATAATCTCTTGGATTTCCATTGTCTGGTGAGTCTTAATGAACACTCCACAAACAGTTTCTAACTTCCACACTACTTTACACTCAGGAACATCTGCTTTACACCTAACATCATGGTTCTAACAACTGTGTGAAGGCAAGAGCTATATGAATGGGCAGTCTCTTCAATAGCCACCCACATCTAAAGAGAGGCCCAATTACTGAAGTGTTACCTGCTAATAAAAGCAGGTAATGGTAGAGACTTTCGGGGAAAACTCTGATTATGTTATGCTGATCATGTAAGATTATAATACAGAGAGGTGGAGTACATTCTTGAATGTAGGGAAAGACATTCTTGAAAATTTTAGGAACACCAGGTAGTTTTCTCTAAGCCAGTGCAATGAGCAGCCCAGCAGGCAAATAACATATTCAAAGATCAAGTGGTTGCCTCAATCCCTATGCTGCAGGGGAGGCCACAATAAAAGAGCACAGCATTTCTCTTCCTCTCTTCAGGAAAGCACTGCAGATTCACAGCCACCCTCTCCACACAGTAAGGAACAATGTTTTACAGTAAATAATCCAGTCAAGTAGAGTATCTGCAGAACTAAGTTTAATTTAAAGCACTGCAAATATCACAGAATGGATGAATGCTGCTGCTAAGATAAAATGTAAAAGAGAAATCGTTCCTAAACAGAGTATTTGTGCACACACAGAAGGAATTCTGCTCAGCTGTTTGGATATAAACAGCATATAATAAGGACAAAAATCAGTTGCAAAATTCACTTTTTCTTGGTTCCTGCTGATCAGCCACATGTGACTCAAGTGTGCCAGCTGGACCAGCTGCCATTCTGAGCTCCATAACCCCCCACAGGCTTTGTCAAGAGAGCCAAGACTCCAATCAAACAAGATTTTTTAGTTAATTCCCTGGACCAGATGTGTAGAATAGCAACATCTTCACTTTTGAACACCTAAAATTTCCTTTTTCTCTGCTCCATTGTTTCAGCTGAGGATGGACAACAGAAGCACTACTCTCTTTGGGATGGTACGATCAAAATGAGGAAAGGCAATAGGACTCAGGAAAACTTGCACCTTACCCTAGCAGGGGTAGGTGAAGATAAACACATAAAGTACAATGTTAATATCATGGAAAACATCCACATAAGAAACAACCTCAGCTTTAGGTCACCAGAAATATGTGATACAGGATTAAGAAAGTGTTATTGTATGAACAGGGGACCTCTGGAGCTTTTTTCAACATAAGTACTAGTGTAGTTACACTTTCACAATTTCACCTAAAAATTCTCATTGCATGTAGAAGCATTACTTAATTCAACCCCCAAAATCCATAGTTAAATGAATGATTCCTTTAAAAAAGACCTGAAGTACTTTTATGTCATGAGTTATTTTCCTTAATGTCCTTTGGCTATTTATTGCTGTACATTGGAGGTGATACCTGCCCTGGCACAAGAATTTTTCACAGTGAGTAAGAGTGGAGCTGCTCATGGAGCTGGTCAGTGATTTAAACATTCCAGAGAGGAAGTATTTGTTGTCTCACTCTATGCAGCTGTGCTTCTATGTTAATTTATTTACTTGGTGTGAGCTGTGAATGCTAGCTTAGAAGCTTAGGTTAGTGTGTAATTACAAATCCTGTAAATGTGAATGAAGATTTTTTTGGTGCTTTGGGACACAATTTGTGAGGATGATTGGCCATATACTGAGAAGGAACCCAATGGAAATGTGGGAACAGAAGCCCCAGCACTCACAATCCTATATTCTCTGCTCTAATTTAACCTGTCTTTACCTCACTCCTCCTAATGCAAATAAAAGGCATTTGCATGACCCTCAACAACTAACATAACTGCTTAATCACTGTAACACTGTCTCATAAAACTACTAATTTTAATTTTTTTTCTGATAAGCATACAGTAGAGAATCAGTCAATGCTTACCTGTGCATTCAGAGGAGAGCCTGAAGCCTGTAGTATGGTATATCTGGCTATTATAGCAATAACTTTGCCAAAACACACTATTTTTTTTTTCTAATCTTTAGAACAGCTCCCTCTTCTGGCATCCTGTGCTTATACTGTATTTAAGTAGCATACTTCATTCCTTACCAATTTTTAATTGTATTTGGTTTCCAACACTTAACAAACACACTTTCATTGTTAAAGGTTTTCACTGTTCAGTACAGCTGTGAAGCAAAATACAGCTTTTGAAAGGATAACTAATTCTTATCTAGTATTTATCTAAGATTATCCATAGACTTTACTACCTTTTGAAAGTATCCCAATATCAACCAAGACCAGAATCCACACATGGTCAAGGAGCCTGGATGGCTGGTTCAGGGGTCACATTTGCAGGATCACTGAATTTGGAAGGGATCATCCAAGATCTGAGTCCAGCTCCTCCCTGTTCATGCAGAGTGAGAGCAGGCTGCACACACAGTCAAGTTTTGATTACCTTCACAGCTGGAGATTCACATCTCAGTGCAGCCACCTAACCCCTCAGTATGCAGAAATGCTCATGGCAGTGCCATCCCTACCCTCTGGTTCTACAAACTACCCAGAAATTTATGCTCCTTCCTTCGACACCTAAATTAGCTGTTTAATCAGGCTGGATGAAATTGGGCCTTAGAGTCCCTTTCTGAACCAGGTGTCATGTCATGGACTCAGTTTTACCACCCCCTCACCTCCCCCCCCCAAAAAAAACCCCCAACAAACCACCAAGAAAAAGTAAACAAACAAACAAACAAAAAAACCAAACCAAACTTCATAAGAGCTCTCATAATCCTGCTGGTAGTGACAAACTGCAGAGAACACATGAGGACAGACTTTTTTTCCTGGATGATGTTCTGGTACTATTCTTTCAAATAAGTACAACCAACCACAAAACTAGAAAGAGGAAAAAAATGCCTAATGCATTCAGATGGAACGGGTTCTCAACTTTGTTCACAGAATTGCTGCTGGAGCTCAGTCAGTGTCTTTAGGCACAAAATATACATGACCCAGAACACCCCTTGCCCAGGAGGTAAGAAATCTATTTTCCTCTTAATATGTCTGTCTGTTGCCAGCAACATTCCATTTCCTCCAGCTGCATTTCAAAGGCAAATTGTGAACACTGCTATGTGCTGGGGGAGGAGACCCTGGCTGTTGACTCGGAAAGTAGTGTCTGAGAAGATAAGTACCTTCCCCAAGTAACTTCATGGTCTTGACTCCAAAATCAGATTTTGCTTCACATAAACAGTCTGACCCATCCACATGAGGTGCCAGGATTCCACACAGGATTCCAGATTATATCCTGGCTAAGGCTGCCAAAAGCTACACACTGCAAGCTCATCTGCTTATACTGAGAGTCCTTACTACATCTACTTCAGTTGTTGCAGACCAGGTTATAACAGGAAGATTTTGTACCAACAAGGGCATTCAGTCACATAAATTTTGTAAAAATCAATGCCCATTCTAAAACCAAATTGAGGAGAATTAAACATGCTTTACACAGTTTGCTGAATGAGGAAATAGATGCTTTTACCCCTTGGTCTCGGTGGTGACAGTAGACCCTCCTGAAGAACAATTCATTCCAGTAACTGCTGAGCAGAGTGAAAAATTAATAACTTTCAATAAACTGGTTTGGTGGGAGCAAAAGAAACAAAATACAAAGAAACTAAGCTTCAGGACTATACAATTAGCTTTATTGAGAAGTACAATAACATAGTGGTTCTTATTATAACTTTCCTTATGCAAGTGTTGAGGGTGATGACTGTTAAGTAAAACAGCAGGTGAAGACAAAGCCAGAAAAAGTACAGAAAGCTTTTTAGAGTCCCTATGTTACAGTTAAAAATGGCAATTTAAAGATTTTAAAACTAACAGGAACTCTCACCTCAAGAGAGAGTATACTAAAGACTCGCCATAATCCAGACAAATTGTTTGCACTGTTTTCACTGCTGAAAAATAGTTCAGCAGTATTCAAGTGAAGCAGCATTGTTGATGTAAGTACATGTAACTAGTCCTAGGAGATGAGAATCCAAATACACAATTTCTGTTGTGCATAAGCAATTCTTGACTCAGAGAATTAGTTCAGAAGAAATATCTTTATACTTGAAAAAAGTGTATGTTTAAGTCCTCATAGCCCTTAAACATCACCAAGTGACAGCATGAGTTGGTAAAACAGTAACATGATCCAAAACCCCAGCAGTGACTCAACTGCAAACAGGCAGATCAAGAAACTTGGCAAAGCATAGGGAGTACTCTGAATGCAGGCCAGAGAACCAGATTCTGAAATTATTTCTGTATATTAATGAATGAAACCTGTGTAACATGATTTACCACCAAAAAAAAAATTATTTACATTATATATGCTTCCCAAGTATAAGATTGCAAATTGCAAAATTGCCTTGTTTACAGCAATGGTAACACAAATTAGGAAGCCTGAAACAAAGGTATCCCAATGTACCCCTGCAATGAAATGCAAGAAGAACTTCGATGAAATGCAAAATGTCACGAGCTAAACAGTACAGTGGTTTTAAAATTTGTAGATTATTTCTTTACAAGACTAAATGTTTCATAAATACACAGGCACAAATAGGTACTATTCAAACAGAAAAAAAATTCCATTACACTCTGTGGATTATGGTTTTCAATGAACACAAGACATGCTAAGTATCGCTGTAGCAGATTTTGTATTTCACTGCTAATTTTACACTAAACAAACACTGTAAAAGTGAAAACAGTCCTTTAGGACACAAGAGGAAAAACAGTAATTCCTGTCCTTTCCGTGACACCTACATATCCAGAAAACCATGTACCTGATCCTTCATCTGTACACACTTAATTTACTCTCATGAGTAAATCTCATCGATTTTAACAGAAAAGAATTTCTCTTCAGAAAGTCAAACAAGTATATGCATATATTCTGGACTGAGGAAAAATTGGACCTTCTACACAGTAATTACTTTAGTAAAGACATTATTACTCCTATTCAGAGGTTTTGTGGATACAAGAAGAAATGCTATGAAACAAAGTGTGTATTAAACATTTCAATTAATACAGCAAAGTGTTATTAAAATTGTAAGTTCACTCACACTGCCACTAACAAAAAAAACATTAGCTTGTTGCAGTTAAATGAGATTAAACCCTGCTGCATGTTCTGTTTTTCAACTGCTTCAAGCACAGTGAGCTATCCGTTCTCAAGAGGCAGAATCCTGTTTCATTTTCAGTCATTGATTTCAAAGTAGAAGAATGTTTTGGAGGTATTTTTTTAAGAAAGTGGGGAGAGGGAGAAAGCTAAGTTGGACCTGAGAGGAATTGTCTCTGTTCTGAAGTAACCTGATTAAAACACAAAACAAAAATAAATATACAGGATTTATTCTCAAATCTCCTGCAACAATTCAATTCCAGCAGAAGCTGAGAATTTTGTCACCTTTCTCAATACGCACCCATAAGTCTGTTTGGTCTGACCACACGCTAACAAAATCATATGCCTGAATTTCATTAGGACTGGAAAAGTATGTACCAGAGCAGTTTAATACACAGAACAGAGGAACAAATGCAGCAGGACCAACCACCTTCCGTTCAGATCACTCAACGCTTGCCTGTGCATGCTCTCTTTTTTAAAAGTCAGAGCTGCTCTTGTCTGAATATTGCTTTCCTTGATCTGTGTACCAAGCTGTCCTTTTGCCCCTCTTTCCCTCATTCCATAAAGAATCTCAACTATGGACACATGCCTTTCAAGTGTGAAAATTGCTGGACTCCAGAAGGGTCCACACTTCATACTCAGGAAGTTACAAAAGCACAAGGGGAATGCTATGTAATCCTGATTTTTAGGTACATGAACAGGTTAACCAAATGTCCAGATCTCTCCTAAGGCTGTGTTTTTGCACTGTCAGATAAGCCTTCCCTTGAAGGCTAAAAATGAGGCATGCAACAGTAGCAAAAAAACCCATCATTTGTTTTATGAGAAGTAAAACTGCGCTTTGTTAGGCCAGGTCCCACTAAGCTCCCTGCCAGCCACAGCAAGAAGCTTGGGTAACTTTATTCACTACTGAATTTGGTCACCTAAAGTGAAGAGAGTATTATAGTGGTTGCTGAGGTTTTAAATTGTTTTCACAGTGAGAGAACTTCCAGCTTATTACCAACGTAATTCTGAAATAAGAGCAAAACCATAAATCAGCTGCTTGCAAAAGCCTGTACACCATGACTGAATATTTCACTGATGTCTTTTTCTGAACATCTATCTTAAGATGTTATTAAGGAATCTTCACAGAACTGTTCTGCAGGAAATCAGCTCCATGTAGCCATGCCACTACATTTTCTTGCATTAAAAGTTTCCTATGATGACTATGGAGACCATGCAATGTATGTGACTTGGTACATTTTGAACAGAATAACTTACATGCCTTGCAGAGGTACCATGCCTAGGATGCTAATGTTTGACTTTTGTACTCCTCTCCTACATATCTTTCTACTGATATAATCTAGCTTTACAGATTTATCTTTGTTACAGCCCCTACTATCACCCCAAACAGAAGGTATCAGTCTGAAGACAGGTGAAAGCTGCAGAAATTGTGGGGAAAAGGAACTCTAAACTTAGCTGTTCAATTAAACCTTCCACAATTGAGAGAAATCAAAAATTGAAAAGCATGAAATCAGGCTTGTATCTCCAGAGAGGTACTGAAGAGATACTGCATAGTGTATTTGGTTTAAAAGGTTATTCCCCACAAAACAGGAAGATGTACTCATAGATGGCTTCTTTTCAGTTAAGAAAAGAATTTAAACTTCACTGTCTTAAGAAGTTACTATTCAGCTCCTGGAGGCAAAGGCATAAAACCATTGTGCCCAAGGAAATTAACATAAAATATTCCATGGACCTTCCAAAACATTGAAAAAAAACCCTGAAAAAATTGGACCTGTGTTCTCTTTCACCACTAAAGACCAAGCCACACACAGTCCCATAAGTAGCCACTAGGTACACTAACAATGTAAAGTTGTGGATACTCAGAAAAGTCATTATTTGTACCACTCATTCTGGGAGAAATAATAACAGTATCCAGTACATACAAATAAACAATAGAAAGCATTAGAAATCTGCAAACTGTAAGGTGGTCAAAGAGTCACAGCTTGAGTGGGTTCAAGCTCTACTTTTGCTAAAGACAGAATTCCTACAGTTCATTGGTAGACTTCAACTAAATCAGGACTTCTCCATTAATTTTAACATATGCCAAAGGCAAGTTTAGAGCTCTCATTTTAAGACAGTCACATTTAAATATAATTAGGAGCTGTACAATTCTCACTGAGTTCAAGAGGGTCAGCATAAAAATTCATGTGTAAAAATCTAAGTTAAAAAACTTTTACTCGTAAAATAAACCAACTTAAAAAACAACTGGATCTAGAATTTTTCCTTAAATACTGTAACTTTCATCTGTCAGTTGGCACACAGCTGACATTGCAGTAACACTTCAAGGTGCAAGAGATAAATAGAAGCAGAGCAATGAAAACAAACAAAAGCCCACAATACTCTCAGTAAACCACCACCACGAAGGAAATGAGTAAGACATCCTAATTTCTAAGTGCTGCCTTCTGGCACTGTTAAAAATAAAGGTAGCAATAGCAATCGAATGTAACAAAGAAATTTCACCACTGTAGTGTTATTGAGTTATTGGCCATGTGCACGAGCCAGAATTTACCACTTAGATAGTGAGAATTGCTGAAAATGAACTGGACATACCCCTTTCAATCAACGTATATATTATAACTTCTAGACTTAAACACAAAAAAAAGACCCTTACCAGGAATAATCATGAACAAGAGCCTGGGTAGATTTTTACTTTCGTCTTTTGAGAGGTCTTTCCAGGGCCCGCACTTTAAGACATGGGTAGCAGCTCCACAACAGTAGATAAATTCTTCATGTAAGGGCACTGGCTCTTCTGACCCCATGTTTGCTGTTGAGCAGAATAAGATACTGTTATAACAGAACAATACTTTGAGCTGTCTCTTTGTCATTATGCCTTCCCCCAGAATAACTGCAAAAAAACCCAGCCAAACCATCACTCCCCCAACAGCTGTCATATCCAGTAATCTGAGGCCCCGTTCAGTATTTGATGTTTGAAGGGGCTGGAGAAGGTGATACATGTTGCTACTATATGAGAGAAAGCATCTTTCAGTTTCTGTCTCAGAAATACACAATGATGAACTGGACAATAAGCTCTATTCTACCTTAAAGGCAAATATTTTAAATTTCTTGTTCATACCGTCCACTGAAAAGATTAATCTGAAAGCTGTTTGAAGGCAAACAAATGAAAAATACCAAACAGAACTAGTGCATGTATGTCTTTGCAAGTTCTGTGTGCCTTGTAATAAAACAGGTATTGCAGCATAACCATGACCTTTAACCGTCAAAAGCATAGTTAAAAATAACATTAGGCTTTCAACTATTTTTGCTTAGTGAAAAAGGACCATTCATTTTTGAGTACAAGGACACAAATTCTATTTCCTAGTCAGTTTGTGAAATTTCAGGCATGTAAACCAAAGCCTGAAAGATCTACAAGGTTTGCTGCACTATTAAGTGGGAGGCACTACCCTCACTAATAGTCACTGAAAAATTCTCAGTGCTACACAACTTAAAAGGAACAGATCTGACTGAAATTTTAAGTAATGACACTTGACAGCATTAGAAAAGTACACTTGAATAAACAATATTTCTTTACTTTTGCAAATTTTAATCTGGGGTTTTGAAAGGTTTAAGGTAAAGAACAATCAATGCAGAAAAGACAGAAAATGTTTTATTTTGAACCAACAAGTACCACCATGAAAAAACCTGAATATAGTACAAACAGAAAACACTCCTGGAGGGAAGGGAGAAGTACTCTTTAATGCTGCCAATTACAGCACAATTCTCTGGATGAAACCTTGTACTCCCATCTGCCCATTTCACCCCAGGATCTCCAAAAAGTTCTTTTAATGATTATGCAGACACCTTTAGTACTTCATTGTTTGCCATGTTATTATCTAACTTGTAGTGACTAAAATGTAAGTAAAGTCAATTTTGCCAAACTATTAAGCGGTATATTTTAATGCATTATCCCTGCTTGTATTTCTTCATTATTTAAAGCTGAAAGAAGCCAAGAACAGTTTCAACAAAGAAGTACAGTTACATCAACAACCACAGTAAACATAAGCTGTCACTCCTTTTCTGAGGTGTTTACAATCCAAGAAGCAAAAGTAACTAGTTCTTACCCAAGAAAGTAGGTTTTGGACAAAGTTTCTGATCATGATCACAAACAATAAAATCTGTTGCATATTTTCATTCTGAATTGATTTCACATAAACAAATCTGAATGGAAATCCCATTGACAACTTTTCATTCGAAAGAAGTATTTGCAACATTAAGGTCAGAAGTTAAGCAATGAGAACAGAAAACTCAGCAATACATTTTGGACTGGCACAGGAGGATTTTCAGGTTCATACAGACCTGTTGTTGTAGCTTTGCTCCAGTCTTTAACTTAACTTCTAATTTCAAAAATACATAGTGTTGCAGTACCTGAAAGGAAGACTGCACACCAGAGAAGAAATGCTTATTTGAAAAACTGCCTGTCTGAGACAATCCCAAATGGCTTCTTTGTATTAGCTCTATGTAGTGTCTGAGGAATTTTTTTTATTTTATTTATTGTTAAGTTTTAATCTATAATTTTACGGCCTTTGGTAATAAAAATGGACGGAAGAGAAAAACAGGGGAAATATAGTGGATATTCTCCCACAATACTATTCAGACCTGTTTCAAGATGAAATCAATAATAGCCAAAAATACCTCTCGATCTCCTTCCTCCTTCCTAAATGAAGCTTTGAAGAACAGTATTTCTATTACAAGCATCTATTTTTGGCACAAATTGCCTGCATTTCCCCTAGAAATATCATAAGACAGTCTATCAATTTCCAAACAGATTTAACAGGCAGAGGTTTCGAGAGATGAGGCTCCTACTGGCTCTGTCAGCCCACAGAAAGAGCACAGTTTGTGCCACAGCAGCTTCAAGAATGTTGAGCAGACAGAAGGACAAACTTGACTGGTGGGAGTTTCACAAGTTATCATGGAGAAAGGTAACAAGACTCAACAAGATGCATCTACCTAAGAAATTAGACCTTATTACATCCCAAGAGGTATTTTCTTCCTTCTCTTCAACCCCTGCACATAAATTCTCTAACCAAATGCAGGAAAAGTATTACAAGAAATTCAGCTTCTGTCAAGAGCGCTTAATCTAGTGTCAAAATTTCTGTTAGAATATTGAAATATTCGATTCGCAGGGCTTTAGCTCCAGATTAACTCACCCTTAACGTAGGTGTCTACCAGAAAACAAACTCCTGTTACAAGATACAAAGCCTTAGGCACCACTACATGACCTGATTAGGAGAATAATTGTGGGATCAGTTGCTTGGTTGCCACCTCCAGATTAGAAAAATCCTCTCCTGGTTAACAAAGACCATAGTAAAAACATGTGAAGACATGCAGGTGCACCTGCAAACCAACACATGTATTTAGGCGTCTCCTACTGATCCAGAAGCCACCTGCAGCCATTTTTTCAGACAGGAATACTTGGAAACAGAGTTATCTACAAAGGGCCAATTACCTCTGCCATAGGACCAATTCTTTTCATCTTTGGTTCAACTGACTCCAAAGTAAAATGCTGATAGTAAAGCTATGTGAACTTTGCAAGCATCGGGCTAATTATGGTAACATATTTTAACTGCTCCATCCTACACTATTACTTGGACTTGACATTTTATTTCAAAGATAACTTAGAAATAACAAAATTTGATCGACACTTAAAGAGTGTTCAATAAAAGAGTTATCCCAAACTGAGACTAGCACCATGTAATGTAATCAGAGTAAGTAAATGCCTATCTGGCATATAAACCATTCAATCACAAGACAGGACAAACAGGTTGGTGTACCTATTCTGAAGCAAGATGCTGTAGTGAAAGATGCAATGATAACCACAAGGGCAAAGGTAACAGCATAAAGCAATGGTGAAACCAAAATAAAGGAGAAAGGACCACTGCAGCAGATTTGACATAAAAGGTTCCACAAAATCATAAGAGACACCCCCCCAAGGTGTCCATGGCCAAGGCCTCTGTGAGGCCACTCTCTATCCTTTCTGATGAGTTGCAATGACTTTGGAAAAAGCTACTCAGGAGAGTGGTGGAATTCCTGGAAGTGTTAAAAAATGTGTAGATGTGGCCCTTGGGGACATGGTTTAGTGATGAACATTGAAGTGCTGGGTTAACAGTCAGACTCGATGATCTTAGAGCTCTTTTTCAACCTTAACAATTCTATGATTGGAAAACATGTCTGGAAACTGCAAAAAAAGGCAACCACCATGGTTAGAGTGTCCAGGGAGCTCTAGGCCAGTCAACCTCATCTCAGTTCACAGAAAGTTATTACAAAAAAAAAAAAAAAAAAAAAAAAAAACACTTGAAGTTGTACCCAAGAACATGAAACAAGCATTAATGTACCAATGATGTCTTTCAAGAATGAGTATTGGGCAATAATGTCCAATGTGTCCACTGAACACCTGCACACAGGACAGGAGCCACTCTCAGAAGGGTCCTGCAAAATGTCAGGGGGAGGAAGACAAACCAACTGAAACACTGGAGGGCAAGGCTGCTATCCAAATGGACCCTGACAGGCTGGAAAGGTGGGAACTACATGAAAGCCAAGGGCAAACAGAAAGTCCTGCACCAAGAGTTCAGCAACCCAATGCAGCAACACAGCCTGGGGGATCAAAAGCTAGGAGGTGGCTTTCCAAAAAAGACACAAATTATTAGAAAGCTGAAGATGAGCCAGTAATGAGCACCTGTAACCATCAAGCTCGAGTGTATACAAGGCTGCACAAGGAATAGCCTGCAATCTTGGAATGTTTTATCTCCTCCTGCTTGGCTTTGGAAGGACTGCATCTGGAGAACTGTGTCTAGTTTTGGACTCCTCAGACAAGCAAGACATCAATGTACTAGAGAAAGCCAATTAGATGATATGGATGCTGGAGCATGTGATGTATGTCCAAAGGACAAGGAAAAATAGTCAAAAGCTGCAGTGAAGGAAATTCCAGTAACAAAAGTTTCCTCTACATGCACAGTTAGGACTATCAGATAATGCAAGTTGCCCTGAAAGGCAGGACAGTCTCCAACTGGACAATGCTTTCAGCAACCTGACCTGCTTTGACCTTTTTGAGAAAGGCCCTGGACTACATCTTAGGGATAACCTACAAAGTTGGATGCGTCTAAATTCATGAGACTGGACTAGATACACCGTAAAGTGTCAATTTTAAGAATG
Organism: Camarhynchus parvulus; assembly: GCF_901933205.1. Lineage (NCBI taxonomy): Eukaryota > Metazoa > Chordata > Aves > Passeriformes > Thraupidae > Camarhynchus > Camarhynchus parvulus. Next base: position 72,228,611 of record NC_044573.1, on the reverse strand, counting down.
CTGTTTATCAAAAACCACTGCAGATCAGTGGAGGTCTTGATGGTTAAGAATGAAAAGGTATTTAAAATCATGGCCTTTTTCCAGCAGAAAAGTAAAGAAAGAGCACCCAAGGCACTATAGGCAGATCTGGCTCAGCTGACTCCACAGGAAAAAATCACAGGAGCATGTATTGTGTAAGTTCCTCTGATCACATAAAGGAAGAGATGTTAATTAGAATAAGAGACCAGTCTGCCACAAGCAAACGATGCTAAGCAATGCAACTGCCCTTAATTATAAAATACCTGGCCACAAGAATAAAAGAAAATATGTAAATGTATGTACACTGCCTTATTAAGAATTTGGCACTGTCTCCCACTGCATTCTCTTTTCTAGGCCAAGGAAATGTAGGCTGAATAAACTGACTTGCATAGTTTGAAAAGTAACTGAACAAGCTTAAAAGATAATCAACTACTGTCTGCCAGCTGTCAAGTAATCTTGGGTCAATACTGGCACCGACAAAACTCAGGATTTTCATCAGAAACATACCTCCAACACTGCGCCCAGCCCAGCTCTGTTCAAGCCCCCCACATCAAGAACACAAGGAAACTTGGGAGGGTCAAGTAAATAAATAGGCTAGAGGAAAAGCTTTATGAACTGTGCTTTTCAGTCTCCCATGCTGCAATCAAATAGCAGCCTAGAGCCATTTGAAGAAGACCTGCAAAAGCAGCATAGCCAAACCTTTCTTTGCAATGGAAGATGGTAAAACAAGAGGCAACAGCCACAAGTTGTGTCTTGACACTCCAAGGCATCATAAAAAACTAGTTGCTAACAAGGCAATGGATGATCACTAGCAAGGCAGCGGAACGTTTCTTGGAGGTTTTTAAGACTCAGCTGGACAAAACGTAATTTTGATCTCAACAGAAAGATGGACCAAGTTTTCTCCAGAGTTTTCCACAAATCAACAGTTTACAATAATTATGGCCCTAAAACAGCAGAAAAAAATAAAGCAGGAGATACAATAAGGACCTCAAAGAAGTTTTCTAGTACCATAGTAAATGCAGAGTTTCATGAACACAGTCTATGACAATAACTAAGTATTTAGGTCAGAGAAAAGGAATCTAAACAAGACCAGTCCCCCCAAAATATAGGAAACTAAAGTAGATGTATTCTATTGATTAGCTGCACCAGGTTAGATAAAAAAGAAACCCTGCCCTAATAGGTGATTTTATGTGACTGAATTCAACACTAGGACGTAAAAGAATAACTGGAAAAATAGCAAGATTCCTTCAGCTGCCTTCTGCGCTAAGGCTCTGATAATTTCTACATCATTCCCACAGGAGAATCATCCAGACCTGACGTAAGCTCTTTGATCTGCAGACTGGAATCTACATGCTCATAGCTAGGAACTAGAAAGGGACAGAGCGACCTGGTAAGAAAACTGCAAAGAGCAACAAGGGAAGTGGGGATTTCATGATGTGAGAGATGAGCTATGACATGACACACGATGCCCAGATCTCATCAAAGATTAATCTGGACAAACAACAAACAATGGATGCCAGATTTTCTCAGGGAAAACAATAAACACAGGCCAAAGACTTTGCAAGCTGTTGTGACATCAGTCACAAATCTTGACCAATTCTGTGTAAGAAAAGCAGCAGCAGCCAGTAGCACATAAAAATGAAACATTTCTTCATTGTACTTTCCAGCACAATTCTCTGTCAAAGTCGTATACAAGTCCCTTTCACACTGGCTCTGAATTTGTAAATAAAAACTGTTAGGCATTACTTGTAAAAATGAACAAAGCTCAAAAATTTACACTGCAGACACATCAGTCGAAGCAACATACTTATACAAAATAACACTGTTTTCCTCTAAAACCAGTGAAGTAATTAGGAAGCCTTGTTTCTAGTGATCACTTGATGAGCTAGCAATACAATGCCTTCACTTTGTTTTGTTCCTGTGTCATTCCCCCATGTCACTCCCTCAAGGAGTAAAACTGCTGGGAGAATTTCACTGAAGACTGTATAAAAATATCAGTGACACATGTGGAAATGGGGTACAGGTTACTCATGTTTAGGGTTGTAATGATAAAAAGCTGAAGTGCAAAATGAAAACTGGTATCACTTCTCAAGTCTGAACCTAGTTCAGAGACAACATATGAGGGACTGTGCAAAGACCTAAGATGGGAGGAACTTAGTCTGAAGAACTGGATCTACCTGCAAGACCTTGTAACATGATACTGCCATTAATAATCTTGTAGCAATGACCAAGAAAGTGTGCACAGTCCTGGTGTTAGAGATGCAGGGAAAATAGCTTCTGGGCATCCATTTTGTACCAGACAAGGTGTACATGCCACTGCCAAACATTACAAAAGCAATTATGGAGACAGCTATTCATTCAGCTATTCAAAGCAGGACAGGACTCACAAATCAAAAAATTGTTAGCTTAGAAAGATGCATTTGAGGACTCAAATCAGGAACAGATGCATTTTCCACCAACCTTATTCCAAAAAGGCGCTTTGCTCTGAAATAATTTGAAAGAGTTTTGGAGTTAGGGAATAAGAAATCAGAAAACATTTTCAGATCCTACAATGATATATTGGTCTGGCACAGAATTATTTAACAGATAAATGATCAAAACCCTGGGAAAATGGATTAGGAAGGCCCATCACAACTTTTAACCAATCTTTGTATGTCACTGCAACTTTTAAACTACTACAGAACTCTTGGCCTTGACTTCCTCACCACTCTCAAGAAGGTGAAAAAGCAAATTAAAGACTTCTATGCGGAACAGGCACACTTATGAACCTTTATGAAACCTTTATGAAAGCAGCCATGCCTCTGAAAGCATCCACTGGTGGTCTACAGCACTTAGCAGTCAGCGAGCAGATACGTTTCACTACAGCTCCAGCAACATCGCTCTAAGTTTGATGCCTGGTCTCTTTCTCCTTTGGCAATCACAGACCTTCAGCTTAACAAAGGTCACAAAACCCCAGTTATGCTTGCCCAGTGCTCCAAGAGCAGAGTCCATGTCCTTTGTTACCATCTAGATCAAAGCTCCTCCATTCGCTATCACAGTTTAATATTTGGTTAGAAACACAGAGCACTGGAGTGAGAGAGAGCATGGAGGAAACCCTGAGAAGCTACCCTGGTGTGGCCGAGGGTCCCTGAGGCTTCACACAATACCAGACACCACAAATGTATCCAAAAGTATAAAGACATGACTTCCTAAAAGTGGACTATGTTTTATCAAACACATTTCAGGATACAGAGGAAGAGGTCCTACATATCATGTCTTGCTATTCTATTTGATCACAAGATGGTAACTTTCACTTTTTCAAAAGTGAACTGTTTGTGAACTGTTGAGCTACCAACATGAAAATGACCCCAAACGAGTACAAGTTTTTTGTCTTGATTTGTTTTTTCCTTAAGTAACTTCATAAGGAAAATTAAGGTTGGGAATCCCACAGATTACAAGAAAGTGGTAGCTATTCTCTCAGCAGATTCCCAACTTCCCAGTCAATGCAGGCCTGATGATAAAACTAAGAATGTCCGTGACCTAAAATGAAATGAGCAATAAAGCTGCTGCTTAAAGAAACAAATCTACTCTAGGAAGTAATGATAGTTTCATTTCCATGAAAGCAAATAGGACGGCTTCATTTGGTGTAGTATGAAGCATTTTCCAGAACAGAAAGCGCAATTTTGGGAAACCTTTTAGTCTCAAAGGAAGAAAAAGCTTCTCATTTGTACGCACTACTGAAATTTACCAATGAAATAAAGTAACTTTCAAAGATTGCTTTCCCTCCAAATACTGCATTATAGTACTGGATCCAGAGAAAAAACAGGGCTTTTAAAACTGAAATGTCACAGGGGAATAAACAGAAGGTAGCAGGCATGAATAACATGTAGGTATAATAAATATACTTTATATTCTGAGACTAAACTGCAATGTTAGCAAAAAACCTCAGTCAAATAGAGTATCTCCATGAAAGAACATAAAAAGCTGCTGCTGAAGTACAATGTCTACATGGTAAGAAAGGTTTCCAGGAAAAAAACAAAACTATGCCAGGTCTCTTCTGACCAACAAATTTCAAAGACAGCAGACTCATGTCAAGAGTATCTTGTAAATAAACTTTCCCAGAAAGTCAGAAGGAATAAATCACTTTGGAATGGATAGCATGAAAAAATTGTCACAAATATAGTAAAGTTTGCAAAGTATGCAACTTGTTTATTAGAATTATATTGAACATCAGTATTTTGGGAGGCAGCGGGCAAAACTGAAATGCAACACCACGATTACAGACTGGGTTAAAACTTGCCTGAAGTTAGAGGTGGGAATGTTATACTTCATGAACAAGAACCCATCATGCTTATGTTTGGATACAGAAGAAACATCCCTGGCCTCTAAACTTCAACGCAAATCACCACACGAACCAAAGCATGCTCAAAAGTGAACAGTAATGTGAATTATGGGGAAGAAGACATGGCCTTTTACAGGATATTGCTTCAAAGGAGAGAGAGAAATATCAAAATATGCTGCAAAAAAAAAATTTAAAAAAGAGTGAAGGAACAGGTTATCAAGGACACATGGACAAGAAGAAACTGAAGATAGCATTGAGAGAGAGGAAATATATACATGCAAATAAGCCTGCTTATGGTCTAAGAGTTTGGGAAAAAAATACTTGCTCACTAAACAAAGATGATGCTTCTTCACCATGTGGTTCCTACTATCCCTAGGGAAAATGAGAACTTTTCAAATGAAAAAAAACCACCAAAAAACTATTTGGCTCTTCAACCATATGTTCTATACTCATATTTTTTCTCCTACATCAAAAGAACTACAAGTCCCACATTTCTGTTGGACAGATGTTTAAGTAATACAGGTAATCTGCCCAACATTCAATGGAACATAAAAATGCAAGAATTTAAAGTAACAGCAACCTACATATTCACTGAAACCACAGCTCCCAGAAGTTAAGCATTTGAAGAAACATCCATCCTTCAGCAGCAATAATAACAGGCAAAAGCAGAAAAAAGCAAATCTCTTTCCCCTTATGTTTGGTAACTCCTTCTCCACCTACTATCAGATTAAGATTCACCACTTCATGGAGAGCACTACTCTTTCTTTTGTCTTGTCAAGTAATGCAAAGTTCAAAGAGCATAAGCAGATATCAAATTTAAAAAAAAAAAAGTCTGCAAGACAATTAGCATCACACCGCTGATTGATCTGGCTTCCTCCATCCTTTCCTATGCTGTTCAGCATAAATCTTCCCACAGAACTATCCCTTATCTCTTTGTTTCTTCCATATTTCCATGTTAGTTATTCTCCTTTAACCAAAAATATACTCCAAATTCTAAACACTTTTTTCTTCTCATTTTATTATTTCAACTTGTGTATGTTCTTACATCAACTGTTTATCCCACCTTCAGCTTAGCTCTCTAGCTGCTGCTGGTTTTCTTGCTTTCTAATGAGGACAAAAAAGAATTAGTCAAAATCCCATCGACTCACAGTAGACCAAGTTACTAGTCACAGCTTCATTCTCAGTAACCTCTCAACCTGTGCTTGCTGCTTACCACCTCCTCACGTTTCCTGCAGCAGCTGTACAGTCTGATACTCATCCACTCACCCAAACAAGTTAGGAAGGCACTGCAAGCAGAGACATGAAAGCAAACTGTACAGAGCCCTGTGCAAAGGACACAGAAGTCAACCTGGAGAAGCAATGATCAGAAGACATGAATAACAGCAGCATTAGATCCCTTTCCGAGTCATTACAGCAATGTAATTGTCTGTACTACTGATGTGAGGCCTGGAGTCTGAGTCCTTCCCAGTAAGAAGCAGTGGCCCTGCTCATTAGGAGGGCAGGACAGAGAACTGAACAGCCAGGCTGGACACAGTGGCGCAGGAACCAGAAGGTTTCTCCAGAACCAGTGCTGCAGGAAGGCCTACACATCCCAGAGCTCTGACATACAGACCTACAATTCTAGTCACAAGAGGATCCAAAGACAATTCACCATGCTGGGAAAACTGCAGCTTGCTCCTCACCACACCAGTAACCCCTGACATTACTCCATTACACCATTTTGTATAAGAGTCCAGTTCCTCCCATCAAGATAACTCTGCTACATCCTGATAACTCATGACTTTGAACAAATACATACAAGAACAAAGCCTGTGCTCATCACAGCTTCAAATAAAAATCTAGTTATCAGCTGATACTCATTCCAAATTTCAGACTCTGCGAAAAGTCTGTATCACAAGTGCTTTGTTGTTTTTTTAAATTAAGATTTGAATAAATAATTGGTCTAAACAAAAGACAACGGGAACAGAATCTAAACAGAAGCTAGAGATGAGATGGAAAAAGGAAAGAACCAAGTGAACAGCATGGTAGCAGCAGGAGGAAGCAAAAATACTGAAGAAAGAAACAAGGATAATGATGAAAGAAACCTTGCCAAACCTGAAGTTTTAGCATCACTGGTTAGACATTGTTCTAGCACATCAGGATTACCTAACATATGGTAACAAGGTGCTGTCACACTAGATAAGGTGGTTGTGCAACCCCAGCGAGCTAAACAAGCAGTTCTCATTCATTTCACCAGTGACTATGTACTCAGGCTTGTATTCAGTGTGAAAACTGCCATTTGTTTCACACTTAATCGTTCTTTAAGCTCAGACATTTTGTATTACATGCCTTTTTTTCCTATTATGAATATTTTTTTACCAGAATAATTTACTTCCCCCAGTATAAGTTGTTTACAAGCCTCACAAGACATCTAAATGTCATCATTCAACATGTAAACTGGAATCCAATGTTGTCAAACATTTCAGTGTCAACACAGCAGTTTGTCAGTTGCAGAAAAAACACAGTCCCATTGCTATTAAGAGCATGCCTGAATTAAGTAAGGGAAAACTACCTGTCCTTCATATCCTGCAAACATGTTTTCTGTACAAATGCATACGTAGCATGCTCTAAAGGTGAAACCTTGAAATTCTGGTTCTAATACTCAATAAAAATAAGCTAGACATCATCCAAAATTGGGACCACCCCTTTTTCCAGACAAGGTGCCCTCATTACAACAAACCACAAGAACAGGAAAATAAAGTTTCATTTAAAAGAAATCAAAGCTATCAACTAAAAACAAACAAAAAACAGCCCTGAAAAGAGTACAGTTAGGAAGCTGTAGGGTAAATTTTGCCAAATTTACTTACAAGTTCTTTGGCTTGGCCAGTCATATTGGAAATTTTGTGTTACCATTACACATACACAATTTATTGTAATTGTCCTTGTGAATCAAATGAAATAGATAATGCTATGTAGAAGTAGCAGAAAGTGTGTCAAAAACTAACAGATGTTAGTGAGTTAGTGGATTTCTGACCCACAGAACTACTTGAGGCTGGATGTTTGGAAAACCAGAGCTACCTATGAGTCAAAGGCAAGGATGCATTGATGGAGAAATCCACAGTGGCTCTTCAAGACCTCAGCACATCTATTCCAGAAAGTTCCTGGACTGCACCTTATTGCAAGTTGAGTGGATACTCGAGTGGAACTACATAAAGAAGAACCATACATGCTTGCCTGTTTCACAGGCACTGGCTTAGTGTACGGTCCAAGATTCATAAAAAACCACTGACTTTGACTGCTTTGATATAAACCTTGTAGTAATTCCATGATGGAAGGTATAAAGTCTTAGTGTCGTCGCTTACCCAGGTCTGTAAAGGTGTGACAACTTCCCTCATTGGCATCATAAGCAAGTGTCACAAGAAAATAGGAAGCTGCAGTAATCACAATTAGTAACTGAAGGCTTCTAGTCTCTGAGACACACAGAATACAGATTCATATCCAGATTCTGACACAGGCCCATGCGGATGGACTCTCAGGCCTTAACTGGGCATCATAAGGTCCCAGAGGGCCAGGAGTATAAAACACCTAAAAAAATAAGAGTCTGCATCACTCAAGTCATTCAGGCTTTATTATTATAGTTAAGTCTCAAGAAAATAAGCTGTTTCTTAATTGCTTTTTGCAATGCAACAAAAAACTTACCACTAAGAAAGCTCTCAACAACTGTCATGCCTCAAATAGCCCTTCATCATTATCCTAATTTCTTTCACTGCACATTTCCATTCCAGCATTTACTTGTTTCCTGAACGTGCTGCTCACCCTGTCTGGCACAGGCACCTCTTCTCTTGTGTAGTAAATACAGGCGTGAAGGTGGGTGCTGACAGTGATGATGCCCCAGAACCAGCAGTGATAGCAAACCTGACAGACAGCAGGTTCCCGAAAGAGGGTGTGAGCCCGCAGGATGCCCTGCTTTTCCAAACCAGTACCTCCTCTACTAAAATACACCTCTTTCCGTTTAAAAAAAAATCTCATCTCACTTCTAGCTTTTAAGAATTTATTATCTTATTTTCCTCTTTTCCTATTTATAGGCCCTTCAGGTCACAGATTTTTCCCTCGTTTCTTGTTTTATAACATGCCACCAAGATAACAAGCATCACTCAGCTCCAAGAGATGCTTCACAGGAACAAGCGCTAACACACAGATAAAACACCACGAATAGCATCACCTCAGTTATTTTCTGGAAAAGGAGACATCACTCAGGACTCGTTTCATGAAGTCTCCTCCACGACAAAACAAATCAAGGGAGCACGCACGAAGCGCTTCTTTAGGTATGGGATGTGTCAGTCCATCCTCAGGCGCACGCTTAGAGATTACCAGCGTTATTCGCTGCAACGGGTCCGTAACAGAGATGACACCCGACACAGCCGGGCTGGCGGCACCTCCCAGCTGGGCGAGGCTGCGGGTCAGCCCCGCACGGCGCCGGGGAGTGACGGCCGCGGGCTCGGGGCGGCTCCCGGACCCGGCATAGGGACAGGGGAGGCAGGGGAGGGCAGGGCAGGGCCGCTACGGCACTTACCTTCCCCGTTGGCAGGCTCCCCGGCTCCCGGCACGGCGGCGGCCGGCGCAGTCTCTGCCGACACCGGGCGGAAGCAGCCGGCGAGGAGGGGCCGGGCCGCTCCTTCCGCCGGGGCCGCGGGGCGCGCTGAGGGCGGGCCCGACCCGCCCCCGCCGCCAGCCGCCCGCGCCGTGAGGGCGGCGGCTGCGAACCCCCTGAGGGAGGGGACCGGCCTTACTACCCAGCCTTTCCTAGCCAGCCCTTCCTAGCCAGTCTTGCTCACCCGGCCTCAGGCGCCCGCCACCCGCTTGGGAATGGCAGGAGCAAGAGAGGAGGGAGGTCATCCCGGGACGCGCATCTCGGGGGTTTCCTCCTGCCTGTCATTCACTCTTTCTCACAGGTCACGGTTTCTTTGGGAATTCTGGCAAAGGATAAAATGAATAGGTAGTTTTGAAAGAGCAAAATGAGCCGAGGGTGCCTAAAAAATGGCAGAGAAGGGGGTAGCGAAGTGCAGGCTTATCCTTCAGTACGTTTGAAGGCTGGAATTGTAGAATCACCAAGGCTGAATAATCCAGTCCAACCATCAGCCCTCTGCTGCTGCAACCCCAAAACCACTAATCCACATCAACCTGGCACCAGATCCAGACACCTCCTAAACACCCCAACGGTGGTGACTCCAGCACCTCCCTGGGTAGCCTAATCCAATGCCTGACCACTCTTAACAGTGAATTTTTTTTTTCCTAGTATCTAATCTGGATCTCCCCAGTCTGTTTAAGGCCGTTTCCTCTGGTCCCCTCACTGTAGGCATGGCAGAAGGGGCCACCCCCTTCCTCACTATCGCCTTCTGTCAGGTGGTTTTAGAGAGCAAACAGGTCCCTGAACTCCCTCAGCTGTTCCTCATAATACCTCATAATGTTTTCTGGACCTTTAATAAGCCTTGTTGCTCTTTGCTGAAAATGCTCCAGCACATCAATGACCTTTTTAAAATCAGGGGCCCAAAACTGAGCACGCTATTGGAGGTGCAGCCTCACCAGAGCCTAGTCTGGCTGGAAACATTGTTCTTGATATGGGCCAAGATGCCATTGGCCTTCTTGGCCACCTGGGCATGTTCCTGGCTCATATTGAGCCGGCTGTCATCCAGCATCCCCAAGTGAGGAAACTGGACCAGAGCACCTGGACTGTTGCAAAACACTACAGTGCACACATTCCTCCCCACTTAATTTTTTTTTTATGGTGTTTTGAGGATCAGCTTGCAAAGGAACACCAGGCAACTAGCAAGAGAACAGAAGGACATAGTCTTAAGTTGCACCAGGGGAAGTTTAGGTTGGACATTGGGAAGAAATTCTTCACAGAAAGATTGATTAGACATCAGAGTGAGCTGCCCAGGCAGGTGGTGGAGTTACCATCCCTGGAGGTGTTAAGGAAAGGCTGGGCATGACACTCTGTGCCATGGCCAAGTTGACAGGCTGCTGTTAGGTCATACGCTGGACTCAATGATCTCAGAGGTCTTTTCCAACATAATTGATTCTGTGATTCTGTGAAGATAATAAAAGTAGCAGTATTTTTTTTCCCTAAGCACCAGGAACTTGACACAGAGTCTTCATGCCTGCTGGGTAAGGTATGAAAGGAGCGCAGAGAAAATGTAATGAATAAACTAAACCCCATGCGTATCAGAGAGGAGCTCAGGGAGGTTTTCATGCTAAAATGCTGCTTTTTGGGTAGAAGTGTTGGAAGAGATGTTTCCAGTAGAAGCCAGGGAAGCAGGTAAATTGAATAGTAGAAAATTGGCAAGATTGGATGGTGTTTATTCAGGAATTACACAGGGATTTGCGCATGAAGCAGCTGGACTATGTAATCTCATGCTACAGGAGGTGCTGGAGGACTGGGACGTACTGCCTCTAGCCAAAACCTATGGTTGGTATGCATGTTGATCAAATCAGTGGGAAGAATAACAAACAGAAGTGGAAGTGAAATAGGAATAGATATGGTACCCTTGAGAACCATCAGCTTTATTTTCTGTGGAGGGACATGGTGCCTCAGAAATCTGTGGGACTCTTTGGAGAAGCCAAGTGACCTCATTTGCCAAGGCAAACCAGGCCAGTGAACACAGAATCATAGAATCATAGAATATCCTGAGTTGGAAGGGACACATCTGTATCATCATGTCCAATTCCTGGCTCTGGACAGGACATTCCAAGAATCCCACCATGTGCCTGAGAGCATTGTCCAAATGCTTCTTGAACTCTGTCAGGCTTGGTGCTGTGAGTACTGCCCTGGGGAGCCTGTTCCAGTGCCCAGCCACCCTCTGGGGAAATAACCTTTTCCTAACATCCAACCTAAACCTCCCATGACTCAGCTTCCTGCCATTCCCTTGGGTTCTGTCACTGGTCACAAGAGAAAGAAAGATTTGGTGCCTGCCCCTTGGCTTCCCTTTGTGATGATGAAGACTGCAATGAGGTCTCCCCTCAGTCTCTTCTCCAGGCTGAACAAGCCCAGTGACCTCAATTGCTCTCATATGGCTTTCCCTCTAGATCTTCACCATATCTGTATCTCTCCTTTGGACACTTTCTAATACCTTTATGTCTTTTTTATGTTGTGTTATCCAAAACTGCCCACAGGACTCAAGGTGAGGCCATACCAGTGCAGAGCAGAGCCGGACAATCACCTCCCTTGACTGGCTGGCAAAACTTGTGGTGCAGCAGGCATGGTTGGCCCTCCTGGTTTGGTCAAGAATTTTCATTAAAGGTTTTTAGAAGATTCAGGAGTCGTGTCTTATTGAGCTACTCAAGCTTTGAGCCCCTCAGGATTTGACTCGAACGGCAATTTGTTTTAGTTGTTAATCAGTAGCTATAATGAGACAGTTATGATTAGTCAATTGCATTGTGAACGTTGCATGCTTGACTAATCAGTTGTTTTAAGGAAAAGGGTAGACAATCCCAAGATGAAGGAGCTGTCTGGATGACAGCCACCAGGAGCAAAATCAGCAGAACTGAGCAGTAACTGAGGGAGACGTAAGTCCAGCAGTAGGAAATCATGAGAATCAGCTTGTTGACCACTTACTCTAAATAGACTCCCAACTCAAATGGCGTTTGAGTGGACATGTGGACTAATTATCATGAAAAACAAGAGTTATAACTAGCATATAAGGGGTGTGAGTGTTAATTATAAAAAACTGTGTAATGCTGATGGCATTGTTGGCTAAAACATATAAATAGTGTAAAGTTTTGATGACTGGGGAGCCAGCCTTTTGTGTCTTACAAGCTCCTGACTTTGCACAAACTCGAGACAAAAATTGGAATACTCCACCTCAGTGTGAGAATTGTTGGTGTGCACTGGTGAGCAAGCTCAATGAGATAAAGATTACAACCTTCAGATGGGTAGATACTTGTAGAAAGATAGGGTAGAAAAGAAAGGTTAGAAATTGATTATCATCTTATTCAATGGATTGTGTAACAGGTAGGACTTAAAAGGAGTTTGTCTGAAGGTCAGTACTGTTCAACACAGGTATAAATAATCGGGAAAAAGGGGCAGACAGTGGAGTAGTAAAATCTGTTGTTCACACTGAGTTATTTAGATATAAGAAAAATTGTCAAGTTGCAGAAGGACTTCTTGATTCCTACTGGACAATAAAATGATGGACATGTTGACATATGAGATAAAGCTGAGTGTCTAGATGCACTATAAAGCCTTGTGCTTCCACAATCAGGTAATATTTAGCAGCCATTGGGAAGTGAATGTCATGATTCTTACTCTGTGTGATGGTGACATGCTCTTTGCTTGGACAGGGACTGCAGTTCCTATCTCTCAGAAGGGGTACAGTAACTCTACAAAAGATATGGAAAATGTGACAAAATTTTTCACAGATCTGAAATTCCCCCACATAGTAAATAGAAAGTAAAATGGAAATTGGAAGACAAGCTAATGAGAAAAGTAGCTTGGGAAAATAATGGCAATGGTTTGTAAAACCAAGTTGAATGGACAGTGATTCCTCGTTGTAATTTCTAATGCAAAACCTTTGGAAAACAAATTAGACTAATAGCCAGCAGTCTCAAAACAAAAAGTATTTTAAGTAGTCTTAAACTTCATTGGAAATGTCACAGATTCCTAAAATTTCACTGGAATTTGCAAAAAGATAAGGCAGACTTATGGAAAGAAAATCTATCAGGGACTGTTAAACGTGAGAATACTCTGTAAAGGCTCAGGTAGCCCTGAGAACTGTCACTCTGCCAGAGTTTGCACCAGGGAAGTAGCCTGATGTACTTGCCCTTTCCTTGGCACAACTGTTGGAGGCTGTCAAAGACAGAATGGACTTCTGGCCTGATCTTATACAGTTTTCATGTTCCTATTTGCAACTAACATCACTTTTTTTCTGAGATTCACATCAAATCCTTCAGGTCATTTCTTATTCCAGAACTCAGTTTGTCTAATGTGCAAATATATAAAAGAACCACTGAGGTGCTTGATGTATTGTTGATCAGAGTACATTTTATTAAACTGTTTATAAAATTGGTTTGTCAGCAGCAGGTTAGCTCATGTGTGGTACTAAAATCATGAATGCATGTATTTCTTTTGATGTGAGCAAGAGTTGGTAAGTTACTGTAGTGAAGTCACAAACAGTTCTTTCACTTTGTAGAAGAGGCACTTTGCCCTGGTGAGTGAGCAAAGGGAAACTTTAGGTAGGAAAATGTCATTATTCCACATCTCCTTGGAAAAAAATGAACTTGACGTAGTGTTGATTTTCTCATTGTGCCCAATAGTGTGAGTACATGCAGACCTTGTGCCTTTGAGTTATGTTCATATCATAAATGGCAGCAGTAACATTTTTGTAGGTATTCCTGTATTATAAGACTAAAAAATACAACTGGAAGGCTTTGGAATCAGAAGTTTGAAGGTTGTATATACTATCTATTTTATATACATATATATATATATATATATATGTATATAATATTGGTTTCAGGTGCTTTTTTTTTAAATATATAAAGTCATGGTACAGCAAACACAAAACTTTGAGCATGTGAATGATCTAACATAGAACAATGGTCCCAGAGTTTCTGGACATGCATAGGCTTGCTTAAACAAACAGTATCCTGGAAAACAGTGATCTTAAAGTGGCTCACATGCATAAAAAATTTTGGTAGATCAGGGTGGAATACAATAAATACATTTAAGGGCTTGTTTAATTCAGGCATAGGGAAAAATAAAATCTATGTTATGAATGCACGGGGTAGCAGTTTATACAGTCAGATTTTCATGAGTATTTGGCATTACTTCCCTTATGTTTTTACTGGTACATGAAACAGGACCAGTGAGTGTCCTTTAGTGCTGAACCACTGGTTGTTCAGATTGGTCCAGCATTGCCTTGTTCTGGGCCTGTGAACACTCTGATGAACAGTCCTGGGTGCATTCAACGGCATGGACTTGCACCAGAAGCCATGTTAAGTAGTCAGGATGAAAAAGCCTCCACCAAACATGATGATTTTCACCTCATGTGGTCTTCCAGAGCTGTCTTAGCAGCCTTTGCATTCTCACCCAGCCCATACCATCACACTGCATCCAGCCCACATTTTGTGAAAATGGAGAAGTCATCCTGGAGGGCTGCAGTACAGTCTTTGTATTTTTCAGGCACTTATGAATGAAAAAACCGCTACACAATATAGCAGCTTTGTCTAATGGCCACAGTGGTACCACCTAGCTCCAAAAAAGAACTGAGCCAAGTACTAACAAGTGCAGATGTGGCCAGGCTGCATGCCTTGGATGGTTAAGGGTCCGTGGTGCTACTTCATTTTACTGCAGGGGCGTGGCTTCTGACTCATGGCCCTAGCAGGAACATTTTATATAGCCAGGTACCAGGAAGGCCTTGAGGAATATTGGTGCTGAAACAAATAAGCCTGGAATATTTTTGCTGGCATCAAATGAGAGGCACAATGGCATTCAAGCAGGTTGGAGAAGTTAGTTGGTAGTATCTCTATGCACCAAATAAATCTGCAGGAGTTAGGTTCTTCTGGCCAGAGCCCTGGAGGCCATCTGCTGCAGACTTGTTTAGTAATATAAATAACACAATAATTGCTATGACCTATATATTTAAAGCTATTTCATAGTTCAGTTTAAAATGATTAATCCAAAGAAAGCACAAATAATGTCCAATCAAAATAGAAAATGCCCTTTACATGTCAACAGTTACAGGATAGCAAATCCTGTCGAGGAACAGATGGAAGTGTGTTAGTGTTGCCCCACAGATGAGTGGAAATAAGTTTTAAGGCAGCAGAGACAGAAAAAAGTGCATGTATGTGGAAAATAACATACCAAAATCGCTGAAACTGCATAAGCACATGAAAAAAAGTCGCTGGTAAAACTTCCTGAAGAGACATTTGGTTCTTGAAAGTACCCACTAGTGTAAAATGTGTTTGTAGCTAGCTGTTAATGCAGCTGTGTGTACTGGAACAACTCACACAGCAACTGCCTCGTATTTAATAGCTGCAAACTGTAAATGAAATAAAACATTGAATTTCAAGAAAATAAATTCCATTTATAAGTATGTTTGAGAGCTAGTTGAATAATTTGTGGTTTCTTTTTTCTCTTGCCTTCTCCTGTTGCTATCTAAAACTGACCATGAGAACTGTTAATCATGAATGAGAGCCATGTTTGGCTAAGAATCTTCATCAGAGATTTTCTGATGTTTCAGAGGGTGCAGCTCCAGCTCAGGTACGGTACTTAGTCTCTTGTAAAAAGTCACTTCTAGCCCTACCTTTTTCCTCAGCAACATGGATCACATTTTTGCTTAGCCTTTGCAGAATATTGAATTTTATTCTGAACTGTTATTTATGATTACTTGTATGTGGTCTCCCTTGAAGCAGTCATAGACCCATATGCAGAGTTAAAGGGTGACAATGAAATACAAACCACTAGAAAGTGGTAAACTTTCCAAACACCTTTCTAGACTATTTCCTTCTTTTTAGTGATGGGACCAACTACTTTGCCCTTGAGGTCAATATGCAGCAAAAAACCTGCTGTGGTAATGTTTTGGTTTTAGTCCCAATACAAATAGTAAATTAAAATTATTTCTGCTTCAGCCATTTAAAATATATCAAATTGTTCTTTTTTACAACAGCTTTTGCATAAGTTTTACTACATTAAATCCCCTAAAATGTCATGTGTGCTCTGTCTGTACCTTTGATAATAATGCAATATTCTTTATACTCTAAAACTGTGTTGTTGGTGAAGTAAAATCTGTGACTGAATTTTAATTTAATGATGTATTATAATTTTAATTTAATTTATGTCAGTATTACATGAAAGAAAGTTTTAACATTTTAGAACCCTTTTTCTCCTTTCCCTGCCACCATTATATTGTTATAGTACTTTATAGGGCAGAGTGGGTGACTTTGATTTTCTATTCCCTTGTTTAATTTTGAAAAGAGATATAGTTCCAGAACAAACATGAGATTTAGACATAAAATGAAAGAGAGGTCAATGCATCTGCTCCTGAGTGTAGCACAAATGGTGAATGGAGTACACAGACAAGTGTAACTATATAGTTATAATTTCACTCTAGAAGTTAAGCATAGAAAAGGCAAAGCAAATTGTTGTTTTTCTGCTTTTTCATCTGCCCTTTTAAACCACAGTGACAGATACACACACTCACATGAAGGATAACATAGGAAGGGACTCCGGAGATTTTTCTAGATCAATTCCCCTGCTCAAAGCACAGTCAGCTGCAGCAGGTTACTCAGAGCTCTATGACCACTTCAGTTTGAATCTCCCCAGTGATAGAGGCTTTACAAGTTTTCTGGGCAACCTCTTCCAGTATTTGACCAGTCTCACCATAAGAAAAATGGTTTGGGTTTAATTTTATTTCCCATATTTCTGTTTGTGCCCACTTCTTCTTGTTATGTCACTGGCTCCCACTTCTTTACTTCCTTTCATCAGGTATCTTTACTCCCCTAAACATTGATAGGAGCTCCCCAAGATTTCTCCTGGTTGAACAGTCCCAGCTCTCTAAGCCTTCTCTTGCTTCTATCCCTCAATCATCTTTATGGCCCATTGCTTGACTTGCCCATGTAAGTCCATGTCTCTCTTGCATTGGGATCCCATGACTGGACATAGCGCTCCAGATGAGGCCTCACCACTGCTGAGTGGAAGACAAGAATCACTGCTGTCAGCCTCCTAGCAATGCTCCTCCTGCCACAGCCCCAGGACGCTGTTGGCCTTACTTGTTCCAAGGACTCATTGATGGCTTGCAGAAAATTTGTCCACCAGGACCCCCATGTCCTTCTCTGCAGAGCTGTTTTCCAGCTACTTGTTCCCCAGCCTGTGTGGGTGTGTGGGATTATTCCTTTTCCTGGTGCAGAGTTTCATACTTTCCTTTGTGGAACTGTGTGATGTTCTCCTATGGCCATCTCTGCAGCCCACTGAGGTTGCACTGTGTGGCGGCACCTTCACCCCACTGCTCCCAGTTTTGCTGAGGGTCTGGCCTGTTGTCCAGGTCATGAATGCAGAGGTTAGGCTGTGCTGGTCCCACTATTGACTGGTTCCACTATTGACCGGTTCCACTATTGACCCCTGGCTGTGCTGTTAGTGAGTGGCCTTCAACTGAACGTGGGGCCACTGATTACAGCCCTTTGAACCCAGCAGTTGTTGATATTTTGCCATGATTTCTGGCAGTTTCCCAGTTTGCAGTAAATCAGATTTTCTTACATTTTCTGTGAAAGCACCTCTAATGGTTCATCCATTATTCTCTGATAAATTCTTCTGCCTTTTCATCTTGTGCTTGTGTTTCTGACTTCACAGGACATTGTTTTCCCTGCACAGGAGAAGGGAACCTCATTTTGGCTTATTATATTTTCAGTCAGTTAGCAGTAGTGAAGAAGCTTTTCCTGTGTGCCTCTCTCCAGAATGCTGCATGGGCACAGACTATGGAGAGTCTCCATCTTACTTTCTGTAACATTACTACACTTTTTTCTCTGCAGGCTTCTAAAAGATGGCAGACTTTTCTTCTGGGTTATAGACAGACACATCCCTCCAGTTTCAACTGGTTTTATTATTCAGGTCCAAGGCAGGTTCAATTACTAGATAATTGGGGGAAAGGGTGAGGAGGCCAGAGGTTGTGGTCTTTGTCTGTTACTCTGAGATACTTACCCATTTAAAAATACAGAAATATATCAATGACAAAAATATTAGACTGTGGCTTGCTGGCACATGACAAAAAACAAGAGGGTAGATTACATTTAAGGACGAAATTATTGAAGAGCTTGGTGAAACACTTGAACAGGTTGCTGAAAGAGCTGCTGGATGCCCCATCCCTGGAAACATTCTAGGTCAGGTTGGATGGGGCTCTGAGCAACATAATCTAGTTGAAAGTGTCCCTGCACATTGCAGAGGGGTTGGACTAGATGACCTTCAAAGGACCTTTAAAGCCACACTACTCTAGGATTCAGTGATTCTGTGACTGACAACAAACTCCTGTTAACTTACAAGGTACATTGAAATAATAAATCCAGACAATTCCATTTGAGAAATACTCTGTAAAGTTCTATGGCTATTTTCCATTATAGTCTATGGGAACCTGTTATTTTGGGGTTGTAGTTTTCTTGGGGTTTCCTTTGGGGGATAACATTTCAAGTAGTTGCTATTTTCAATGCATTTATTTTTTAATAGCACAAAGGTGGGGTTAGGCTGTTACTGGAGCTACTGAGCTCAGCTGTTTCACTGTTGTGGTCAGTTTTGCTGTTCACTCTACTTAGAAAGCCATTGGAAACTGTATTTAGCTGCCTATGCGTAGCAAGCTAGTGGTATTTGACATGTTCTTGTGCACCTAAGATCTATCAGGCTCTTTCTGGTCTGGCAGCTGATGTCTGAACATCACGGGACACAGTGACATCCCCTAGGACATCTTGGCTGGGACTTTCAGGTGTTTGTGTAATCCAATCCTGTCCTGGCAGCCTGCCATCATTGACTGAATTCTAGTGAGCAGCACCACCTTACCAACTGTATTTAAAAAGACTGAAATTAGCAACATTTCCAAGTTTACCAATAAATTTATAATTACTGTGCTTGAAAGAGAGCAGAAGAAACATGTATGCATACTGATACCTGTGCACGTGGAATATGATTGCATATGCAGTGGGTTGATGGGAAGACTATAAAAAGGTCTTTAGTAAAATTATGTATTACCCAGATATGAAAAAAAAATACAGTATTTAATTAAGAAAACAATTCTATTTGCAAACTGGGAAGCACACACACTTAGAGAAGAATACATTTGGTGTATTTTTAGACATTCTTAACAGTCTGTGGTACAGAAGTGACATTCGCACTGAGTTTGAAAGTGTTAACTGGCCTTAGTATAAATGTGCATTAAAGCTGCTCTTGTTACACATGGACTGGAGCTGGGGGCATTGTACTCGTGTAAGTGCTGAACTTTCTCCACTAGTTCCTGGGCAGGAGCCCTGTAATCCTCTGGGAAGGTGTTTTGACAGTCCTTTTCATTGCTGAATGCAGTGCTGAAAGGAATTTCCTGCCTTGGATTTCAGAGGTCTATTGGAATTGCTTTGCTGGGGAGACTGACTCTTCAGCAGGCAGGAGGGAGGTGGCTATGGTAGGGCAAAGCTTGCTCCATAAAACTTGGCCTCGCTACGCCTTCCAAGAAAAAGAATGGAAATTGGTCACTTTTTCTTCAGGCTCAGAAGTCAGCAGCTTGAGATCCCATAGCATTTTTGAACCTTCTCCCCTTCCTTTCTTGTGCTGTCTGTATAATTTAAGTAGAACAAGTGTGTTCAAGAATTTGCTATCGGCTTTTTCTAGGTCATATTTCTGAAGACCTCACAAGCATCACACTGCCATTTGCCAAAAAATTAACATAAGGTAAAGTGAAATTCCAGCATATGGCTGGAAGAAATCCAAGTGAGCACAATATGTAAATAATCAGACTTTCAGCTTCTGCCCTTTACTAAAGGTGTTTCCTTTGTTACAATCAGTAACAATTTATTATTTGAATATCTCATGCCATTCTTTTAAACACCAAATTCTCTTCTATTCCTAATTTCTTCCTTTCTCAAATACAATTTAAAAAGTATGTTTTGCTAAAACATACTGAGTTTAGTACTGGATTTTTTTTCATAATGCTTCAAATTTAATAAGCTTGCAGTATCTCTTTATTTTAAACCTTACATTGCTAAAAATGGCAAAGGAAGGTAGAAAGGATAATAAGTAACACCTTTTTTGACTGCTGAAATTCAAATTCAACTAAATATAAACCCTTTTTTCTCCTTGAAACTGAAATCATAGGCAGACAGCCAAATCTTTCCCAACTCCAACTGACTTAATCTAGCCGTAGATTTATTTTAAGCACATCATGCCATTGCTGATTAATCTTTTATATGTTTATCTTCACAATATTCCTGTGAATGTAGGAGTTGCTGTTGTCTCTCCTTAGAAAACAAACACATCAGTTGCATTAGGTATTAAAACAATTTAAAATCTAGCCTAACTAGAATGAGATTTTCATGTACAGCTGGCTTCTTGCATGAGTTTTCAGAGATGTATTTGAATGATTTGTTAAAATTCTATAATATTCATAGATAAAAAGCAAAGCCTCTGAATTCACATTGTTATGCAGTAGTTAATTGTTCCATCTGAAGCAATACAATAGTGTGAAACAATTATTTTCCTATAGCACTGAAGGAAAATTCTCAGAATAAAGTTTTGCCTGGCTTGGGGGACATATGCCTGGGAACCTGAGAAGGAAAGCCTCTCTTCTCAAGCAGCCATGTTCTCTGCGTGCTCAAGATGAGCCTTGCTTGGCCACAACTACCTCTGATTTCTTTTCCTACCTGTACTGATCTGGCAGATGATGAGCCCCTGAAAATTAGCCAGCTGCAGTCCCTCCTTTGATCAGTCAACCCCTGCCCTGCCACGTATCAGTCTCAGGAGCAAAGGGGTGTGATGTACATGGGGTTTGTTGTAGTTCACAGTTAGTGAGCATTAGCAAGTTTTGAATCAGCACCACAAGCTCCCACTGTTTATGCTAAAATTGCTCACTTTGGATGCTGAGAACATAAATTAGCAAAATGAAGTTTCAGTTGGTTTGGGGGAGTTTTTTGTTTCAGAGGTTGCCTTTTCTTTCTCTGCTTTTTAGAAAAAATTAATTAAGCTTTAATATTCTGGGTACATTTTTTAAAAGTATAGTCTATGTTTATATTATTTGTCTGATACTATTTGTATGAAGTGGCCACCACCTGCATTTAATTTATCTTGTGACAGGTCTTTCCTGCCTTGATCTAAAATTCTTTAGAACACAGAAGTGACTATTTTCTGCTTGGACTTTACTGGCTAGCTCCAGTTTGATTGTTGTGGGCCTCTTCGAGCCTAAACAGATAACATACATCCAGCACACAGGTTTTTAACTAATTACTAATGTTCTTAAAGCACTTTGAAGAGTAAAAGAACAATACATGTGTTAATTATTATTAAGAACTTAGCTTTGAACATCATGTTCTGATATGAAAAATGTTTAGTGAGTCCTCACCAAATTGTAGCATTATAAATGTATTTCATTAAGAGGTCATTAAGACATTAAAAGGCATCATTACTAATCTATACATGATCTAAGCTTGGCAAACCTCTGTAATCCAGACTCATTATATTAGCATGAGTGCCTTTCCGGCCAAAAAAGTGCTGAGATTTTGCATGGTAGCGTTTCCATTTATCAATGATATTACAGATGAAATAAAACCTCTGATTTTTGGAAAATCTCCCTTTCTAGTCCCATTACTTTTTCCTGGGCTTGATATGATGCAGTTGTTGTTTCTGGCATTAATGCCTCTTAGGTTCAGCGTTGCACACATTATTTGAATTGAGTAGTCTTATACATGAAGTGCAAAAGATCTTCAGCAGGCTCTGTCCAGGGGTTTCTTGGATGTGCATCAGTGGATTTTGTGGGAGAAAAAAAATCTTTCTGGTACATAAGAGTTATACATGTTCTTTGATAATGTGTTCTAGAGAAACTGTTAATTTTTCTAAATTACCAATTGTGATGTGTAGCACAATAAATAGACTGTTGAAAATCATGGTGATTTTCTTTAAAGTATGTATGATGAAAATAAAGATTAAGTGATGAACTTCCAAAATGAAAAATCCTCAAAGAACTCTGCTAAGAAAAATCCAAGAAATCCAGTGGGCTGCCTTTTCAGTTTTTCTGCAAGCTTTTATCTGCCACTGATAAGTTGTTAATTTGAGCTTTTCTGCTTTGAAAACTAAAAGTGTGGCCAGCCATTGACATGTCAAGAAGAGTCCCAGTGTTCTTCTTATTGCAATGTACTTCTCTAAACTGTGATAAGAAAAACGAAATATTTTCTTAAAATGTGAAACCAATTTTTCAAAATAAATTTGATGCTTCGAAATATGAACATGCCTTTTCCGGGATAATTTAATGTACTATAAGAAAGTGTTAATAAATTTTTACAAACATGTTAAATCAATCTAAGGATAAATGTGGCAATTTAATATAATGACTGAGATCCACAAACCCTATTTTGCATGTAATTGCAATATTGTAATGGTACAGTGCAATCATCATGTCAGTATTCTTGCTTATAAATTCTGAAGTGTTTCACCAAAACCATCTACTGTGGCCAATTTATTTACTGTAAAATTCATTTTATCTGGAAGAATGCAGAAGATTTTTTGAGGTCCTGTACTTGCAAATGCTCACATATCAGGTCATTTAATGGTCATGTAATATACTGAAGTGCATAAATATGCAGCACTGGAATTTGCAAAGCTTCTAAATGTCTAGTTCTACGTATATAGTTAAAAATTAGGGATTTTACCTCTGACTTCCTTTAAGCTTTCTGTAACAGAATTCTGGTCAATATGCTGACTTGGAAAATACTTTCTTTCCCGTTATGGAAATTTATGCTTAATATTAGATGCCAAGTCAAAATTCTGTTTGGGATTTAGATTCAGATTCAGATGCAGGCCTCTAAATTGGGTTGTCTACAGTACAGCTAGTATGAATTACCTAGATAAGAGAGCAAACTATATGGCCTTGATGCAGTTGTCCACACTTGAGTCTCTGCTGCCACCTGAGATGCCCCCGGGCTTTTGAGACAGTGGCTTCTGATGCAAATGTGGTGGAGAGTCTGTGGGAGCTCCTTGCCTGGCTGGGGAGGTGGCAGTGGTGATGAGTCCTGCAGGAAGGGAAATATATTGACATCCTCAGGAGAGTATGTTGGGGTGATACCATTTACATTGTGACATTAGACTGCCGTCCTGGAAGCTGTGAAATTCCAGGAGAATAACAGGGCTCTCAGCCACAGAATTCTCTATCTGCCCTACGGTTTTGCAATGTAAAAAAAAAAAAAAAAAAAGTGGTAAAGGCTCTAGTGGCACCAGCCAAGTGAGTTTAGTCCTATTTTCAAAGGTGACATAACACTTTTAGGTTGAGGATTTTGCCACTGTTGTACAGTGCTCTACTAGAGATTCTTGAGTGGTTTCCAAACAAGCTGGCAGGCTGGTACAGCACAGCCCTTTTGGAAACTGACGCCTAGGGTCTTGAGACTTTAGGCAGACACGTTTTAACAAATATTCTTCAATAAGGAAGGCTTAACAACCAGAAAATGTAAATATTTTCTGAAAAATGTTTTGCTAGAAGAATACTAGTGATGCCTGCAAAATAGAAATTGGGAAATTGAATATTCTTTTTATTTTACTTTCCTTTTTGTAAATAATATTAAGTGCACTCTGCAAATATTACTAAAATAATACCCTTTAATATTATTAGAACTGGTTTATGATGCAATGTTAACATTTTCTACCAGAACTTAAAAGCTTTGTACAGAAGACTGGCCTAGTATAAATAAGTTGAATATATAAGACCTGCACCTTTTCATCACAAACAGACTGACTTCTTTATTCCAATCAGATCAGTCGAGTCATAGTACAGTGTTACAGAGCACTCTTGAGTATCAGATAGCAGACTAATATACTGCAGATTGCATTAATCTTTCATGTTATCTTTTCCTCTCTACTCTTTCTTTCCTATTTTTTTGTGGTTTTGATTCTATGTTTGTTTTCATTGTTCCATAAGAAAGATTATCTTTACAGGACACAAACTATAATTATGTATACAAATGCCTCCTATATCTCATTTACCTATGACTGGTGTTTGAACTCTTAATTTCTTTGCTAGATTATATACACTTAATAAAAAATAGTTTTAAAAAAACCCCAGCCTTAACTGATTTATAAGCTTTTGTGCTTATCAGAACAAAGCTCAAGAGCACTTGGCTATGATATTAAACATGTAGTCATGGATGAATAAAGACTTCCTTAGTCAGCACACAATTGGATTTTAATATCTTAAGCTCCTATGCATCAACCTACAGAGCAGCAGCAATGTCTTTTGTATAGAAGTTTCACAGTTTCATAGTTAGGATATGTACCTAACAAATAAGATTGGGACTGAAAAGTTATCTCATAGTCTAAGGAAGTTTACTAACCATGAAACACTCTCTCAGATGAAGACAAAAATAAGGCAGTAAGATGGTTAATACCTTACCTCTCTTGTTGAAGTTAAAATATTTTGTATCTACAAATGAGAAAGTAATGGTGTCTGGAAGGAGAGGAAGCATCAGGAACCCTGATTATGAAGTTTACTCAGTTTTCACTGCTGACAATATGGAAACTGGTTTTACATTTCCCAATGACTGAGATAAACAACAATGCCAGTGTCAGCATCTCTTATCCCAGCAGAGTGCTCTTTCCTCTTTGCTTTTGGGTTTCATTATCAATCTTATTAGAGTGACTTCAGTTTTTATGGTGACCAAATGTTCTAATGCTATAGTTTTTGAAAGACAGCTGTCCACATCTAGATGGGTATTTCAATATCAGCAGTGAAGAGTCAGGTTTCATAGTCATCCACTCACATGCAGCTGAGGTTGTCAGAAATCTCTGGAGGTTCCTTAGTCCAATCCACCTGCTCAAAGTAGGGTGCATTAGAGCCACTTGCACAGAGCCTTGTCTCCAGTTGGATTTTGGGCATCTCCCAGGATGGAGTGTCTGCAAGCTTTCTTGACCACTGTTCCAGTGTTTGATAATGTTTGCAGTAAAAAAAAAAAGGTTTTTTCTTCTTCTGAAATGGAGATTTTTGTGTTTCAATGAATCTCATCCTGTCATCTGGTGACAGTGTGAGGAATCTGGGTTCATCTTTTCCATTCCTTCCCATTTTAACTCTTTTAACTAGGAAATGTTGGAAGCTTTTAGACTGTAGACTGTACAGCACTCTTAGATAATAAGTTTGTTAAAAATTATTGTAGTTCTGTTCAAATACAATCATCTATTCAGAAAGGCACAGCCAAAAGCTTGAGAAAAATCTTAAGCAGCCTTACAAAAAGTCACGCCTTGTCTTAAAAATTAGTAAAAAAGATGAAGGATCCTAGAACAAAAAGTATCATTGAGAATACCACACTATTAATAAACCTTAGTGTTTTAATTTCTATGCTCTAATGTCAGACCATGCAAGGAAGCTGCATTTTTAATGCACTATAAAGAGAGGTGATATCTATCAGCATTACATGATCAAAGTCACAGTGTTTTTTATCCAGAAGCCAATACCCTCAGTTCTTTTCTGAGACAAAAATAAACCTGAAGATCCAGGGAAAAAAATTGAAAGAATTTTCCCTTGAGTAAATAGACTCTCCAAAACAAAACATATTAATGAGTGCAGAAGAAATATATGGATATTTCCACTAAAATCCACTGACATGGAGATAGATGGTAAGTATTCCCAGGGCAGAGAGAATCAGAAAGCCATAGAAGAAAGAAAATGCTTGACTTGCTTGAAACACTATGTTTCAAGTTACATGTGTTTAGGAAAAATAAGCACAGTCTGGAATACAGTCATGGTAATAAGATGAGAAGGTGATCAATTACAGGAGAATCTAAATAGATTGCTTGGAAAAGGGTTATTGTTTTTTCTATGTGTACTAAGAGAGTGATTACCAAAGGGGAAAAAAAACCAATTAGTTAAACTAAAGAAAAATCCCTTTGAAAACTGAAGTGAATCTAATATTATGTAGCAAATATAAAGCCTCTTTTTGCAACAGGACATTGTTATTTCTCCTTTCACAGTGTGATCTGAATGCTTAATAGTCATATTCTGTCTCCTATTAGTTAGGTCATTAATGAAAGTGTATGGTGAGGTATACAAGCTACTTATATGCATAAAATTAATTGGGCACATAAATGTTTGCAAGACAGATTCCTTTGTGGTGCATCAGTCACAGAGGTTTTTGGCAATTTTATACTTTTTAAAGCAGTTGAAGCTTTTGGGGTTGTTTTTTGGTTTGGGGTTTTTCTTGCTTTTCTTTCAATAAAGCCATAAATTGCAAAACAGCCTTTTAAAACTTTTCTGATATTCTCTTTTTCTGACCTATTTGAAACTGTATATAAATCTTATCTGCAAAGTTTGGAATTTCCCATTAATAATAATGAAGAAAAAGAAAGGAACAATAAATTGTTTGAGAAGAGCCTGGAATTTTTCACTAAGAGTTATTCAATAGAGTAGAAAACTGAACAAAGATATAAACATCAAACAAATGAAATTTTGATTGTCATTTATGAGGAGAAAACATCTGTAATGGATAGAACAAGCAATCTTGAATCTTAATATTCAGACTTTAATGAGTAAACAGATATTTCACCATCTTGTAAAACAATAGTATTATGAGCTCAGTCTGGTTAGAACTACTCGGGTGCGTAAAGACAGCCTTAAGTGTTTTTCTGGATCAGGCCAGAATGGTCAGCACCCTGCCAGATTAATTCTTGGAAGAGTTTACGAAAGATAGTGTGAAAACTTCTTGTGCATAGCAAGAAATCCAAAACAGTGACCAAACAATGTGTATTGACAACAGGGTGAGCCAAGTTCTTGAAGAGAATGATCTGAGGTACAGAGTGTCAAAGAAAAAAATAATTTTTTGTCTTTTTTTTACTGGAAAAATTTTTGTCCTCAGTGACAGTTGAATGGGTTCCAGGCCAAAGCAGAGTTCCAAAACTTTTTTTTCTTTTTTTTTGTGTAAAATGTCAGGCTTGAAAACCCACTTCCATTTGCAAAAGTGGGTGAATGAGCTCACTTGTCGTTGGGTTTGTGGGAAATGCTAATGTAAAGAAAATCAACACTTTCTCTCATAGAACAGTGTAAAAAGTAGGGACTGTGTCTAGATGTATGGAAACTGCTCAAAACTGGAAGAACTTTGAAATAACTTGCCTGTCTTGCTGGCTTGATAACCCCTTTTCATCAGAAGAAAGAATTTGCATGTACCGTTCACATTGCAGTGTTTTCAAAAAGATGTTTTACACTTCTACTTATGCTTCTTGCATTACATCCCCTTCTTTTCTCCCCACAGGATGGGTGTTATGCTGGTTCTGTAATATGGCATGAGGATGAAATCCTCCACCTTCATGAAACATTTTGCTTTCCCCTCATTGCCATTTGTGTGGGATCACTGAAACTCTTGCAAACCATTCAAGGCCAGGTTGGATGGGACTCTGAGAGACCTGGACTAGTGGAAGGTGTCCTTGCCTATGGCAGGGGGGTTGGAACTGAATGATTTTAAGGTCCCTTCCAACACAAGCCTTTCTATGATTCTATGTGTTTTTAAGGACAATGGGATCCTTGGTCAAGTCCCTCTTTGCTGGTAGTTGGTGACTCTTCTACATGTTTCCTTCATCCACATTTCATCAACACAGTTATGCTTTAATTAGCCTTTATTATGTATTTACTATCCAGCCACTCAGACAAATTCTAATTTCCCTTTGGCTCTGCTTCGGATGGAGTTAATTTTCATCACAGCAGCCTGTGTGGTGCTATGCTTTGGATTTGTGGCTGAAACAGTGTTGGTAACACATTAGTGTTTTGGCTTTTGCTGAACAGTGCTTGCACAGCATCAAGGTTTTCTCCCCCCTTGCTTACCCCAGTGAGAAGACTGGGGTAAGGCAAAATATTACAAGGAGACACATCGGGGACAGCTGATCCCCACTGACCAGAGGGATATCCCATATCCTGTGTCATTGTGCCCAGAAATAAAAACTGGCAGAAAGAGGAGGAAGGGGAAGTTATGGCATTTGTCTTGCCAAGTAGCTATTGTGTGTGCAGGGCCCCTGCTGCCCAGGAAGAGGCTGGAGATCTGCAAGCCTAGGGGAAGTAATGAATTCATTACTTACTTTGTTTTTCTTACACATGCAACTTTTGTTTTCTCTGTTAAACTGTTATCAACTCAGTCTGTGAGTCTTCTCACCTTCCTTTTCCTTTCTCAGCGTTGTAGGGATGAGAGGAGTTGATTGAGTAGAGTGGGTGGGTGGGTGTTTGGGAGCTAGCCAGGGCCAACCCACCATCTTGGCTAATTAGTTGCTTGAATAATGGAGTAGGAACCCTGTCACTGTATAATAATAATCTATGAAATGTATCATTTGGATTGACCCTAAAAATATAATTCACCACAAAGTGTGTAAAATCTGAATTTTTTTTGTTCATTTTATCCATCTTTGTTCTATAATGTTTAAGTTTCTTATGTGTTTTCAAGTGTGTAGGAGAATTTTATGTTGGCAAAACTGCAGCAATTTTACAGGCTCCAACCCCAGACACATATTTCAGGTTTTCAGAGTTCTTTCACCATGTACAGTACATCTGAAGGCCTTGTCAGTTTGTATCCAATTTTACACGTTTTTGCTCTCTCTGGGTAGACTTTGGCCTATTTTACAAGAAGAGTTAGCTGATCTTGTCTTTGAAGTCTGGAAACACTGCTGCAGAGATTGGCTGTTAAAGGAAGGAGGCACAGTGCCTGCTGTAAGTGGATTTCAGTCCTCATTGATCTCTAACATTTCCAGAAAGCAAATAATCCTGGTAACATGGCTGATCAGTTCAGGGTAGTCTTTAAAGCAGATCCATACTGATAAAAGCAGAGGTAAATTCAGTGAATTGTGTATGTATCCTGTATTTACTCAGCTCTGAATATTGCAGTGGTTGTTTGTGAGGGTAATGAATACTGAGACTTTTTGTAGATAAGCCTCCAACACTTAATTAGTGTTCCTTGTAGGAGCTTGTAGTACATATCAATTGAGAAGCCAAAAATAATGGGAATATCTGTAATTTTCTGACCTCCCTGAAAAGCCAAATATTAGAACATTGTTGCACAGTATTGTATAAGGCACTGGAATTGTCAACTTCTTTACATGCAGAAATAACTACTCTGCCTGTGATATTTTGGTTGTTGCAGGCACCCATCAGTAATCAAGAAAACACCAATAGCAAATCCTCATGAACAGAGCAATAATTCTGACCTCAGCGGGGCCAGTGATTTACTGACTTAAATAATTGAATTAGTTAAATATTTAGTTTAAACTATTAAAAAAAATTAAATAATTTAAACAATTTAAATATCATGAGATTAATAGCATAACATAAGCAAGTCTTCCTTTTGGAAGCTCTGGATCAAACACAACATTATTAATTCTTTGGTCAAGCATTGTGTGATGCAATGAAATGTAAATTTGCTCGCTGTACGAAAACCAGTGTAAATAAGAAAAGGTGATGGGTTGTGGTAGTAGATAATTCCCTTCTGGGAGGTACAGGAGCAGCCATTTCCTGGCCTGATGTGCTCTCTAGAGAGGTGTGCTGCTTTCTGGGGGCTGGTATCAGGGACATCACCGAGAGACTGCCAAGCCTTGTAGAGGACACAAAGCATTATCTACTGCTGTTGTTCGCATGGGCACCAGTGATACAGGCAGAAGCAGGCTGAGCAGGATCAGGAAGGATTGCAGAGGCCTAGGAATAACAGTAAGGAACTTTGCAGTGCTGCTATTTTTTTCATCAGTCCTCTTAGTCACAAGGACTTAGTCACAAGGGTTTGAAAGGGCCAGTCAAATCTGGTTGATTGACAAATGGTTACAGGACTGGTGCCACAGCTAGGGGTTCAGCTTCCTGACTACAGGAGTTTGAGATCTATGGGGTGGCAAGGAGGGCACATAGCAAACTCAGTACCCTGGACTTCAGAGAGGCAGGGATCTGCTTTGTAATGTACCGTGGGATAGAGCCCTGAAGGGAAGAAGGACATAAGAAAGCTGGCCAGTATTCAAGGATCACCCCCACCAAGCTCAGGAGCAATGAATTCCAACAAAGTAAAAGTCAGGCAAAAGCCTTAGAAGGCCTGTCTGAATGAACAAGGAGCTCTTTGACAAACTCAGATGCAAAAAGTAAGGGTGCAAGAGGGAGGAAGCGAGGACAAGTAGGCTGTGAGGAATGTAGAGAAATTTTCTGAGGACCAGGGATCAGGTTAGGAAAGCTGACAGAATTAAACCCACCCAGGGACATCGAGGGCAACAAGCAAAGCTTCTTTGCTTGTAGGTACCTCAGCGATGAAAGGAAGACTAGGGAAAATGTCAACCCTCTCTGGAAGGAAATGAGAGACATGGTCACCCAGGATGAGGAGGAGGTTGAGATACTCAACAACTCTTGGTCTTCACCGACTTGTGTTCCAACCACGCTTCCTGAATTCCAGCAGGCAAAGGCAGGGATTGGGAGAATGAAGAACCACCTCCTGTAAGAGATGATCAGGTCTGAGACCATCTAAGAAACATGAAGATGCACAAGGCCATGGAACAGATGAAATTCATCCACAGGTCCTGAGGGAACTGGAGGATGAAATCGCTAAGCCACTACCCATCATATTTGAGATGTTGTGGCATTATGGCAGAGTTCCCACTGACTGCAAAAGGGGAAACATAACCCCTGTTTTAAAAAAAGATAAAAAAGGAAAACCTGGGAATTGCAGGCCAGTCAGTCTCACCACTGTGCCTGACAAGGTCGTGGAGCTCGACTGAGGCAATGGAAATCAAGGAGTTGATTTGTGACAGCCAGCTGTGTGCCTCCTGTGCTTACACTGGAGAATAACATGAAGAGTAGGATTAATCTTCTGTAATTTGAGGGGCAGAATTAAAATTGCTTTAAATTCAGAATGAATTTCAAGTTGAGAGCCTAAACCTAAATAACTGTCAATATTTGTGCATCTGCATGTGAGCTGGGTGTCTAAGATTCCCTGACTGATGATTTAGGCAACTGTTTGATTGCCAAACTATAAATTCCTGATGCCTGTGACATATGGTACCCGAGATGTCCCCCTGGAGCAAGCAATGTACAATAGACCCATCTGGAGGCCAGAGAAAATTCTATAAGGCATATGAAATGGCATGGGACTCCTTTGTATTAACAACTGCCATATGCCATAAAGCTAGATGAGACAGATCATTTTCTATGGAAAGAGTATTTAGCACAACAGGAATTTTTATGATCTGCAGTCCTAAAGAGGTGGCTAAGACCACCTTTCTGTTTTACACAGCCTATAGAGAAACTGTCAAATGGCAAAAACCAGTAGCCAAAAATTACTTACTTTATATTCTCAGGTATCCCTAGCTCTGGTGAAATGATCCTATGTGGGCATTTTTCTTTTTCAAAGGAATGTTACATTTAATTATATATTAGCTTTTCATAATAACTCCTCCCATGACTGTTATGATAATACAGTCCCTTCAGGATTTGATTTCTTCAGCAAAACTTTCTGTCTGTTGCAGCAGCAAATGGGTGGGTTGCATTATCTTACCTTTTGACTGCTGACCCAAACTATTGCTGTTGCTCATTGTGTGCTTGATAATCACCATAACAGCCATACATATAGTAGGTCTGTATTCTTAGGAACTTCTGATATGCAAGAATAAGGTCATAGAAAGAAGAATTTGTGG
Organism: Camarhynchus parvulus; assembly: GCF_901933205.1. Lineage (NCBI taxonomy): Eukaryota > Metazoa > Chordata > Aves > Passeriformes > Thraupidae > Camarhynchus > Camarhynchus parvulus. The sequence continues at coordinate 72,196,950 of NC_044573.1, read as the reverse complement.
CTGCTCAGTTTGGCAAGTATAGCTGTAGGTAGTTTATCTACAGAAATTCAACAAGTTGCACTGGAAAACATTAAATGCTGCTTATGATGCCAAGCTTTACCTGGAAATCTTGGTTTTTTAGAAAAGAAAAGATAGTAGTGTAATTTCAAGAAATTCCCTGTAAAGTTATAATACAGCTACATTCTCTGACTCCATGAATCTTCATAGTTTTGCTCATACATAATACAGAAGTACCCATAACCATCTTAAAACACAGGATCCATCATAGTGTGCATCTCTGAGGAGGAATATAATCTTGTTATGTTTAAATCTGTAATATCCTAAGGTTTTTTTTCCTTTTTCACAAGTATAGGAAGAGATTAGAAACTCAGGCATGGAAACAAAGCAGCTCTATGCTGTTTCTAGCCTCTCTAAAGGCAGCTAAGTGCAGAAACAACCTTTGCTGAGAAGGAGCAAGTAGCAATGACTCTTCACTACAAGTTCTGCTTTTGACTTTGTAGGTATCTATAACATATTGTTTTTTACCTTGTTACAATATGTTTTGTAAAGATTCTGCTCTGAATCATTAATTTATCCCAATATTTTTATTATCCTTCTAATACTCTGCAGCTTCCTTAAAAGAGTCCGAAGGCTTACAGGCTTTGAAAAAAACAGTTATGAAGAAGATCCTTATTGATACTATGGGTTTTTTTGAAATACTGATGTTTGACATAAATGTTACAGAGTTTTGTGAAATAACAAAATACAAAAAATATTTAAAGAAGCCATAGATCCTTCCAGCTGAGTGCTAGGGCATCCTGACCGCAGATCTGGAAATACAAAAAACAAGTCATAAACCTCTGGACCTTGGAATTGAGAAATCTGGCTCAAAAAGGCAAAACCTATCTGTTCATCCATAGTTAAGAGTTACACCTTATTCACAATTGTATATGCAGAAGAAAGACACATTTTGTTGAATAAATGTCAACCTAGGACAATAAACAATGCTTACCTGAAGCAGAAACAACTGATGCTGTTGGGAAAGTGTGAAGGACATTGAGGAATAAAATGATCATCAAGCTTGAGGCAAATGCAGAAAAGGCAAAAATGAAATGCAGAAAATAAATGTTTAAAAGACAATCAGACCTCTGGTGCTTTCCTCATCTGACTTTGTTTCATTTATTGCCTTTTTTCATGCTCCCTAATGCCAATGTGTGTGTAGAACAGAAACCGAGGTACAATGGAGAACCTGGGGAAAAAAAAAGACAAGAAAGGAAAAGGAAAATAAGAGAAACTGGACAAAACTGGACATGAAGTAAAAGAAAATTGTATATATGGCACTAATAGAAAAGAAGACAAGTAGGAATCAGGAGGGCGAAAAGATGATTCACACAGAATTATGCATAAGGGTAAGGAACATGGTGGAAAGAAGAGAGAATCTGCAAAAGGACAAGATGAAACTAGTTACTGATAAAATGGGAAAAATTTAATTTTCTAGGGTGTAAGGGAGAAAAATACCAACCCAAAACATAAAGGAAAAAGTAGGTAGGGTACCATTAAAAAGAAATGGAATATCAAAATAGAAAAGAGTAATTGAGCAGAAGCACTAGAACCTGCTTGAACACCTGCAAGTTGATGGAAATTGAATAGACAATTGTATCAAATTGCCAAAGTTATCTGCTGGGGACCACACTTGCTAAGTATCAGTTCCTTCTGATGATGCCATTCCTTCCTTCCTTGCTCCTAACACAAGAAGTATATTTTATGAAACAAGGTTTCCAATGTACCGCCTTGGAATTCTTCCTCTGTATCACCAGAAGCATTATTTGCCTTGGTATTTTCATGCCAATAAGACAGTCAGGTTTCGTAAACCTGCCAGGTGGTCTCTCTTTCTAAAATTCTAAGGCAGAGAGTTGATGAATTGGGGAAGACTAATAAAAAAGGGAAAAAATATGGCAGTTCTAATTTCATTGCATATACTTCCCACCTCACTACTAGGAGGCTGGCTTAGATCTGAAATGTGATGTTGGGGCCTTGTTGGTGTTTTATGCCAAAAAAACCCAGTAGTAATTAATATCAGGCTGCACTAGGCAAGTGATAAAATAGATCACTAGGTAGAAAGAGCAAAATCAATTTTAGTGTAGAAAGCAATTCCTCTAAACAGGAAATCCTGTGGAGAGAAATACCATTGTTCATAAATTGTTTCTCTTTCTTAGCTAATAACAAAACAATTTTTTAGTGTGGTTAGGCCTCAGCTGGCTGGGATACAAAATCTGGTCATGTGAGGCTTAATGAATTAAAATCACAGTTTTCTTGTCTATTTGGCTTGCAAAATTTTCCCCATGTTTCTCTTATTAAAATGAGAAAAGCAAAAAACAAAAAGCTTGGTTTTTTTGTAATATTTTGTTTAACGTTGATAGCAATGAAATGTTTTGGTGAGTCTCTATGCTGTCTTTTATCACTGATTCCAGCCAATAAACTATGTATGACTTCAACAGATGTTTCTTCTGCTACGGACAATAAGATGTTTTGAAGTCCTCAGAAGCAAATTAAAGTAAGAAGGAGAAGTTTTATGGAAATGAGAGACATTTTTCCATGAAGATTAAAAAAAAAATAACCTTTGATGTCCTATTTAGGCCTAATAATAAAAAGCAGAAAGATGTTCAGGTAAAGACATAACTCTGCGTAGGAAGAAACATCTACAACATTCACAATTAGTCACAGTTAATGTTAAATCTGGACTTTAGATGCATCATGCCAGATTTTCCTTCAGTGTGACCGTAACTATGACTTTGATAAAGCTGGATGGACTGTTTTATATCAGGTAGGATCTGCCCTTCTGAGTCATATTGTGAACAAGAAGAAAAGAAGGAACAAAACTTGAAGAAGGATTAGAAGATGCCTGGTTTATATCTCATTTAAATTCCTGTTGGTTTTCCAAAGCATCATGAAAGTTTTTGCATTTTGTGATGCTGTATGCAGCATTGCTAAAAGTATCTGTAATGTAATTCTTCTTTAAGTAGAAATTATTTTGATTCAGATGTTAGATATATATTCAGATGTAGAAAAAATGCTCATAGTATTTCCTTCTCTTTTCCTCTCTGGGCTAAGCCCAAAGGTTAGCTATCTTTACCATTTCTGTAATATTTTTTGGCTTGGAATGGTGCTTAATTGTCTTATAAAGAAATGTTGAAGCCTTGGAATGGCAGAGAAAAGAACCACAAAATCAAAACCTGGACTCAGCGTTCATGGGACTTAGAGGTGAAACTACCCAAAATTAATGCATTTCTGGTAGCATTACTTATCTTGTTCATAAGAGGACAATACTGGAAAATGTAATCTGATTATGTTCTTGATGTTCCTGATGTTCAGGAAAGCAGCAGTACATGTGAAGTGACCAGTCATACTCATAAAGTTGGGGACAAAATTCTGCTAGAAAAAGGAATGATCCCAAAGAGAGCACAGAGGAGACAAAGGAGGGGGGGAAAAGGCTTCATTAGTCAATTTAGAAAATTCCCATACAGCTGAGTTCCAACCACCAGCTTCTACTTTGGTAGAAACTTTGATTTATAGGCCAAATTCCAGAGTAGGGGTGGAACAATGGTGATAGACCGTATTAATGGGATTCTTGAGGCACCATGTGTGAGATCCCACCTGACTTTCAGTTGGGATCCCATGTGACTTCCAGTTCAGGTGAAAGGTGTGGCTTTTCTGTAGGTTGTTTAATATGTGTCAGAAGTTTCAGACATCTAAAATGGCATCTAAGATGGCTTCTGATGCCTGGGTCTCATCTGAGGATCTCATTCATTTTCTTCCCAGCTGCTGCTGCTGCTGCTGCTGCTGCAGAACATCCATCACTGTGTGGTCATCTCAGACACGACAAACCTAACGTGGCAGTAGACACATGTGGGCAAATGAAAGAAATCCCAAAAAAGTGACCATGTAATTCAGCTTTATGACAGTGTTTATTTTCAACAAAGAGGAAAGATTACCTCCTCTCTCCTACATGTGTCTGTTGGGATGGGATGAATGGATATTATACCCAAAAGACTCTTATGCTTCCCAATGGCAGCAGATAACCTTAGTTTAATGAACCAAATCCTACCCTAAGGGTGCCAGGTGAGTGGAATTGCTGTTTCAGTGGCACTGACTGTACTGCTTAAACTAGAAATTCAGAATATAATGGGAATATTATTCTTTCCTGACTGACCTCCAGCTGCTGCTCTAGAAAATTGTTAGTGGTACATCAGAGCTGCCAGTTCTGTGGGTCTCTTACTTTCCCTTATGTGTTCAGCCCCTTCACCCAAGTATATGACATCTAAATTTAGGTGGCTGAAACAACCTCCTAATATTTGTTAGTATTAGAATTAGGTGAGAGATACTATAGCCTAAAAAAGTGTCTGTACATAAATATTTAAAAACAAAAAGGTATTTAGATCACAGAACCTTTAGTATTCAGATATGCCCTTCTGATTCTAACTTAGGCCATGAGTGATAGTCATATGAGATATTATTCATGGTATTCAATAACTGAAGTCACTACTGTTTCTTAGTTACTATGTTAATAACTATATTAGAATGTAATTCTATCATAACTAACTATAAAATTGTTCATGGAGCTTATTTATTGATTTCTATATCTAATCATATTACAGGTATAAGTAGGGTGGTATAAAATAATTTTTAAACACTTAACAAACCAAATAAATAACTGCCTTGATCAAAGACGCTTCCTGAAGGAAAAAAAATTCAGAACATATAGTCAGAATTGAGCTATAATTGGTTGAAATAAAAATACATAATTATTTTTAAGATCGTATTATTTTTATTATTTTTGTTGTAATTATCTTCATCATTATTAGATTTCCTCAGTATTTTTTGCATAGCATTAAAATCTGCTCTCAAAATTCTTTAGGCTGGTTCAATAATTTTTCATTGACCAGAAGGAAATTTCAAATTTTTGAATACAGTGGAATATTCTGAAGATCTATATAGAGAGCTAATCTGAATTTTTTGGTTTCTCTATTAAATTAAACTAGTAATATACCCTCAGAGCTCCAACACAGATCCCTGTTCCTAAATTACACTTCACGGCAATCAGTCAATATTTATTTAATGAATGTCTATCTGTATCTGACTTAGTATATAAGCATATATCTTATAAGTTTGCAGAATTGTATACAAATCCAAACCAAACAGAATTAGTTAATTTTCTATTGCAGTAAAATATTGCTAAACTAATTTGCAGGTGTACTGTCTGGAAAGATGCCAGGAGAAACTCTTCAAAATTGCACAGTGAAATCATAAGACTTTTCAAAAGGTTATGGGTTGTGATTCTACAAAGAGATATGGATCTAAACATGCAAAAGGGGCTCTAATCATGGCTGACTGAGTTTGAGGAAATGCCATCTTGTTTTTTGTTTTGTAGGTTGCAAATTTTCTCAATATTTTTGCCTTTTTTTTCAATAACTCAGATTCTTACTGACAGCCTTTTAACAAGTAACAGTTGCTGTCCTTAAGATAAAGCTTTTCCTTAAGCAGGACAAGTACCATTTGAGAACCAAACAGGTATAGAACTCTAAAGAAGTCTGAATGTTTACTGAATGCATTTGAAAAACTTTGTCCTGTAAATTTGGCTCATATAAAGAGACATGTGGGTTTAATCCTCCACTTCAGTACAACAATTTTGCACTGGTGTAACTTTGTTAGAGTTGCAAGGGTGTAGAGTTGGAATAACAACGTGGAGAATCAGACCCACATGTGTTTCATATCCCCTGGGAGTCATGGATCACGTGCTTCTCAGATCTGATGCACGCGGAGTGGCATGGAATATCCATGGGACAGATCCTGTGTCGTGTTAGCTCATGTGAGCCCATATATTATCACATATATGGTAGTGGATAAAATATGTACTTTTTAAGGGGAAGAAAAGTGATATAAATTTATGCAAAACCCGCTGTTGGAATAAGAAGTAAGTAATTTCAGCTCTGACTGGGTTCTGGTATTTGAGCTAAAGAGCCAAGGCACTGGTCCAGTACTTAGGAATGGCTCACCTCTAAGAGAGGTGAGGGAACCCAGTATTGATTTGCAGTGAGTACAGAAAAATGAATAATTTCACTTATGGAAGGCCATCACTACTTCTAAAAACCATCTGAATGGGGGTTTGAGGTTTTATTTAGCTTTGTTAAAATTGCAACCAAGCTATGACCCAGCTCAAGTCTGTTTATGTTACAAGAACTGGTGGATCTGTAGCACGAGGCAACAAGACTTGACTAACAGCTGTAGGAAAACAGTGCAGAGTCCTGATCTGTGTACAAGATTCACAGCATATGTTAAATAGTTATTGTGCACAATGGAATGAATTTAATTGTATTTAGCCATTCTTTAATTTGCAAACCAATTGCTAAAACATGCTGCAGGATGTCAAACTCATATTTTTAATAAGCTGGGCAAACTATCAAGTGGTCAATGTTCTTGTGATTCAGCCTTTTTTGATTAGTTGCCTTGCAGGCGGGTTTGGACAGTTATATGGAAACAATACAGGGATGAACAAAGAAGAAACTGGAGTGATAATTTGAGAGAGTAACTGGGAAATTGGTCAAAGGAGAAAAAAACATGATGTAGATGGTTCACGGCATGTTGCTTTTTATCCTGGTCACTTAAAAACAATGTGCTGTAATTTATGAGTAGACAGACCTGGTTAATGCTTGCTTGGTTTATGTAGATGCTTGGGTGTCCAAAAGCCCTAAATCAGTTTTATAGTATGTATTACATGTACTGTTGACTGGCTGACCTGAATAAAATGAAGTTTACAAACTGGTTTTGATTAACCATGTCTGAATGTAGACATTTAGCCTATTATTAAATTTAGAAGCCACTAGTTTATATGTTGTTTTATTGCTAATCATCTTTTACGTTACTGTCAGAGTTTCCATAATGTCCAATTAAAAAACAAACATTGTGCACAGATAAATAAAAGCTCTCCAGGCTTGTGAGAATGGTGTAGACTGTGTTTGGAAAGCGCCCATTCAACTGCATTGTATTTCTGTGGAAGAATTACTGCCAGAGACAAAAGACATCTGAGTCTCCTTTCTGTACAGCAGACGGGATGGATGGTCTGTTAGTTTGACCAACACAGCTCCACTGGGTTTACTTGCAGCAACAAAAACTTCTGGAAGCACAGCTTCCCTGGCTGTTCATCCTGACAAACGAGCACCGTCCCTGGACGTGGTTTAGGTGCTCATTAAGGTATTTCTGTTTGGAGGCTCAGAGTATAAGGCACCCAAAACCAGTCCTGAGGGTATCCCACACTAGGCTCTCATGGCTACTTAATGCTTTGACAGGAAATAATTAGAGCTACACACACTGACTCCATCTCTTCCAATAAAGTAATCACTGCTGGTGCAGGTCCAGGCACTGCCACATGTTGTCCATATTGTTTGCTAGCACACAGGCTCGGGTGTGCATTTCACTCGTGCCAAGAAGCTGTCTCCCAGGTGATGCCTGAACAGACACCTATGGGTGGCACACGCCAGAGTTCATTCCCAGCAGAAAGTTTGCAGGTACCACTGGGTTTGAGCAGTAAGGCTTCTCGGTTGTACGGATGAAACCTCTGCTGTGTCAGCTGGGCAGAGAATCAGTTGTGCCTCATTTTCATTACTGCTGTAAATGTGGCCATTAAGTTGCAGAGAGGCATGGCTGTTCCTGAGGTATGTACTGCCTCAGAGGAGGCCCTAAACAATCTGTTTGCATGTGTGCCTCTCTGAAAGGGAAAACACAGTTTGAAAAGCTATTCTGCTTGGGGATGCTTACAGGGGGCTTAGCTTCCATATGAAATCTATTTTTCCTGATTCAGTGCCTTGAATATGGCAACTCATTAAGATATCAAGTATCTTAATGTGTGTTACCAGCAAAAATACAAACTGTAGATTAAAATCTGTTTTGCATTGAACCTGTGGGACTGAAGTATTCCAATCCAACTCCAGCGTTTACTTTGAGTATGTGAAAGGGCTGGGAGCAATCAACTGCTGAAAAAGACTCACCTCACCATATCTCAAGCCGATTTCCAGCTTCCATTTCAGGGGAAATATCTGCATATTTTCCCAATAAAAATAGTGAAAAGAGAAACAAAACTAGAAGTGATATGGTAACAATTAAGGAAACATCCAGCTAGAATTGAAAGCTGGGAGGTAATGGCACATCACAAACACCTTTCACACAGCAGGAGTTAACCATGTCTTGTTGCATGTACCACCACAGCCACTGATCTGGCTTGATTTCAAGGTGATGATTGTGGAACAGGACATACTTATGTGTGGAGGAAGGTGGCAAAAAGTCATTCATTGTCTATGCCTCAGATCGTTGAGTTTTATCAGGCTTTTGTGGGTATTGTTTGCAGTTCCCTTGAGATGTACATAAGAATGCAGCCCTTATTGCCTCCAGCCTTCTCTCTCCTTAGCTGAGATTCAAATGTGTGTCTTATGGTGTCACTGCTAACAAACCACCCTCTCCAGCTTCTTGACATCCACAAAGTAAATATTGCATCTCATAAAAGAAACCAAAGCTTTTAGGAGGAGCAATTGCAATGGGTCTCTTAACCACACTGCACAGTCTGTGGAGCATAAAATGTGATGTGAGTTGGGAACACATTTCTTCCTTCATAGGTCAGGAGGGGATTGCTGCTTCCAAATTACCACACCTGTTGAGTGCAAACGTGACCTATCCCTGCAAACTGGAGAAATGTGGGTGCTGCAAGAGTAAAAGAAGCCCTGTTTTCCATCTGATCATCCAGTAACACAGACCTACCTTTACCATCCTTCTACATCCCATGGATCAACCCACTGCCTCACTGGAGGCCTTGTGGAAGGCTGAAGTTCCCCATTCCTGCTTCTCTGAGGAATATTTGAGCAGACAAGCAATGTGAACAGAGACAAGTACTGCTTGGGAAATAGGCATATAAATAAATCTGATTGAGAAAAAAACCAAAGCAGACCAAACCTATATTAAATGTATTTTCAAAAGTTTAGGAAAAAATTAGGAAGACTTAGTTTTATAGAATGTTCAAAATGTGGAACTGATTAATTCTTTTACTGTCATAAAAGCAAGCTTTCTCCTGTGAATGTTTCATGCATCACTGGCCAGCTGGTTATTTTTTTTTTTTTTTACCTTGACATCTTGGCAGAACATTGTTGGACTCTGTCAAGAAGTTCAACATTTTTTTGTTTAGGATTATTTTTCCAAAAAAATTTGAAGATCGAGATTTCCTAGGCTTGACTTTCTAAAACATATTACTGCATCAGAATGACATGTGGATTTCAAAATAAAGAATTGTTATCATCATAGACTATAAAGTACATCCTATAAAGTTCGTGGAGTTCATGACCAGAATAATGCTATATTAATCAATATACTTTTATTATGCAGATATGGTAAATATCAAATAATTACTGCTTCTGATACCTTCTGGTTGGTTAACCTGTAGTTGCAGGAGAGTCTTGATCTGAAGATAATAAGAACAAAACCAGATATCATATTACTGTGTAGTTTGTTCCAGTGAATACTTTTGGAAACAAGGGCTTTTTCCTACTTTAAATTTCTTAACTTAAGCTTATACTTATGTGTAAGTTGTCAAACAAGAGCTTGCCTATTAAAAGTTTCAAGTGTTCCTTTTAGCCTTTGGGACTTGGCAACTTTTGAAATGTTAAATTTTGAGACATTAACAATGATATCTAATAACATAAAAGTTGTAAAAGTTATAAAGCTCATAAAAATATAGTGGGATCATTCTCATAAGTTCAGCTGTAACTCAGTTATAGAAAAGTATTATCTGCACAAGTTAAAATTCACTTAGTAAAAAAGAGCAAATCCCTTTTCCATTTATTACAGTGTAGGTAACTGCAGGAAAAATAGCATCACCTGACAGATTTGATTATTCTGCAGTAGGCCTGAAAGTCATAGCTATATTCGAGAGAGGTGCATATGATGGGGTGGTGTCAAAACACCTGGGTGGAACTCTGTTAGCTCCTTGTCTCCTGTTTGTGTGATTCCTGTGTGGCTGTCAAAGAGGCTCTACAGTGTGTCAGGTTTAATAAAAGCCGTGAGTGAAGGGAATGAAGCAATTGCAGAGCCATTCAGTTGAAAGCAGGTCCTTCACAAATTATTGGATAATTAAAAATATGAATGTAGCTAATCCATGTTGACATTTTTATAGCCTTTACATGAAACAACCTTTAAGGGTATGTTGGAGTAGAGAGATAAAATTCTATGGGAGGACCACTGGCAGTCGATCACAGAAAAAAAAGATATTGTATGAAGAAAATACTGGTTAAAACAGAGCATAAGTAAATAAACTGGATACCTAAAAATAAACATCAATGGAAATCTCCTACATAAAAATCCCTGCTAAAGCAGTTGTACACTAATGATGAATCTGTAAGAACAAGCATTAAGCTATTCCAAGGGCAACCGAAGTGTAGTGTTGCACACCCTTAAGTGACATGGGGACTGGCAAATAGTGAGCAGAAGTGGGGACAGTATTCTGCCTTTTATATCACTCATACAACTTATTAATTTAATACTGCAACTTCTGGCATACTCTTCGTTTCCCATGTCCATATATTATTAAAATAGAAAGCCTAAGAAGCCAAAGAATGGTCCACAATTTGAAAAAGAAAGCATAAAGGAGTTCAGTGATACATAAACCAAATTAGCAGATTTATTAAAATACATCCATGTGTACAGAGAACAAAGTAATTAATATTCCATCATTCTTCATTGTAATAAGGAGAAGGCATGAAAAAATACGGTAGAACAGAATTTGTAGACCAGGGAAAAAATAGAAGTAGGCAGCTTCATTTTCACAGTGATGTCTTTCCCTGAGAGTGTTGTGCAGTGAGGACTGAGATGGTTTTGACATCATGTAGAATAAAGACATAATGGAAGTCTTTCTAACTGAGAGATTCTAGTTGTCAGTGGATAAACCATGGGACTTGGTATATAAGTTCCACTATTTGATAATGCTTGGTATAAGGTATTTAACTGGTGCTATTAAACAGACAAAATCTTAAAACCATGCATTGGAAGATGATGGATTATTTTGGTATTCTTCATGTTTGCATGACACTAAACTTTTTAAATCAATCAGATATAAAGTCCAAAAGAGTTTGTATGCAGAAGTAGTTTCTAACCAGTGGTACAACATATGACCTGGTAAAAGTTGGGGACCACTGGATTAGAGCAGCATAAAATATTAATTATATATATATATATAATATTTTATTTATAAACTATTAAGAAGTCTTTGAAAGTATAAGTGGAAGGGGTAGGAGTGACGTGTTTTTTTTGTCTTTTCCTGGCTCCAGCCACACATTAAACTGGCCCTTGAGAATAGTTTAATACATCAACAGATCTCCTCAGCAGCCCAAGACCTTCTCTGTTAGTTCATGGTGCCTGAATGTGTACTGCTGTGCTTACATCCTCTCCCTCTTACCTCTTCCTGGATATTGGGCCACAATCTCCTTCCAGCCAGGGAATATGTTCCCATTACAAAATTAGGAGTAAAACTGTCCTGGATGAATTGGGGCATATAATTTATAGCAGCAGTCAGTGAGATTTTGGCATGAATCACCTGTACAGAATCTAAAATGTCATGGGCATAATAATAAAAAAGGGAAAACAGACCAGAAAAAAAATTACTCTTTATAAAAGAGGTGATGCAAATCTGTGCTGTGGTGCCCTGGGATGTTGTGGAGGCAGTGTCAGCACATTCAAAAAAGGATTAGCCAAATTAATGGGCAGCAGTCCATTGACAGATATGAAAGGACCACATAGGTATGCATTTTCTGGCTTCACTCATGTATTGGCTTGGGGGTATGGGAATTTTTGAAGAGCATGTGCTACAAAAAGTAACCATGATCATGGGCTGTCATGTGTGTCTCCTTTTGCCACTGCTGGGGACAACAGAGTTAGACAGTGTGAAGGCAAGTTCTTTGCTCCAGGATTGCCAGAAAAACACTCTTATTGAACAAAGTTATGCTGTCAGTATTAACCAAGGGAAGACTGTGAACTAATTTTACATTTGCAGATAACTGTGGAATATAAAGTAGCACATTTAAATTTCAAAGAATTTTTTAATAAATTTGGCACAAAATACCTCAAAGTAGAAAAACCTTTGAAGAAACCTTGATTGTATTCCTTTAGATCTATATGCATAATATTGTCTTTGTTTTATTTTTTATAGGAAAAGAAATAAAAGGTAATTTCTCATCTGTGTAAATTGACGGAGGTCGCTTGAATATGGTGTAAATATTCTGCTATGCACAAGTTGAGTGGCTGACCTAAACTTTTTAAGTCAATGCTCTCAAAGGTATTAACCAACTACTGAGCTAACCCTGAAATCATGGAAACTTTGACAGAGGTGGATCCCAAGAAATTTAAGTGAATTAGTCTCATTTCATGTGGAAAATTGGAGAGAAATATGCATACATTAAGGAAATATGCAAGCTGATGTTCTAGATGTTTATTGTTTCCATGTGTTTATTTCTAAACAGAGTAATTTAAGAAGTTCATTTTGGGCATATGGAAAAAATATACGAAAAAAGTCTGACCTAAAATATAAGGAAGCAAAGCTAAATTGAGAAACTTTTTGACCTTTTTCTTCAGTTCTTTTCATCTGCAGGAATGATTTTTAATAGTGAGTTTCATAGGCTGCCGGTGTTACAGATTGGTGAGCTGCTTGCTCATTTCTCTCTCTGCTTTCTCTATTTTTCTTTTTCCCTCTCCTCTCCTCTCCTCTCCTCTCCTCTCCTCTCCTCTCCTCTCCTCTCCTCTCCTCTCCTCTCCTCTCCTCTCCTCTCCTCTCCTCTCCTCTCCTCTCCTCTCCTCTCCTCTCCTCTCCTCTCCTCTCCTCTCCTCTCCTCTCCTCTCCTCTCCTCTCCTCTCCTCTCCTCTCCTCTCCTCTCCTCTCCTCTCCTCTCCTCTCCTCTCCTCTCCTCTCCTCTCCTCTCCTCTCCTCTCCTCTCCTCTCCTCTCCTCTCCTCTCCTCTCCTCTCCTCTCCTCTCCTCTCCTCTCCTCTCCTCTCCTCTCCTCTCCTCTCCTCTCCTCTCCTCTCCTCTCCTCTCCTCTTTTTCCCCCTTCCCTCACTTCTTTCCCTTGTTCTTCCTCCTGGCTCTCCAGGTAGCACTGCAGAGCCTTCTTCCTTGGCCCTCTACCTCTCTTTGACCCACTATGGTTTTTTATGCATTCAGTGAAACATTTAATCCTCTCAGCAGGATCAACCAAAACCTGAGTACTCACTTTCCTTCCCACCTGCTCACCAAAGTCCACATGATGGATTTTTTTCTGATTTTTAAAATTCTCTTCTGATTATTGTCTTTACTTTCTTCATTTTAACTTCAAAACCCCTTCCTGTTTCTTCATCCAGTTGCCAAAATATTACATAATCCCTGCTTTCTTCTCCTTTTCCTTCACAGCAGTCACTCCAAATACATTTCCCAGTAATATTTATGTCTAATATGAGCAGTGGGAGAGTGGGAGGAGCATATTTATATTACATAAATGTTGTACCTACCTTTTCTTCCTTCTCAGTGTAACTTAGAACTTTTCTAGATTCTCTCCTTCCAGGCATAGGCCACTTGAAATCTTGGAATTGAGACATTTCTATTGTAGTAGAAGAGAGGGAGTCAGTTAACTTGTTCTCTGGTATTCCATGAGGAAATCTGCTCCTAATTATAGGATGCTTTCTTTTCAGTCAGCAGGTGTAATCTCATACTTTTTGTATTGAAGAGGATCATTGGGAGTGGCTTGGAGTTGATTTATTATGAGTGGGTATTCTCAACTAAATAAATAAATTTTAAAAATGTACAAACAAAACTAGAGGACCATATCCCATGTCACTGCTGATAACAATGCCATTGAACTCAGCTTTGTACATCAGGCAAAGAACTTTTCTGCAGGAATTGTACCGCTGGACCAACCACATAGTCAACCCAACTCCAGTAACAGGAACTGGGTGAACAATATCGAAAGGAGGTAGAAAAGATGAACTCTGAAAATAATTATTTTCTTTCCCTATCCTTGCAGATTTGCAACTAAACCACACTGGACCAAACCCCAGTTATTTCATTATTAGCTGCAGTATTACTGAAATGTTTCAGATCCTTGGGATCCCGTTGTGCTAAGTGTTGTAAAAAACAAAGGAAAAGAAACCTGAAGGAATTTACAGTCTTGTTATAAGCCAAGAGACAACAAATAATTATGGGGGAACAGGAAGCACAGGGAAGCTGTAAAGTAATTTTGGTCATCATGACAAACAGTGATCTCAGCACTTGAGCCTTCTCACTAGTGGTGTTTGTAGATGTCATGGAAAATACTGTGTGGAAACAAAACTTCTGTTGGTTGCTATAAACAGAAGGTTCTGAAATCTTTCTGTGGTCTGTTACAATTTTAGAGAAATACATTTAAAACTGACTGATACCAATTTTCCTCATTGTGTAGCAACAACACTTGTAATTTAATACAGATAAGTAAAGAATTGGGGTCATGAGCTTTGTCTTGCAAACAAAAAATTCCAAGTGAGATATACCCAAGTCTTACTGAATGAAACACAGCTTTGCTGATACGTGGGCCTTGGGCCAGGACAGGAACTGTAGTTAGGATCATGGCACATCATAGCCGTGGTCTTATACAAATATATATATTTTATTAAATGAAATAGTAAAAGTTAGCTAGTCTTTGAAATTTCTGGGACCAATGGACTTTGGTTCCAGACTCCAGGTCCATGCAGAGAAAGAGGCATGGCCAAGTCAGAAACCTTGGAGAAATCTTGTTTCTTCTGCCACTATCACAACTGCATATAAAGGGATCAAGGTGGCATCTTGGTGAATCAACCGAGATATTCTTATGAGTTTCTGCTCAGCATAGTCTATTTCTCCTGCTTACAGGTTTCTTTTGCTTCCTGTGAGATGAGTCTTTAAGTTATAAAACTCCATGTCTAAGATCCTAATTCAACTGAATGACAATTTTTGACAACACACCCTTTCACTATTTATTTGAAATGGAAACTGCAGATTCTCTATTTCACATCTGCATTGAAAATGTGTTCTGATTTTGTCTGGGATAGAGTTAATTTTTTTCCTCCTAGCTCATTCAGTGCTGTGTTTTTTGGATTTAGCATGAGAATAATGTCAACAACACACTGATGTTGTAGTTGTTGCTAAGTAGTGCTTACCCAAAGTCAAGAACTTTTCAGCGTCTCATGCTCTGCCAGTGAGGAGGTGCACAAGAAGTCAGAGGGACCGTGGCCAGGACAGCTGTCCCAAACTGGCCAAAGGGATATTCCATACCAAGGAACCTCATGCCAGGTGCATAAACTGGGGGGAGTTGGCTGCGAGCTGCCAATCACTGCTCAGGGATGGGCTGGGCATTGGTCAGTGTGTGGGGAGAAATTGTATTGAGCATCACTTGTTTCCCTTGGGTTTTATTTCCTTCCTTCTCTTTATTGTCTCTCTTTTAATTATAATTATGATTTATCACTGTTTTTATTATTGTTATATCATATTTTATTTCAGTTATTAAACTGTTCTAAACCCACAGGTTTAACCCTTTTCTGATTCACCTTTGTGTAGGAGGGGCAGTGAGAGAGCAACTGCATGGTACTTAGTTCCAGTCTGGGATTAAAAAAAACAACAAAAAGCAGCAATTTTTAGCATAAAAGTGCTCTTCAAACGACATATAGCACTGGAAAAATATTCTAGATGATCAAAAGAACAGCAAAATATTTCAACATACCCAATTTTTCTATCAATGTTTAAATTCCTGAACAGGAACACATACATCCTAAGTGACACAGTAATGAAACTACTGGACACAGTTCAGACATGTCTCCGCTCAGCTCTGTGGAAAACCTAAAGCACTGGTGTGCTGCATGAATTAACAGCAGGAGCTAAAGATCTATGATGTTGTGGATGTCTAAGATGAGATCCAGAATAATACAAAGTTGCCCAGAACACAACTGATGTGAAGCACCTAAATCCAAGAATAATAACTGGGATTGTTATAAGGTCTGAAATATTCTGGTAAAAGGTTGAAGTGCCTACAGTTTGGCTGCTGCCTGTGCTTTAAGGCACCTTTTGCTGCATGTTTTGAAAGCATGTCCTCAGAAGGCTGTATAGCTTTTGCACACGAAAATAACACGTGGCACCTGAGCTGCCTGGTGCATAAGTGATGGTAAATCCACATGGAGCATAACTTAGAACACAAAGTCAAGGGAGAAAATGGGGGATTCAAATCAGCAGCTACTGCTTCTATTCCCAGGACTGTGGGTCGCTGTGCAGATTACACAATCGGACTTGGTTAAGTGTCTGTCTGGCCCCATGAATCTTGAATTCTTGGCAGTGTCACAGGACAAATTTCAACACCTTCTCGCCTTCCTCTCTCTGTGTATATGCTCACATATTTGCACAAACAAAGAGTGGTGCATAGCCTGCAGTTCAGCATGCTGGGAAATTGGAGCTGAGGATTCAGGCTCCTTGTAGCTGAATGGGGAATTGAACTCTGGGTCTGTTCTTTCTGCTCCTGTGCTTTACTTACAAGGCTGTGATGGTGTAACAACGAGCTCTTCTCCAAGGTTTCACACTGACTGAAGCAGGCATAGAACCATAAAATGGTTTGTGTTGAAATGGACCTTAAAGGTCATTTGGTTTCAGCCTCTGGCCACAGGCAGGGACACCTTCCACTGGACCAGGTTGCTCAGGGCCCCATGCAGCCTGCCCTAGAACACATCCAGGAATGGGGCAATCCACGCGTCTCTGTGCAACTTCTTCCAGTGTCCACCACCCCATTAGTGAAGAATTTATTTCTACTATCTAATGTAAACCCACCCTCTTTTCAATTTGAACACATTCTCCCTTGTCCTGTAACTTCATGCCATTGTACAAAGTCCCTCTTCATCTCTTGTAGCCCCTTTAGGCACTGGAAGGCCACAACAACATCTCCCCAGAGCCTTCTCTCCCCAAGACTGGACAGCCCTGGCTGTCTTATCCTGTCTTCATAGCAGAGATGCTCCAGTCCTCTGAGCCCCTCCTCTGGACATGCTACTTCACGTCTGTGCCCTTCCTATGTTGGAGACTCTGGAATTAGATTCAGTATTCCAGGTAGAGTCTCAGGAAAGAAGAGTAGAGCGGCAGAATCACTTCCCAGAATTCTTCATTTGGTTTGACTTTCTGAGCTGCAAGCTCATGTTGCTGGGTTATTTGTGTCTCTCATCCACCAGCTCCCCAAAGAGCTTCTCCTCAGGGCTGCTTTCAATCCATTCTTAGCCCTGCTGTATTTGGACTTGGGATTGCCCCGATCCATGTGCAGGACCTTGCTCTTGGCCTTGATGAGTGTGAGGTTTTCACTGGGTCACCTCTCGAGCCTGTCAGGTCCCTCTGGATGGCATCCAGATGGCATCTGGATAGTCACACTTCCATGTGCGTTGTCAGGAATTGGTGAAGGTGTATTTAAAGCAAAAATCAGTGACACCACAGCTGAATGAAAAGTTTCAAGATAAATTGTCTTGAAAAGAAAGCTGAACTCAACATCACTCAACATCAGCCTGTGTGATGGGTGGGGCTTGCCATGCACATCTGAGCAGTGCAGTGCAACATATGAATACAGTTATCTGCTGAGAGAGTTCTGATTAGTGGAGCTGACATCAACCTATGGCTGAACTGGTTCTTCAAACATTGTCAAAGTAGCCCTGGTCTGGGTTGTCAAGTGCCTCTCCAAGATCCAACAAAAGCAGGAACAAAGCACCAATAATTGTTACCATGTTTATTTCACGTTTCTTAGTTTCAGAAAATAATTACAGTCCAATAAAAAAAATATATATATAAAATATGTGAATTCAGTATCAATATACGAGTGTTATCTGTATAGGTCTCACAAGGTAAAACAGATATTCAATCCAAATGCAAGTCCTAGGGAGATGAAAACTGTTTTTTTCTGTCTGCGTCCTGCTTATCTTTCTGTCTTCAACTCCCCATCCTCCTCTTTCCCTTCTCATTACTTTAGTTAGAATCCTGGATCATTTTGTATATGTTTTTTAAAAAGTCTGGAAAGGGGCAAATGCTGGACCAAATCAGATGGCTAGTTTATTCTAATCAAATTCAAACCACTTAATTAATGCAAAATTCAGATTACGGAAGTCAGCCAAGTCTCTGTTTCTGTTGGAACCTTAGCATGTAGATTTCTTTATGATTTTTAACTGCACAAGCCCATCAGAAAAAATACTTCTTCCTTTCTATTTCTTGGGTTTTTTTTCCCCCAGATGAAAAGATTTGGGCTTTGGGGGCAGGAGAGGACTTTGGGGCTTGCCAAAAGGACATGAAAGGTTTAGCTAGGAAAGTTCATTGCCATTTTGCTAAAAAACTAGAAGTTGAATAGCTGTTGCTGTCTGTTACCTCCCATACAGGAGCCTATGATGCCTATACTAAAGAAAAGTTCTTGCAGGAGGCAGAGACACTGTAAAGTCAAGCTACCTATGTTTACATTTTATTTATTTCTACTCATAGCAGTTCACCAATATCTGACACCACTACTGTCTGGTTCCAGCATCCTTCATGCAAAACTCTTTCTAAGGAAAATACAGTCCAATGGGTGTGATGTGTCACACAGTCAAAGAATCACTCAGGTTGGAAAAGACCCCTGAGATCAAGTCCAACCTATGACCCAACACAACTAAACCACGGCACTAAGGGCCGTGTCCAGTCTTTCATTAAGCACCTTCAGGGATGACTAACCACAGTGAAGAAATTCCTCTTAATGTCCAACCTAAACCACTCCTGGCACAGCTTGAGGCTATGTCCTCTCATCCTGTTGCTGGATACCTGGGAGAAGAGCCCGATTCCCACCAGACTATCACCTTCTTAAAGAAAGTTGTAGAGTGCAATAAGGTTCCCTCTGAGTCTCCTTTTCTCCAGGCTAACCACCCCCAGCTCTCTCAGCTGCTCCTCATCAGACTTGTGCTCAAGTCCCTTCACCAGCTTCATTGCCCTTCTCTGCTCTCATTCCTGTACCTCAATGTCCTCCCTGGAGTGAGTGGCCCAGAACTGGACACAGCACTCCAAATGTCCCTCAGCAGTGCCAAGTACAGTACTCTTTCCTGGTCCTGCTGACCACAGTATTCCTAATGGATGCCACTGGCCTTCTTGGCCACTTGGGCACGCACTGTACAGCTGCTTTCAACCAGCACCCTCAGGTCCTTTTCCTCCTGGCAGCTTTCCAGCCACTCTGTGCCTGTAGCACTGCAGGGAGTTGTTGTGGCCAAAGTGCAGGACTGGCACTTGGTCTTTTTTAACCTCATACCATTGGTCTTGGCCCACAGATCCAGCCTTTTCAGATCCCTCTGCAGAGCCCTCCTCTACCTTCTAGCAGATCAATACTCCTGCTCAACTGAATTTACAGAGTGGTGCAGCTTGGTGGGACTGAGCTGTTGAACAAAGCTTCCCTGGAGTAGTAAGGAATGTCCAGGTGAGAAAAGCCCATAAGCCTGCTTGAACATATCTGCAGGCATGATCTCAGCCTGTGACCCCATGATTTATCATTGCATATTTCCTGTCTACCATGGGCAAAAACTGGGATGTGACTGTTCCAGCCTGGATGTGGTGTTGGGAATACATTCCCTCTCACTCTTGCAATGGCACAGAAGAAACTGAGGGAGAAGGAACAGAGGGAAGAACATTACGTGATACAGCAGAGCCTGATCCTTCTCTTTTGTTTGTTCTCTGCAGTACATGGGAGAAGCAACACTGCAGGGAATGGGAATGTGGTTCAGCTATTGAATAGGTCTGTCTACAAAATTGGAGTGTTTCATCTGCACCACTGGGAAAATCACTCAAAATGTGCCAACATTAAATATCCCAGCTTTAATTGAGTTACGTCTGCCCAAAGTCCTTAGACTTTTTGAAAATCATTGCCTTACTTTCAGCACAGTGCTCCAACTTAACACTCAGAGCTCAACCAAAGACTAACATGGGTGAGCCTGATTTACTTAAAGAATAATAATCTACTTTATTTAAAGGCAGGAAAAAAGAAAAATAGCAAGAGCAATAACAGTGCACCTCCCTGCTCTACAGCTGCAGGCTCCTTCTCTGACTGATCTCCTTTGAGAAATGCTTGCAGGCTGTTCCTGCCCATCTTTCCTGGCTAACTGCTGGAGCTGACTGTCTCCAAATGCTTTTCAAGGACCACCAGACAACTGGCCTTTATCTCTTGAGCTGATATCAACACAACCCACCAGGATCTTTTTGACAGACCCACACGCTGTTGGGGCAGCAAAGTACTGCAACTATGCTGCCTAAGGCCCACAAGACCTCCTCAAAGGAGAGATCAGTCAGAGAAGGAGTAAGAAATCAAAGTCAAAGTGGTTCTCCACTTTGAGGTGTTTTTGTGTGGCACCCTTGCTCATCCTTTCATGCCATTTTCACTAACAGAATGTTGCACTGGAGGGATCTGCAGGGCTCAGCTGAATCCTGCCTGAGTGTAATGAAATACAAGAAGTGCAAACTGTTAATTTTTAATTTTTTTTTTTCATGAGTGATCAAGTTGGTTTTTTTTCCATGCAGGCCCTTAAATATCTAAAATCCCAAATCAACTTAGATGTACCAGTGAGAAAGCATCAGTGAGGTTTGCAGAAGACTGCAGTGATTCAATTAGGCAACATCAGTTTTACTTTAGGCTTTTTCAGAAGCCCAGAACACAAAAGAATGTCTGGGAGAGCTTAATAAGCCGAGAAACAGAACTGTATTCTGTGATAAATTACATACATAATGAGTAATGACAGAGCTTTTTGCTTTTCTTTTCAATTTTGGTCACAAATAAGCAAAGTAATTAACCAAGTCCTCTCAAAAGGGAAAATTTTTTTCTCAGTGAGCATCAGTGAGGATTGTATTTTTTCAGCTGCGCTGATTCAGAGTATTTTGTATCACCTTTTACAAAGCCAAACAAAGCTTAATGGTATTTCCATTAAATTTCAATTGAAATACTTCCAAAACAGTTCTTCCATAAAGATAGGCTATTTGTCCTGATTCAGCTCTCTGATAAGACCTTATCTGGAATAGCATGTACTGTTCTGCTAAGCATTTTCCAGAAAGCAGAATAAGTTCAGCACAATAAGTGGAATTAAGTCCTTATGAGATGTACTCGAAGTACCAAGATTATTCAGGGCAGAAACAGGCAGGGGGTACCACTTGCTGTCAAGTGGCACCTATCAGAGAGGGGTGAACACACAGAAGGAACAACTATTGGACAGTGCTGCCCAAGAAAAAATTGATGTTAAAGGATCATGAAGTCTGACATGGAGAGTTGAAAGGTTTAAAGCATCATGTTCTTGGATGGCATTCCAGTGGATGTTAAGGGCTTTATTTTGTTTTAGGGACGAACTTGCTCCCTTCACAAAAAAGAAATTGAATAATATAGTTTCCTCTGACAAAAATGGATATTCCTTTCAGTCACATTTCCCAAATGAAAGCAAGTCCTAATGGATGTGTTCTTTACCACCTCCAATTTTTTTAAGGCAAAAATAAGGATTTTTAAAGTGAAGCCAGTCAAACTGGGCAGGGCAAATACTGACTCTCTGAAGAGAACACATTATTAGAAACACAAGCAAATCTGTCTCTCTCACCGTGCAACCATTCCATGGTAAACCGAAAAGCATCAGGTTGCATCAAGAAAAAGAGAGGAAATGGATTTAATGGTTCTGTTTCTCTTCCCATTGGTGTTAATAAGTAACGACTGTGAAGTAAATAGAATTATATCAATGAGACTAGAATAAAATCCAGCCTTTGTATGAGAACAAAATATTGGAAAAATATTGAAAAAAATTCTTTTATGTGTGATACATTTAACCAACTAATTACTGAAATTGGTAAAATACTATTGTCAATTTGGTGTAAAATTATAGCATAGAATTATGTTTGCACTATAAAATATTGGAAAAAACCCAGTAGTTGATTTTTTTGATGTGACTTAAAAGGTTACCATGTTTGATCATATCTAGCTATAACTCTGTCTTTTCAAGATAGGCATTGTGATGAGAAGAGTTCCATAAATTTTCAGCAGGTGCAGTTAACACATGGGACTTCAAAGTTATGTGCATGATTGTTGGAACAGATATAGAAAAAATTGCAGAATTGTCGGTTGTTGCAGGTGGTCTTCTCTATAGACTACCAGCAGCTTTAAGAAAAGCTTCTGAAATCAGTGGTCCCTACAGATACTTTTCAGAGCTTTTCCTGTTGCATATAGAGTTCTATACTATTGTATTATATAGGAAAACACTGGTTTCTACCTTAAATAATAAGTGAGATTATTTCTCAGAAGTTGTTGGCTGTTGGTATAATAACTGGATGAGTTCTTTATATGGAAAAGACAGAGCTTAGGGACCATTTGTTACAATGAAAGTTGTCATCAAGAGGACAAATTTAGCAAGACAGTACTTGCTGTTTTAGAAAGGGCATGTTACTCAGTCATGCACTGACAGCCCTCTTGATCAACAGGAGATTTTTTATGACAGTTTTGCAAAAGGACTGGTTTTCATGAGCCATGAAAAGATACTCTCCTCAAAGGGTTTTTATGTAGTACTTGAACAACAAATATGAAATCTGCAGAGGGTGTTTGAGTAGTGCTGTGAGCTAACACTGTATTAAAACCTGTGATTGCATAATAGTAATGTATGGGTCATAAAAACCACAGATACCATATCCTTCCCCATCCTTTCTGGCAACTACAAGCAAGCAACCCAAGTAATGAACTTGCTTACAATTTCCTTTTATTCCTTCAAATTTCTCTCATATCTTTTTCTCTCCTTTGCTTTCATCTTGTGGTGACTCTCCAGCCTGCCCAAGGCATGGAGAAGGGTGTCACTTTTCACAATAAGTTGAGTTGGTTTCATGATCTCACTCCCTAGCTGTGGGTCAGAAAAGGGCTGCACAGGTGGATGGGTGGATGTCTTCCACAGATAAAGCTGTGGACACCTTTATTTGAGATCTCCAATCATGTCATCCAACTGGCCTAGACCTTTTGAAGACGAATAGTAGAGACTGCCTGGACCAGATGTCCAAAATCTGCTCTACAGAAGACACCTGAATAGCATTGTTGAACACAGTGGGGTCAGATTTCACATGAAGCGACACAAATCACCAGTGTGCTTTTAGTTTAGAAAATGTTCTTGTAGCTGATAAATCCAGAAAGTGTTTTGAAAATTGTGATTAATTTCTTGGAGGTATAATAAAGCTTCTAAGCCATGCTTTTCCCTTAAATATTGTATCACAGGAGTGATAGATCTCCAGAGCTCTTATAAAAGCAAAACTAGATTTCATTTAGAGAGTATTCCTTAGGTCTTCTCATTCTAGCCCCATTCTCATGAGTCTTCTCCTTCCCTCTGCCCATGGCAGAGAAATAGAAAGGTCAGTGCAGAGTACATTTTAGTATCTTTTATAGTATTATACATTGACCAAAAGTTTAAATATGGAAAGTGTTACAGCACTATGCTATGTTACATGATTAGAAACACATTTTGCTGGAGATACAATCTGTTTTACCAACAAAATAAGTATGTATAAGATCTGGTTTAACTTAGTTATCCTTTTGTCTTTTTTTTCTGCTTATTGTTATGTAACAGTTGTGATGGTGAAATGCATAATGACTATTCCGGACAGTATGATGGAGCATCATATGGCATTTATATGGGAGGGTAAAGCATATAAACATATGAAAGTCATTTAAAGATACAATTAAACTTCTAAACAAAGAACTTCATAAATATTTCATTTGAAAACTCAACATCAACCAACTACCTGAGGGCTAAGGGGACTTTTTTTAATACAACCTAATAAAGGTTTAATAAAAATGCTGTTGTTAGAAGTGCAAGTGTGTTAACTCTCTCTGACAGAGGGCTATTAAAATGTATCCTTCAGTCAGTTCATTCTTGTATTTTATTTAAACCAGCAAGGTCCTGTGAGTTTACTGCCTGGGATTATGGTAAACAATAGAAGCAATATATACTAGTAATATTGTATCATATATATCTATATAACCCTTTAATTTAGATAACTCTTTTTATCCCAGGGACTTTCTGCTGGTTGATATGAATTCTGAACTATCCACATAGCCTGTGATCACTTTTATTCAAGTCAATCCTTTGCTGCCCTCAGTACAACAGAACAGATTTTGTGGGTTTTCTTTCAATGTAGGGCTGGTGCTGGATTGTCTGTTTTTCATGGCTAAATCCACTGTTCCAAAGATGAGGTACATTTGCCATGACATGAAGATTTTACATCCAGAGTGAATATGATTCTGAATAATGTTCTCCAGCAAATAAAAAAATTATGTGAATAATCCAGAAATTATTGTGGAAGATTTATAGAATGTTATCCAAGACTGATTAGGCAGTCATAAAACCCTCTTTAACTTTAGAAAGTAGGAACTATTGAATAAATGTGATTTTAAGCTGTCTTAAGGACGCCCAATTGATATTCCTTGAATATCACTGGTGTATTTAATTCCAGGACAGTGCTTTGTAATAGATTTGTTCAAAAGTTAATGAAAGATATTTTAAAGTTTTGAGGTAAGACCTGGCCCATGAGACTGGAATCAAGGGCAATAGATTTTTTATTGACAGGATGGAAAAATGAGAGAGAGATGAAAAAAGAGGCTTCACCAGATTGCAGTACATAGAAAATTAAATACATTATTTGGAGATTTATTAAGGTAACTTAAAGGACCCAGAAAAATATCAGAAGTTAGGCCCTAGACTATCCATACTTTAATACAGGGAAGGAAGGAAGCTCAAGGACTCTAATTTAATATTTTCTTTTTTTTAAAAAAATCTTCTGGCAGATTAAAGCTATGTTTTTTGTTCTTCTGTTTTTGGACTGAGGTGAAGAAAGCTCAAGACACATGCTGTGTTAAGGTGGAGAAGTATATGTGTCTTTATTTTTCAGAGTCAGGATGTGATATTTCATATTTTTGTATGTTTGTTTTTACTCCATTTCATGAGGACACTTTTTAAAAGGACTTTTCTTGATATTTGTTTACACAAATAATATTTTTTTATGTTTAAAGGTTTTATAGGTGATAGAACTGCCTATTATTAAAATTACCTAATACTTCCTATTATGAAACCTTGATTTTCTCTACTTATAGTAGTGCCAAACTGTAACTGCTCTGACTGAAGTTTTCCATGCCAAGTAGCTGTCCCAGGCTGTACTTTTCTGGAAAGCTCCTGCCAAAACAGTTCTGCCATTTCTAGGAATGATGCAAGGAAAAAAAAGTACTTTTTGCCCATGTCCTTGAAGTTCTTGAAATCCAGGCTTTGAAATGTGCCAGTGCCCCTATACTTAGGGCAAGAGAAATTAAAATTTTCAGGGGGCTGATTTGTAAAATAAAAGTATGCCTTCGGTGGTTATTTTCATACTTCAGTGAAGATGCAGATAAGAAACCTTCAGTTTTATGGATTAAAAGCTCCAAAGCATCCTCAGGTGTCTGTCAATAGATCTTTCTCTGCTCAGTAGGCACCATCCCTCACCACAGAACTGAGTATGCCTCAGCTCACAGTGGTAGAAAAAAAGGTGGACTTTATCACTTATGTGGTCACTAAAATGAGAGCAGGGAACTGGTCTGACATTATATTCGTTATGACAATTATCTGTTTTCAGTTATAAACCTTGTTCTATCACAAAAAATGTAAAGAGGGAATTGTGCTCAGATGCAAAAGAAACAATAGCTAAATTTGAGAAAGAAAAGGGCTGGACTGAAACAATATATCTAAAGAAACAAGAACTCAGGGATGTAAGGGAGAACTGAAGGAAAACAAAAAACTAGAGAGGAAATTCAGAGAATCATAGAATCATGGAATGGTTTGACTTGGAACGGGGCCTTGAAGACCATCTGGTTCCAAGCCACTGCCATGGGCAGGGATACTTTGCACTAGACTTTGCTGCTTAGGGTCTCATCCAGCCTTGACTTGAGCACTCCCAGGGATGGGGCATCCACAGCTTCTCTGGGCAGCCTGTGCCAGGGCCTCACCATCCTCACAGTAAAGAATTTGTTCCTAATGTCTGATGTAAAGCTACTCTCATTTAATTAGAACCCATTCCTCCTTGTCCTGTCACTGCATGACCTTGTAAATTGTCTTGATCCTTCTTTCCTGTAGGATTCCTTAAGGTACTGTAAGGCCACAATTAGGTCACCCCGAAGCCTTTTCTTTTCCAGGCTGAACAATCCAAATTCTCTCAGCCTTTCTTCTGGTCAGCTTGGTGGCCTCCTCTGCGCTGCTCCTCTGCACAGCTCCATATCCTGCCTGTGTTGAGGATCCCAGAGCTGGATGCAGCACTGCAGGTGGTGTGTCACCAGAGATTAGAGGGGCAGAATCCCCCCTTGCCTGCTGCCTGCGCTGCTTGGAAAGCAGCCCAGGACACATTTGGCTTTCTGGGCTGCCAACACACATTGCTGGGCTGTGTCCAGTCTCTCATCCACCAGCATGCCCAAGTCCTTTTCTGCTGGGAAATTACCTGGGCATGGAATCAATAGCAATGAAAACTGGAAGTGTGAAATGAGACATTATGAACATTTAAAATTCTAGGCATCAAAAAGTAGGGAATTCTGCTTTAAAGGTTTGCCTGTGTATGATGGCAACAATTAGTTAGAGGTCCATATGTTTTTACCTCTAGGATCTCTGCCCCCATGAGAGGACAGAGAGTATCTTTCTGGAGTTTGTACCACAGATAAGGTTGTCTTCATCACCCATTTGCTGCAGATCTGGGAAGGAATGTAAAGCTGGAGCAAAAGATTTTAGTAAGAGAGAGCCTCATTATGAAGACTGAATACAATTCTAGACACTGAATTCCCATCTCAACTCTAGATATGTTACTGAGAAAGTAACTTTAAACAAACTTTGCATAGATTGCTGCTGAAATAATGTATTTCATATTTTTGGTAGCCAGATTCAGACTGGGGAAACAGACATACTGAAGACTCCCAACTGCAACTTAGGTCAATGAAATCAAACCCCAGGTGTGTCAGACAGGATACTCAAAATTCATGGATATTATTAAGTGTAATCTCCCTGCTTCAGTCTTGTGTTTGTAGGGTGTGCATAAAACTCACATGGATACTGTGGATATAATTAATATTTGTAAATCTTTCAAAATTATACTGATTAGTATCATAAAAGAAAACTCATGGGGAGGTTAATTAATGTCCCTTAGAGAAGGGTTTGAATAGTGTGCAACAAAGATGGCATGAGGCCATCCATTGAACAATGGGGCCATGTATTGAACAATGAAGTAAATATTGAACAGCTGTTCATTAAGTAAACACCATCCACTCTGAGAACTGAAACGGCTGGTGTACAATAGAAACAAAAAAGTTAATGATCATGTAATGAAGGCATGTATCAAAACGCATATTCTCAAGATAAATCAGTTGAGGTTGCATGGGCAAGTTTATTTCTGCCACAGTCACTTCTGAATATAACTTTAGAATATTTTTTGATGTTATTTTTATACATACATGCTCTATAAAAATATATGCTTACCTGCTAATGAATACAGTAAGCTGCTGGATGGTCTGCAGGAAAACATGGAAAGATTAATTCTCCATCATATAAATGCTTCATATTCCCAGTTGAAAGTGCATTTAACGTAATGATCTTCAAATCCTGTTCTGAAAATGAGGCAAGAATTTCCAATTGATTTAATCACCTATTGGACCTTTTAGTCAATGCTCAAAAGTCCCCAGCCTTGAGTTTTCTACATCTATTTTAGATCAGTGTGTGCTTCATTGGCATCCATCTGTCGTCCCAAATAATATTGTTTTTCCAGGAGCTTAACAAAAAAGTGAGTACAAGTTCACAGTTCTTCACTTACCCACTTGCTTCCACCTCATTCAACATCTTCCATCATATTTGAACAACACTTTCCTGTAACAAGTGTCTTACTCTTTATAGCCTATATTGCAAATATTTTCACCTTGCCTTCTACTGTGAAACAAACAAATTTAAAATAATAGCTAAGAAAAATGTCTGAAAATAGTTTGCACGAGAGTTGACATTGGAGGGAGTAAAATAATGTAGAATATATCACAGTGTGCAGTCAATGTGCTGTCCTTTGTACTCAGAGAACTGTTTAATTTTTTGTTCTTTTCAAATACACATTTGCGTCCCTTTTTATTTTTGTCGCATGCTGTTTTGCAGATCAGTCATGAATGGCCACTGAGCAATCGCTGTCCATACTTCTCTCACTATTATTTAACGTCTTTTGGACTCATTAACTTATCATCTGCTAAGACAGGTGCTCTTTGGTGCAGTTATTGTGATTTTTACAAGATTTTTTAATACTCTGTTTGACAAATTTGGAAATGCTATCTGCTCTAACAGTATATAAAACACTACCCCAGAGTGAATTTATTTCATTAATTTTTAGACTAGGACTAAACTAAATATTGCCCCAAATTGCTCTTAAAATTAAAGAACCAGAGGCACAAAAGAAGAGTAAAATTATGTAAAAGACAGGCTGGGTGCAGTTGCTATTCATAAATACTGATATTTTATTCAAATATCCTCATGATACTGCTATAATCTGATCTTTCAAGAGAGCATTCTCAGTAAAAGTTATGCTGAAGATATTAAAATATGTTTCTTGACCTAACCATTTAATTTTAACAGAGGTAGGGATGATCATAATGATTTTGAGGGTCTCTAGGTCAGAACTAGAGGTTCTTTAATAAAAGCTTTATACTTCACATAGCTTGACCTTTATACTGGAATTTTATTATTTCTATAACATATCCTTTCCATATAATTACTTGTGTTTCCCTAAAGTCCTAGGGTCACCTCTTTGGAATGATGAATTGTAACTGCATTTTTTATGGCACTGTTAGAAAAATAGGTAGGAAAGCTTTTTAAAGAGTCTATTATTGCACTCTGCAACACAGGGCACTATGTTAAATACAGAGAATTTCCCTTAAATACACGATTCAACTTTGTTGTTAAACTCTGTTTGATGTTTTCTTTACTTAACATACATTATCTCAGTGGGCAATTGTTCTCTGGAACATTTTGAAACGAATGGTAATCTCAGTTCTAATCAGCACAGTCTTTCATACAGCATTCTTTACCAATCATCATGCCACGTGCAGGTCGGTAATTTTAAAATCCTTATCAAGGTAGAGAAGAGAAATGCACAAATCATGGGAATATAGGATATTTTGATTGTGCAAATGAGCCTAACAATATTATTTCCTTAACCTATAGGCCTCAAAGAAGGAGGAACTATGGAATCAAATAAAAGATGATAGTGTACATGTGTGCAATGGGCAAATATTAGGGAAAGTACAGTAAAAAACACACATACTGCTTCAAGAATTTTAACAAGGTAATTATCCATAACATGTTTCTTAAGAATTTATTGAATTTTTACTTGCTCTGAAACTAAAGAAACTTGAAACTTGGTGAATTCAAAGCAGAATTTAAAGTTAAATAAAAGGACGATGAAACAAATTTTGGTTTTTTTTTTAGTTTACATCATGTCATTTAGTAAATCAAATTACTTAAAATAATAGGACTCAAAAGTGTATTTATACTGATTCTATAGAATTCTGAACTAAAATGAAACTTGAATTGTGGCCTTTTCCATCCAGATTTTTATTCAGTTTGTGAGCAGGTCTTTACTGTGCTCAGAATTTATGGGACTATCAATAATCCCATAAATATTTCAATCAAAAGGAAGTATTATGACTGAAGATTTGAAATTTAAACTACTTAAATCAGTTTAAATTAACATTCTTGTACAGAAAGAACACACAACCATGGTTTTTTCCCCAGTACACACAAAAGCCCACAGTTATTCTAAGGTCTAGTTACTGGAATATACAGCATAGTTATTTGGTATTCAGTATTTTGTATCTGCTTGCTAAAAGTTTAGTTAAAGCCTTCTGATCAATATGATTCTAGAATAAATGAGTGTTCTTGGAAATTACTAAAGAAGAAAATCACCTTGTTTCTAGAAACCTCATAGATATCATTATTGTTGAGTGATTACAGTACAATATGACACAATTTCCCCAGCTAAACAAATCCATATTTTGACTTTATGATGAAAAATTATTCTATATTTGGCTTTTTAAATTTTGTTTGCCTTCAGTTTAACTCACTGGAAGGTACAACTGCCAGCAATTTACTCAAATTTATTTTGGTATAATTCTTATTTGATTTGACAAAATTTCAGAACAGCTAGATATGCATTAGTTTATAATACACACCCTTCTTACATAACCTTCAGATTCCCTTTCCTTTGAGGAGCAGCTAGTTTCAGGTGACTCTAAAGGTGTGTGGAGGGCCGTTATCTTATATTTGTGTGGTACAATTTTTGTCATCTATCTTTGAATGCAAATACAGTTATTAGTGTTTTTTTAGAATGTGGAGCATGCGAACCATTCCTAGAACAGAGGTACTCAAAGTCTTCTTAAGTCACTGGAATGTCCTTCGGAGTCTTATAATTCTTAGGCAAGTCACTTCTTAGGGTTGAAGTAATTTGAAATTGTTTGGCTGTGTGGTTTTGAGGGCAGATGTCTTGGGGAAAAAAAGGCAAAAGCAGTCTTCATCTTCATCTTCATCTTCATCTTCATCTTCATCTTCATCTTCATCTTCATCTTGTTATTAGAATATGAGTGAAAGAGGGAGCACAGATGACCTCTGGACTACTTCCATTTGTTTTATCCATTTATGCAATGCTTGTTCTGGGGGACTGGGTCTGGTACCCCACATGTGCCCCTGCCAAGGAGATTACTGCTCAGCTGCCCTCTGCCCTTCTGGTCTTGGGGCTTTTGCATCCCTGCTTGTACATTGTCTTAGCTCCAAGGCTGACTTGGAAAATTTTGAGCAATCTGCTTGAGAGGAGTTGTGTTGGAACACAGAGGATGAAAGGCATCAATCCCCTTTGAGTTTCACGCGGGGATATGTCGTAACCCAGGACATTCCTCTGGCTGCCCTGGGTGGCTCAAGAGGCTCAGAGACCTTGGCATGGAGTCAAAAACACCTGTGCCATCGATTTTAACCCATGGAAAAAATTACCAATTTTGTGTGAAGATTTACAAGCCACAAGGGTTTGAGTAGAATGATAGTGAATTTATCACAGGGTGAATTTTGGGGATTTAGAATGGGGGTTCAAGAGGCAAGATGGAGGAATCTGGGCATGCCTGTCTTTCTTCTTCTTCTTCTTGTCCTCCACCTTCTGCTGTGATGGTGGCACTTTTGGATTGGTTTAGAGTAGAGACAGACTGTCTAACATAGGTGATAGATATTGGAAAATTATTGTAAATAAAGTACAAGTAGTTTTTAGTATAAAAAATTAATGCTGCCCTGAGGGTGGTCAGTGTGCCACAACCCGACCTGCCAGACAGACCTCAGCATGTCAGAGAAAGAATGTATTAGATAAGAGAAAACAAACAACCTTGAAAAGCAGAGCTGAGGAATCTCGACTTCTTCTTTGGTCGTGGGGCTGGGAAAAAAGACTCTTTAATACCTCGGGAGCCATTTCAGCAACACAAAACCCAAGAGGGATAGATTTTTCCTGCAGAAGGCAATTCTGTGTATGGCAAGCAGGGTGTAGGGCATGGGGGAGGCTGATGCAGCTCCATTGACCAATTGTACAAAGAGCACCTCACTTTTGGCACTGTGGCTGGAGCTTGGTGCAAGAGGAGCTCAGGAATTTGCACTGGGAAGGTGGGATCACTCTTTCAAGGCCAGGTTTTGGGATGCAAGTGAAGGTCAGCTGCTCCCTAAGGGCTGGGTAGATGGGACCCATGGCCAGCAGGCAGAGGCCTTGCCAGCCCCATCCCACTGCCTCCAAACAAGGGAGTAAGGCAGGCCTAGGGATGGCAGCTGGGAC
Source organism: Camarhynchus parvulus (assembly GCF_901933205.1). Lineage (NCBI taxonomy): Eukaryota > Metazoa > Chordata > Aves > Passeriformes > Thraupidae > Camarhynchus > Camarhynchus parvulus. The sequence continues at coordinate 72,165,048 of NC_044573.1, read as the reverse complement.
TGGCCAGGAGCGCAGATCACCTGCTAGTCCATGGTGACAGGGGAGGCCAGGGTAGAGACAGAGCATGAGTCAGGATGGGGGTCAGTTTTGGTAATGGTAACTAGAATTGGAGACAGTCCGCTAATCCCCAGGCTGGCCCAAGATTGAGCCAGCAACTGGGTCCACAGATCTGAGTCCAAGTCAAAGGGTCTGTGGCCAGAAACAGAGGCAGATGCACCTATGATATGGCTCATGGAGGAGGTGAAGGCTCCAGCCTGAGCAGGGGCTACAGGGCCCATGGGCAGGAGGCAAATGTGGCAGCCCCAAGTGAGGCCAGTCAGGACTGACTCCAGACGTGTGGAATCACATTTGAACCTAGGTTATGTGCCCCAACAGAAGTATTGATCAGCAGTCTTTAATTCATCCCCAAAAGAGTTATCAGCATCTGGCTTCTTGATCTCCTTTATTGTCTTGGTCTAGAATGTTTTCTTGGCTGGGTCCAGTGGCCTCCTTGTCCTCTTCCTTTAAAGAACCTGAGAGGAGCTTATCAGAATGAAATGTATGCTTTGCCTTGAGTGGCACAAATCAAATGCATCTGTAGGTACAATTACAGTTTTGTTCAACAGGATTATTTCTTTTTTGTTCACACAGCAGGAATTCAGGTCAGCTAACTATAGGCACCAAGTTTTGTGACATTTTTGTAACATGCATCATGTGCAGTGTATTCGGGTGTCTGGGCAAGTGTGGGTCCCCAAAAGAGTGGCAAAATTAGAAATGTTGTCTGAAGCAGTGATGAAGCAGTGGATAAATTGCACCATGGGCAGTCACAGTGGAGTAGGATTCTGGGAATATCAGTAAAAGTCATAGAGAGAGATGGGTAGGAGCAGCTGGTGACCGGTCGGAAATTAAGACCTGGGAAGAGCAGTCAACAAGTAATAGGGCAGGGAATTGCACCATTCCACCTCAGATCTGATGAGTATTTGGAGGGAAGAGCATTCCACAAATGGTTTAGGCCAATATCTGAAAAGCCATGGGTGCTTACTCTTGTAGCTGTAGCAAGAGGAGTAAGCAATTGGACTAGGCATTGCAAATCCATGCTCCTTCAAGTACTTCTTTAGACTCTGATGGAGAATTTAGGGCAGAAAATTCATTTAGGCACTCTTTGGGATAGTCTCTCTTCCCTTCTGTTGATACCATAAGAAACATGCAATTTAGGAGGTAGACACACTGGTCACTTCAACTTTTCACATCTATATTGTATGTTTATGGGAACTGTAGTCTTATGTACCAAATATTAATGGATTACATTACTGTAATCTAATCTAAATCTATTCTACATGTCTTATTTTAGATTTTGTTCCCCTCCTATAAGTGCTTTGTGGAACTTCCACTTGGTCTTTCTTTTCAGAGTAGTGTAAGTTTCTTAATATTCCCATGTGCCTTCTGAGGTTAAAAGCTTTTTGTCAGTAAATTTTATTTCTTCTTTTAAAAAATCCATTTTGAAGCTCTGTGGAATTTAGAAAGAGTCTTTCCATGCACTTTTGGTTGTATTTAATTGTTTTTCTCATAAATCACATACTTTGTTTTGATGCAAAACACAGCGACAGAAGAGAATCTGACATTTTGTGTAACTGGCATGTCATTTATAAGATCTCCATTAGACAAAACATTTGTTTAGATACTCTGTTATTCATTTATTTTCATGTCAACACCAAAACCAACTACAGAAATGAACCGAGATGAATAATAAGACAAACTGTTTTAGCATCAATGTACTCTGCCTAAGGCAATATACTGTGCAACTAGTGAAGAATGCTTATTTCCTTCCCAAAACCTCTGCTGAGAACTGGCCCTTATAAACAATCTCTTACTCCTTTGTCTTAAGGGACTATTTTCAGCTATCTCCAAGAGAAAATTTCAGTTTATGTTTCACTTGGAATATTTTTCATGTTAAATTGGTAAATAATAGCTTTTAATTATAGCTATCTTCTCAGCAGTTGCATTATCTTTGCTGTGTCTGCTCTTGGTCAATTGCTTTCCTCGGTGTGGTATATAAAAAAGACAGTATACAGGAAATAAACAATAGTCTCATTAGCAGACAGATTTTACAAGATGTGGCTTCTGGGAGAGATATGTAAATTTGATAGACATTACAAACAAAAATAAACATTTCCACTGATCTACTGCAGCAATAGCAATGCTCCTTGCCATTAGAGCTGGGAGGTCTTCCTTGAAGAAAGATGCTTAGGAAGTTGCTGAGGTTACTTCAAAGCATGTATTCCCTGAAGTTGCTTTGGGAAGAGAAAGGCAACTAGGAGTCAACTGTCCAATTATTAATAGCAGAAGACATCTCAGACATCATCTTTGACAGCCAGCTAAGGAATCCCAGGGACTTCTGGGTGAATTTACACTGGGTAGCATATGTACAGTAAGTGTGCTGGTTCCAAAACCAGCAGGAATCCTTGATTCAGATATGTGGAAGTAATGCATGTGCAGCTGTTTCACAGATGTGCAGTACCTTTGCTGCCATCTGGGAGCTCTACACCTAAAGACATACAGAAATTAAACACCTGAACCAAGTTTTTTATGGGAAGGCATTGATGTCTCCCAATGTTGACAAAAGAAGTTACCCAGCCAGAGTGGTTAAACAGGTCTGTGTTTTGGACTTTAAAATATATGTATTTTTTATATTCTCTGCTTAGCATTTAACCTTTTGAAAATCACATATTCATTTAAATCAACTGCTAGAAAACGTTGGGCAATTCATGTACTTTCCTGTGTAATCCCTCCAATTTATCAATAGCTTCCAAGCACTGAGGTAGAAAGGACCATGGCAGAGTCCAGGAGATAAAAGAAAAAAAAACATTCCTTTTCCTCTGTATGTAGTTCAGAGATATATTTGCCTCTATAAAAGCCATATACCTTTGTGAACTTGCGCTGAATTTGCATTTGCTTCTTATACCAAAGTTTTTCCAGCATTAGTTGTTGCTCGGTATCTTCAATTTGAATGGAGTGTCTCTGCTCTGATCTGTTATTTTTTCTAAGAGATTTGGGGTTTTCCATGTTAAGTAATCTTTTATCTGTTAGCATTTTATTATTTTATTGGGTAAATTATATGCATTCAGAGTCTTAAAGAACTTATTATTTAATATAATGATTAGAAAGCTTGAGTAATATATTGCTCTCCAAAGACCTCTGATGGAAGTCTGGGGAAGGATTTTTTAGGACATAGGGAAGTTGGATTCTCTTTGGCAAAAAAAATAATCAGAAGCATCAAAAGATTTAAACACCAATAATAGTTTGGTGGTAGACTATATTCTTAAGGGTCTTAGCTTGTGTTTTCTCCCTACTCAAAACTTTTCTTGCTGACCACTAGATACAAAACTGTCTCATAGATACCTATAATAGCCTATAAAGGGCAAAGGAAAAGACTTACTAGTAGAAAAACACATTTTTGATTCTGAATACTCTTATCAGCATCCTTGGGTGGGTGTTTGGGACTAGGAGCTAGACCCCACTGTTATTTCTCTGCTTGTAGATACTGAAGTTTGTATTTCTGTGGAAGACTGATAAATATATTGCTATTTTCTTCTCTTATTTCTCTTAACATTAGTTAAATTAACAAATTCTTCCCATGAAAAACCTTTTGCAGCCATTTGGCCTTCTAATGAGTTTAAGAAAGAAAACATTTTCTGCCAATTTTTCATATGAGCAGGATTGCCACACACACGTGGAAACTATTTGAGTTTCCTTAGGATGGCAGAAGGTTGAGCAACCTCTTTAGTAAGGGTAGAGAATTTAACTTCCAAATTTTGGTCAGGTAAGAAATAGTCCAGGAGTAGTTTACTGACTCTTTTACTGGTTTAGCCTGAAATGTTATGTTGGTTTATGCTGGTTGGTTCACAAATGAGCGGGGGGGGGGGCAAGGAGGAGAACTTATGAAACTATCCAATTTTTCCAAGTTTATACAAGAGTATGAGTTCATGCTCTGTAATAAAATAATTGCCAAATTTTCAGATGTGTGGCAAGCCTGAAAAAGAGGGTCCAAACTGAAGCTGAACGATGAGACATCTGCAAATGAAAGACATTCCGTGAAAGAATTCCATGGCTCAAGTAATTAACTTCAAACATCCTCAATATTCCTGATGAGCTTTGTTCAGCATTTAGCTAAGTATTGTCTGTGATGCATGCCAAATCTGTACTGGTTTTGGGTTGCCACTTAATGCATATTTCTTTTTTGATATGTTTATTAATGAGGAGTTTATAAGAACCATGACTGTTAAAGTCCTGTTTGTCGCTGACAAAGGTGATTTCTGTATTAATAGGGATTCCTCCTAGAATCATGTGGGATTGCAGAAATCATTCCACCAACTCAAAGTTTTTCCTCTTGATGCATTGACTAGAAGTGGTAAAATGGAGAGAAAAGATAATTAATTATTTATTTACATTTAATGAGGAATCTCTGTTGATCATCCCGACCAGGCAATAAATGTGACATTTCAAATATTTCCAACCTGTCTGTAGAATGCAATCCAGGAAGGTGCTTTTCAAATAATAAAAATAAGAAGTCAGGGAAAATGCTTCTCTGGTTAAAACCTGCTGTTTGTGGTTTTTTACACATGTAAATATGTCCATATTTTAGTTTTTATAGTACAGAATAGCCAAAAAAGGTTTTAGGCTTTGCCAGCTGGAAGCTGGACAGATTAGTCTGCTCTCTTTATTATTTTTTTTTTTCCAATAGATGTGGAAGAGGTAGGAACTTGCTTGATTTGCAGATACTACTGGTAGACCAAGTGGTGGTTATGTTCCTTTCAGATGTGTTTTACTTTTTTTCTTATCTTTGAAGTGTTCTCAGTGGAATCTAGTATTCACAATACAATTCTAGATTAATTGTGCCTGAAAAAAGTGGAAAATTCTTCAATGCCCACAATTAATATTTGTAATAACACAGGTCAGGATGTGATAGTTTCTTTGCATCATTGTAAGTCTTTCAGTCACGACTGAATGCTGTTTCAAGGAGGACAATGTCAAGGCAAACAGTAATTAAGAATACAATGTATTAGTTATTTGGCCTATTTATTTAGAGAGTTCAGACCAGTGGCTTTTCTTTACTTTCTGGATCTACATAAACTGTTGGTGCAGGACAAAAATAGTGGGTTCCTCAAAAAGAAATACCTAGAATGTTGTATATGAGATGGACTAATTAGACAGGGAGTAAAAATCATAAATGCAGTGACAATGATGTCTTTTAAGAAAATTAATTTTTTGAATACTGATTTAAAGTTAGAAGTGGTAAATTTTCTCATTCCTAGTGCCATGTATGGGCACAATCAGCTACGACAAAGTTACTACTCCTTGTCATTCACCATAGAACTTCCTTGTAGCAGCTGGTTTCCACATACCTGTGAAAAGGGTTAACATTGCCCCAGCTGTAATTTTGGCATGGTGGTAACTTCTGCTGTGGTAGCACCTGTATGAGGTGATGGTTTTCTTGAAGGGGTTTCCCCCTTTGCCAAAAAAATGCCAGATTATTTCCTAGTCTCTTGATATGTTTTACAAAGAAAACAGATTAATGTGTGGTTACATGGGCTTTCCAGAGTGTGACTGCTTTTTTTCTAATGTGCTGGCTCTGTTGCTGATGTGTTCTTTCATGGTTTGTACCTACTCCTGCTGAACTCAGTGGAGAGGTTCCCACTTTACTGAAAGTAGCACTGTAGACTGGATTCGTAACTTAGTGAGTTTTACCTGTTTATCACAGCCCCACTGCCAAACCTCCCTGCTGGATTGCAGCTCCATGGAAGAGCCCAGAGGCATGTGGAGTCAATTCCAGCTGAGCAGCTTTGTGCCTTGCAGTCATATCTTGCTTTTTCTTGCTGCACTTTCCCAAATATTTTTTTCTTTGAGAATATCCACTCTGTACAAATAGAAGGAAGGAATTTTTTAAATGACTATACTTAGTGTTTGATATAGTGTCAAATTGATACTGGGAAGAAATCTACAATTTACCTCACCTGCTGTCCCAGCTGTGCTTGCTGTCTGTCTGCCAGGATTTTTTCCTCTTCCTCTTTTTTTTTTTTTTTAATAAAAGGAGACCAAGAAAATGGAAATTAAAATCACAATTATCAGAACAATAAGAAACAAAAGTTCTCCGCATGCATGTATTGAATCCTGCTGTACCTGAAAGTTAACTTTCCTTGGGCCAAAAAAGCAAAGTGGTAAAAGGCTGAACTTAACCCAACAGATTGTATACACCTTATCTGGCAATATTAACATGCACTTGAAAGTTATTAGTGCCCCAAACCTTTCAGTGCCAAAGCGTGCCCTAAATGTTATTTGATATTAGATGTTACATAAATTTGTATTTTCATTACTAAGCAACTTTAGGATATGTAGTGTGTGTTTGAAAAAAGGCATGGTAATAACTCACTAATAATGGGTGCCATGTGGGGGGAAAAAGGCAATATTACCTACCAAAGAAATATAAAACATGGTTTATATTTTCAACGGTTTGAGAATGAAATGAAAACAGAATATTTGGTGCACCTGTAAAAACATATTTGATCATAATGGCAAGTACAGCATTCTTAGTGTGGGATTCATATTTCATAACTCATGTTCAAACAAGAAAAATGATTATAATGTTAAGTATTTCCTGAATTTATTTTGATGGATGGCAGAATAAGTATCTTTTACTCATTAAAATACAGATTGGTATAATTTAATAAATGAATTTAATACACAGATGTTCAAGACTGTTTGAACAGAGTGCATATTAATCAACTTCTCTATAACTGATCCTCTTTTATATTTTTTAAAAGAAATTTGCAGGAGCCAAAAGTTTATTAGATCTGTATGATCTCGGTCCGGTATCAGATATCAAGTATGTTGTTTGAATCATGTCAGGTGATCAAAGTGTTTCTTTTTGATTGATGAACCTGTAAACACCAAACTATTTGAGTGGTCATTGCTTTTGCATCTGTTTGAGACCCTGACACATCCTTTGAAAAAATGGCCAAGATTTTTAAGAGTGACTTGCAATAGTGAGACTTCACTTTTGGGTGCCTGCAGAAGACTGATTGTTAGACAGCATTAAGTACTTTGGTTTGCAAAGCTGTTTCAAGTTAGATGCTTCCAAAACAGGGCCCCAGAATCATTTGTCACATACAAGAACTGAAACTAAGAAATGCAAAGCCTGATTTTTCCTATAGTTTGTTTTGCTTTGCCAGTTTCAGTCACTGGTTTCTGTGAAGTTGCACCAAACTTACATGCACATAAATGAGAAAATAAATAGAACCTTCATTTTTTAAAGCATGTGTTATGGAAATATGTGGAGTTGCAGGTTATCCAAGTGGGCTTCAGAGATATTTGCAGAAAAGACTGGATCTCAGATAAGCTTTGGCCTAAGAACCATAGAATATTGTCACTATCCTCCTGCTCTCAAAGCAACTGAAAGAGCTTGGGGTCTTGAACGGGCTCCAGAGCCTGGGGAAGGTGCCTGAGCATGCTGCAGAGTGATGATCGGGGTGAAGAACCTGATTTGTGACACTCTGAGGTGCCTTTGCTTGCCAAATTCTGAACATTTGCATGTTTCTAAAATTAGTAACATAAGTGCCTTTCTTCACAATCTGTAATTTAGTTGTCTTTGGTGAAATAGTGCTCTCTCTGGTTTGACTGATAAATTAGAGGGGTTTTTGCTCCTGAAGTGGGATGTGTGTAGGGTGCCCTCCTTCCTGCAGCAGATCAGGACACCGTAGTGCGACAGACTCAAATCCTTTTTCCTCCACTGAGAAATGATGTAAAACATAAGGTGCTGTGCAAATCTACAGTGTGCATGAGTGAATTTAAGTCCCTTTGCATAAAGGATCTCACACTATAGTGTATAGGAGATATCTCACCTATAGTGTATAGTGTAGATACCTATCCTCCAAGGATCATTTCCCCTACCCTGATTTAGAGCTCTTACCATTAAAAAATTGAGCAGAATGAAAGTTATTCCTCTCTGTCTCTTTCAAAAGATTTTGGTCTGCATCTTTTTTTCTAGGTTCTTGTCTAGTAGGTGGGCTCTGAGTTTACACCTCAGCTTATAAATGCAACAATGCAGGGGCTGACAGCCTGGCTCTGTCTTCCTGTTGAACAGGGGGTTCAGATACAAACAGCCTTTTGGGAATGTTTCCTGGCTTTTGCTAATTTCCTGAGTGTGCCCATAAATTCATGAGAGTGCTAGATGACCTGGGCTACAGATATGCCAGGAAGTACCCTAATAAATTCACAGAGCAGCTTTTTGAATGCCATTGCATATGACAGTGGGCTGGTGCTGCTTACAGTACTGGTATACATACACAATAATTTATATGCTATATAGACATGTGTCTTTATATATATATATATACGCACGTGTATGTTTTTCATGGTTCCTCCTGGATTAAACACTGCAGGTCAATCTACCTGAGTGGTATCTATTTTGTGAAACACCTTTGAGAGCCAGCTGTATTCTTGTCCCTCAGGGCAAGGTGCTTGCCAAGCTGCAAGGAGCCCTGCTGAGCATTGCTAGGGTCAAAGAGCAGCTAAGGAGGCTTCAGTGGGCAGAGCAGGTGCTGCAGGACTGCATGAGCATTGGTGATGTATGATCACAAAGGATGAACTGATCTTTCATTCTAGGCTTTACCCATGAAGTGGAATACCAGATTAGAGGGCAGAAAGTGAAAATGAAGAGGCCTGTAATTTACAAATTATTAGAGGTTATTGTTCCACTTAGTGACCACCTGTTCCTAGGTGCATCCTCTGTGGTCAGAAGAGGACACTAAAGAAAACTTTTAGGTGATCACACAATTTTCCTTTCTGTTTGTGCTTAAGCCTTCTAGTTCCCAAATTAAAGACTTCTTGCCTTCACAGCAGAAGTTCCAGTCTTTCTGACATCAAAATTGGTGGGCCAGGTAGGCCACTGATAGTCAACTGTCTTGTGTTTGTCCCTGACTCTGCTCCTCCCAATTTACCAGCGCATCTGGGGGGAGGCAGTGCTGCAGTGACTGACAGAGTTCATCTGGGGGCTGCTGGTGAGCTCACAGGGTGGCTGCCTGGTCTGTAGTCAAATTCCTGAATCTTTCTGAAGTCTGTGTTCTTGCTCCTTCACTGTCCAGCCCCTTCTAGCCATTTGCACCCTAACGGAGTGAATGTAAAGAACTGCCAGTTCAGAGCAACACTTCTCACCTACTTTGCCCGGGTTTTAAATGCTGCAGAACCTGCAAGGCAGCAGGATCTCCTGCTGAGGGACTCGTTTTAAAGTACATGGTCCCACCTTCCCAAAGGGGGAGGAAGGCAGGAGGAGTACGTGGAAGGATTCTTTGTGGTAACCTTTTCATCTCTAATAGTCAACAGGAAAAAAAAGCTCTGCTTTGTTTTTCGGATAGCTTAGCTATGATATCATAATGATAAGAACTTTGCCTTAATGTCCACTTCTGTAATGTATCAGCCAGATAATCAGTTTCTGCTTCAAGAATTTTAACGAGAGGTTTGTGGTCTGCAATCAGAACAGCTTCTTCCAATGTAAAGACACGTGGAATGTCCTCATACCAAAATACAATAGTCAGAGGGTGAGTCTTTTTTCATATGTCTCATGGAAGTGGAAGCAATTAGCTTCTTTTTTCCATTATTATTTTAGGTGAGAAGCATCTATTCCTACATCAACTGAGCAGGAAGAAGGGGAAAGGCAATGTTTTTTTATCTCTTCTTAACTTCTTGATTTAAATAATAGTTTCTAAAAGTTTTCAGTCTCAGACTGCCCAAAATGCAATTTTTGTCATTGCAATTATTAATGCAGATAAGTCATAGAGAAATTTGCTATAATAATTAACTGTATGCGAAGATGATCTGCAACAATGTATTCTTTGGCATGGTGCTTTTTTTGTCATTCATAACCTCACTTTTTCTGGAAATAGTTTAAAGCCTTACAAGTCACTTCCATAACCCAAGCAGTTGCTTGTGAATGGAAAAAAGCCGCGTTTGTCCTTTGTATTACCTTTACTAAATTGCGTTGGACATTGCAGCACAAATTCCAGACTTCTCAAGTGTGTTTTTTTCACTTGGATTTGAATAAAAATCTCTTTCCAGTTATATCTTGCACACTTGTCATATTATAAATGGAGGTGCCACTAGTACACCAGCTATGTGCTGCTATTCCAGAAAAGACCCTTATTCATGCTAATGATGATGCATATCAAGACTCGTTCCAACTCCATCTGCTGGTAAGCCTGAGACAGACGTGCCTTTGTAAGACGCTGATCCCCATTTAGCAGTAGAAACACTCTTCTGAAACTCTTGCAGAGGTCCCAGGACTAATAGTTTCATATGCTGCAAGTCACATTGCTATGAGATTTCGCTTGACTACAGAATGTGATCCTCTGTGCTTCAGAAAGAGGCATTATTTGGAGTAATCCTAAGTCTAACCTCTGGTGTTAGGGACAGAGATTTTTACAAAACTGATCTTTTATCTTTTTCTCCAAGCCTGATTTTCTAATTGTAGCTATAATAATTGAAGAGTATGTGGCCAATTACAACACTATGAGTAACATAAAATAGTTCATTAATGGACACTTATTAAAAAATACATTACACAGATTCAAAGACAACATCTGGATTAATTATTTCCCAGTTTCAGCTGAACAGTTAGTATTTCCATTCTAGAGTTAAACAGATTAAGCTGTTGCTGAGCATCACCCTGCCTTCACTTTTTATTTTAAAGTTAATGTAACTTAAAGAAACTACAACTATGCTCAACAGAATTGACCTGTGCACACTATGTTTACATAACCATGTGTCCACTTCTGATGTTCAAAGAAACACAAACCTTAATGGGTGTTTTTAAACAAGAATCTTTACAGAGGCCTGCTGGCATCAGTGATTTATGAACTAACATCCTGGTGATGTCCTTCTTTGGAAGTGTTGTGTTATTAGGAACAAGTTAGTATCAAGTTAGTATTCAGTTTTCAAGTTAGTATATAGTTACAGATCTTCTGTAGTTTTGATTCTTGCTAAATGGGACTCAGAAATCTGGGCACTCTTGGCAAGTTGCAAAATCTCAACTAATAAGCAACCCACTGAGAAATCTCTTTATGTGTATTTTTTGTGTGTAAAATAACTTAAAGAATTTTTTTCAAGAATAATGAAATCCAAGGTGAGTTGAATGGTGAGCTTCAAGGATTATGTTTCTATAAAACTTCCCCATCTTTTGTGCCTTTGGCACTCCTTCTCTTGCAACAACAGATATCAGGTACCTCACTTAAGAATTGCTTATTAAAGCAATAATCACTGATCTTCACAGTGGGAACTGCAGTGCTGAGCCAAAGTCACAGGTGCCAACTCCACCATATTTGGCTGCAAACCTTTATACATCATCTACTGTCCTGCTGCTTTTTTGGCTGTTAGTCTAGGAATTCCAGTCAATTGGCAGGCTTGTTGGAGAAGCTCAACAGCTCCAGGGAAGCTGCTCTGTGCTCAGAGATCCTGAGCAAATGGCCACTGCAGATGTACAAATTGACTTCACATTTGTCTAGAGGATGAGATATGTCAGACAGTGTATCGGTGTGGCAAGGCTGCAGCAAGATGAATTCCATGCCCATGTTAGTAAATTGGTCAGTGCCAAGGGATTTTTCTGAGGGCTGGACCCTTGTTCTGTTCTGGCAGTGTTTGAAGACATCTGCCATTGTTTTGCCTGGACTTGAAGCAGCATTGTCCAGTTAAAATACGTTATGGAGAGGGAGACTTTAGTAGCTCAAACAGGGAGCAGGGCTGGTACAGCCCAGCTGACTCTGACAATGGGCTCATGTGTCCTACATGAAGCATTTTGGGCTAGCATTAACTGCTTGTCTCTGCAGCAAAAGGGCCTCCTTTAGGCTCAGGAGCAGAGTCTACGGGAGGAGGCAGCTCAGACACGAGAGCAGAAGATGTCTTACACTGGGCAAGGGCACTGGGGTGATACTCAGAGACCCCTGAACCAGCCCCAGCACAGAAACATTGCACAGCTGTGCCCACTGGAAGCGGTCAGTCCCATTAGAGCTGTGTGTGTCTCTGCCCTGGAGAAGCAGGAATCATCTTCTCATCCACCACCCTGTCCTGGGTCTAGCAGGAGATTTCTGCCTTGCACTGCCCTGCACAAGGAAGATGTGTTCTAAGGCTAGCACGGATCCCAAAGTCAGAGGTTAGCAGGTCTTAAAAGTTGAGCTGTTACATGAACTCTTTACCATCAAAGTTACTAGTTAGGCTTTATGTGTGCACACCATACATATCCACATACATCTGAATGAAAATTGACCAGGCACACAAATTTCAGAGACCTGAAACAGGCAATTCCACTATTAAAAGTTCTTCAAAATTTTGCCAGGTTAAAGCTGGCCACTTTAGGTGGGAGATTAACCCATTGCTAAACATGTAAACAGCTTCTATATCCAGTGGAGAAAGAGAAAAATGTAATTTAAGATATTAAAAATTACCTTTTGTTTCTATCTACCCTGAATATTCTGGGCTTTATTGCAGTTATGGCAGTATTATTGGAGTGACGAGTGAGTAATGACCTCATTAGAGGGCAGAGAGAGCAGGGCTAAGCACAGTGTGTTTTGCTGCTTGTGATGCAGCAAAAGTTACAACAAAAGTTGAAATTAGAGTGTAATTAAAACACATATATATCTATATCTGATACCTTTTATCTGTGATTTCATTTAAATTCTGATCAAATCATAGGAATCTTCCTAGTGCTCTTTTTTAGCATCACTATATTCTGGCAAGCTCTGTTGAGAAAAAGCTGTTTTCCAGGTTGTGCTTCCTAAAATTATTGTACACTATCTATAACAGATTATTGGTTAACCTCCACCTCATTTTTTTCCGGTGTACAGATTAAATTTGAATTTCCACCTGCTTTTCCTGACTGACATCCAATATAAAGATAGATAGATAGATTTATGCATATTTTAGTACATTGCAGTGAAAGTAATAAATTTTGTATTAGCTTGGCAGCCCAGAAACATGGAAGGGAAATATTGTCAGTCAAGGCAATTGAAATTATTTTGATATTTATTCAGACAGAAAAAATTGAAAATATTTTAAGTAAAAAAATGCTTTGTTTCACTTGAATTATTTTGATTCCTAAGGCATTTTACTTTTTGACATTAAAAGAAATATATTTGAAACCCATTTCAAAGCTTAAAGTCACTTCAAATGGGAAACCAGGAATCTTTCAACTTCTAGGGTGTTTTCCAGTTCTTTTCTGTTAATGAACAATTTGTTGGAATTGATTAGAAGTAATAAAATGTCTGGTCTCTCTGAACCCATATTTTCCACAGAAAAAAAATGGAAAATGCCATGAACTATTAATTTATCTACCCAGAGGAAAGAAAAGAAAATAAAGAAAACCAAAACCCAAACCAGAGTGGAGGCTGTGTAGGCAGCTCTCGTGGTCTTTCTTGCTCTTAACTTCACATTTTTCTTTCCCTGCTGACAGACCCCTCTCACCCACTAATTGTAGAGAGAGGGAAGGAAGTGGTATAAGTTCCTTTCCAAATTGGCTGTCAGGTACTTGGTCACATATTTGCTACTTGCTTGGATTTTGCAGAGGACCTGTAAATTTTTTTATTTCTTTTTTCCCCCCAAAATTTGTATTTCCGTTCCTGAATTTCTGATGTGTCTTGTGTTCTGCCATATTTTGTTACATCTTTTCAGACATGGCAGTGTGAAATAACACAGTGTGACAGCCAACAGCCAGTCATAGATTGAAACATTGCACAGCTGGGTGGAAGAGACTTCCACATTTTCTTTTTGAAGATGGTTTCAAAGCAAAAAGTAAAGTTAGTATGACACAAAAATACAAATCCAGTGATCTTTTTACATGACTTTGAACGAGGTAGTATTGCTGAGCATTTCTCTAAAGGAATGTACAGTATATACTGTATCAAAGCAGCATAAATTAAAGTTATGCTCACCCTTATTTTTAGCTGCAAAGACAAATTTAACTGTTTAGCTGATCTCAGCAGAATCCAATCCAAAATCAGTTTTGTGCTTGTAAAGTAGCAAGTTTCAGAATTGCACTGCAGATGAGCTGGACAATTACTGTCATTTCCGTTGACATTTTTAACTAACATTGATATCCTTCAATGCAGAAATATGTCAATTTATTAATTTCTCTCCCAAATTGTGTTCCATATCTTGTATTTTTCATGCTATTTAAAAAGTCTAGGTTCATAAGTTAAATAAATACTTCTAAGAGGTGGTTGTTAATGAGTTACAAATCTAGCTAGGACTTTTTTCCCTCCAAGCTTGCGTAATATCTGTAAAAGACCATGTCATTTGCCACAGGAGCCACTGCAAATTAACAAGGCTTGTGCAATCATGGCATTTAGATCCATTACAGCGTCTTTCTTTGAGCTCCTGCTCACAGGGACCCCCCTGACTGTCAGAGTGGGGACTTTGGGCACTCACAGGGGCTCTGACTACCCCAGCTTCCTACGCTCCACTGGTGCTACTGCAGCCTCATCAGCACTGATAGCTTGCTAGATTTGCTAAAATAAGCTTGAGAACATCTCTGGAGGCCAACCACACCTGATTGTCGCACTGACGGAACCAACTAGACATGCCTCCTCCCTGGCATACTGATGGGAAGACAACTGAGTCCCCTTCTATCACACCTGGCTGCCTTTGTCTTTGGTACCCCCATAGGGATTCAGCTCAGAGCTACCTGATTCTCACTCCTCGAATTAAGAGCATTCAGAATTGAAGTCTGACTTCCATACAACAGGCAACTGCTTTTCTGGCATATTGTTTGTATGAAAGCTGCATCAAATCATGGGGTTTTTTTCCTATACTGCAGCACTATGCGTGTTTTTAAGACCAAACTGTGAGTTTTCACATCTCAGTACTTACTAGTTAATGTTTCAATACTTGCTAGTTAACAGTTCAATTCTTCCAAGTTAATTAGACATTTCCTGACATACATACAGAATGCATATGATTCCAGTGTAGACACACACCCACCACTACATGTGAATTATATCAGCTCTCTCTCGAGCAGATAAGCACACACAAGACAAATAGATTACCCTGCCTACAAAGGCGGACGGATTTCCTTAATCAAGACAATGTTTCTTATGCACCTACGCAGATTTCATAGAACAAAGCTCTGCTGGAATTTGCCTGAAAATAACAGGGGGCAAATTAAATTTTCAAGTGGAATTCAGAACAATAGTAATATTTCCTGAAAGGCTACTAATTCTAGTGAAGCTATTTCAAAGGCCACATTCTTTGCAGGTCGCTATGGAAGGCTTGCTCATGTTATAAAATGATAGCACCCTTTTGTGGTCTGAGCTCTCTGTTACACCTGCTGTGTCCACTTTTTTCCCTCCTCATTTTTGGTTCTGCTTGGTCTAGCACAGACTGGTGCTGCATGAATAGAAAGCAACAATATAAAGAAACCTGTTCCATATCTCAGGGATTTTTTTTCCTTTTTGACTGTGTCTAAGATGCAATTAACTTCTCATAAGACATAAAATAACATCATTCAAAGCCAAAATTACTAGCTGGTATTATTCCATGTGTTAAATTACCAGAACACTGAAGCTAAAGATGGGAAACACCCTATAAAATAACTCATTATGAACAATGCTGGTTTTATCTTCTTGTTATTTTGGGTTTGCACATCCCTTTGATAAATTTTGTTAAGAGGGATCTTGCATCCACTCTATTGCTGAAAGACTACAAGAAAAAAGCCTGTTCCAATCATAAAATATTTTCAGATGAACCAGTTGGGCGTAGGCTCTAGAGCTAGTTTATATTTATTTAGGTTTCTGAGAAGATGCCAATATATGTCAATTGCGCTTTTAAATAAGCACCTTCAGACCACGAAGAAATGTACCTGCATGCGAAGCAAAGCTCCTATAGTAAAATCTGTTCATAACCTGTAAATACCCAGAGGATGAATCAAATCTTCCTCTACTGTGGCTAAATTGGTATCAAAAGTGTTTTAGTCACAGCAATATACCTGCTAACTTATAATAGCCTTCTCTGGTATTTTTCCACAGAAGCTTCCTTGTTTTCAGTAAATCAAAATCTTGTTATTTTTTCCCTCCAGTCAGACTTGTTTGATCTCTCATGTCCCCTAATTCCCCTGACTGCCTTACCCATGACCAGTGTATCTTCATAATCCAAGGGGATTTTGCTCCTGCAGCTACAGAAAGGGAAAAGAGAAATAATTGACAAGCAACACTTGACAAGCAATTCTGACTTGAGAGTCTTCTCAGATGGAAGGAACCAGAAAATCAGCAATTAATATTTTCACCTGAGACAGAGTCTCGAATACCAAAGATATAAAATTAAGCAAAAAGACATGGGGAAAAATGTAAAGTGCATCAGGCAGATAGGGATGCCTGTGAAGAAGCAGTGCTGAAAGATACAGCAAAGAGTTTTGCACTCAAAAAAGAGATAAGTAGATCTTTTTACAATTCTGTGCTTTCTTTTCTGTGCTGCTCAGGTCTGCAAAGAGCATTGTCAAGAAAACACTGACAACCTGCAGAAAAACAGTGCAGGTGGTTCTGGGAAAAATGAATAGAGAATTCAAGTTTCCTGTGGATGAGTCATATGCCTCTTCTCATCACCCATCCGCTGCAATTATCTCAGAGCCTTCCTTCCCTATGTCTGTGATCACCTTGGAGCATCTCCAATTCCCCACCTCGCATCTGCTGGACTCTTTCGCAAGCTGGAAACCAGGATTCATGTCTGTTCTCATGCTGGAGACTTTCCCACGGTGGGCAGAGTAGCTACTTCTCTCTCCTCTACTCAGCCCTTGGTTTATCCAAAACTCCCAAGTAGTGCAGAGTAACCTCTGTAAATACAGAATTTGGCCAATGGCTCTCCATATTTTTTAATGGAGGACTAAGAGACAGACAGACCCTGTGATCATGTAACTTTCATCATTTGTGTAGGAAACTGGGATGAAAAATAGTTAGAAGCCTCAAAGGACTGATTTATGAGGAAAGATGATCACTGTGGTATTTGTTATTATGAGATAGATCCGTCTCCCGCTCTCCCTGTGGTTTTGACCAGAAATTCCATTCTGGACCTGAGGAAATTTTCCCAACAAAAGTTTTTTAAAACTTGCATGTTCCCATGAAGCATGTCAGTTTCTAGGACTGGAATTTTTCCGAAGAAAAAATATTTTCTTGAAACACTTGACCAACTCTAGTGACCACATGAGCTATAATAATTTGTATTTACAGACTGGGCAGAATGGAAGAGCAGAAAATGTTAAACCAAACAGCATCCACCCAAGCTAAAATAACTAAGAGAGATTCTCAATCCTTTGTTAGAGGATATCAGCTGGTAGTATGAAAGCTTTCATCCTCTAACAGAACATTATAATTTCAGATTCCTATTCAATCAATAAACTTACTTTGCATTACTTCAGGATAGAAAGACCTGGAAAGTCCACATTTATTTTGAGGAAAATTCTTGTGGGATTTTTCCACGACTTTTCTTGGATGAAAGCTTGTTAAATGGTGATACCTCTTCTCTTCTGTGGTAGTATTTCATTGCCCATAAAATCTGTGATTTTCAGCATCAGCCATGGCATCAAAATCTGCCTGATTTTGGAGTTCAGTCACTCTTATCAGTGACTCCATGGCCCGGAATGTTCACTGTGGAAGTGATGTCAGCTTTTACTTGGAAGAGGTGATGGGCTACAATTTAACAGAGTAAATCCTTTCCATTTTGGCCTTGATTGTTTGCTTGTTTGTTTGTTCTATATAATATTTTCTGGGGTTCTAGCTAAAACCTTGCGCTTCACTAGTCCCTTGTTTACTAAAAGGTTGCAGGCCAACCCCTGCAAAGCAATAATTAGAGAAGTTTCATTTTTATTGTTGCATTTAAGTATTCCTGGATCTGTGTCTGCTTGGCTGGAGGAGAGGGAGAAGTTGATATACATTTTGTTTCTTTTTAATCTGACATCCAGCATCTCTACCATTCCAAGAGTGGGCCTCCTGACTTTGTTCATTATTTTAAAATTAACTGAAAAAATGTTGCTTTTGAAAGGTGAAAGCATGAAGAATTACAAGCAGCCCAATGAGCTTTGCTACATCATTTAATGTACTGCTGCTCACTGGTAGTCCTAAATCATTAGCTGAAGAGACAAGCCATTTTGAAGAACTTATGCATTGTGTGCTTTATACTAAGAGAACCTGGAGGATTTTCTTTCCTTTGTCTCTTTCCATTTGGCTCCTTTGCAAGTGGAGCCTCTACTGACATCCACTGGTAGCCACAGGGCAGCTGCACTCCTGCAAACTGCTTGTAACCCACCCGTGCTAATCCCCTCTTCTGTGCCAAGTCACTGATTTAGTACCGTGCTAGATGTCAGCTCAAATGTAAGGTCAAAATAATGTAATCCTTCCAACTTCTGCCTCCTTCCCAGAGGAGCAGCCCCTTTCCCCTTCCATGGTGGTAAATAAATTCAAGAGATGAAAACCTGCTAGGAATTTCTTTGGCTGTGCTCACCAATTAGCAATACAGAAAATTAAACCACAGTTTCCTAGGTGTAGTGGGAATTTATAGGGAATGAGAGCTACCAGAACATGAGCTTGTATGTTACTCATTATACCTTTTTTTTTGTTGTTTTAAACTGCAGTAAATTAAGACTTAATGATCAAGGGTGCAGGAATGAGAACTAGATACCAGATGGGAAGAGCTGAGGGTGCTTTGCTGAACATGCTGTGCCACTGACTCTTTCTAGTCATTAATCCCATGGCCTGGCTTGTCCATAAGTACTACAAGTACTGCAGTGTGAGATGAGTGTAAAGATAATTAAGAATACTCCTATCAGCGTTAACTTCTTCTGTCTCTGTGTAACTCTTTTGAGATTATAGGGGCATGTCTACAATATAATCAAATTCCAGGAGGTGTGGGATGGGTCCCTGTAAATCTGTAAATTTGCGTGTCTTTACACAAAGGAAATGGGGAAAAAACTGTGTTGTAAATGTCGTGAGACATAGTGGGTGAATCAAGAGCCAAAGGGCTCATGAAAGTTTGGCCAAGTATGTTATTTTCTATAACTTTTAGCGAGTTCTTTGCACACTGAGTTATTTCTTATTTAACTAGCTTGATAGTTATAGTCAGTGATTCATTAACAACACTTACACTTACTTGTAATTGCTGTATTTCTCCTGTGTATTTCATTTTTTCTTATAATCATTTTATGGTCACCTTAGTCACATGTTTCTCATTTCTGGTTTGATAAATGTAATTAATAAGGATGGCTGCTAAAGAAAAGGAGGCCACAGTTTGAGCCATTCACTTTTTACTTTTGAAGAAGGAATAACATTTTATTTACATGGAAAGGTCTGGCAGAAATCATTATGGTGTCTCCTTTTCTGGCATCACAATATCTGTGCCAACCTGCATCACCGTAACTGGAGCAAAACACTGAATATAGTCACGGAGGCTCAGCAAAATATTTTGCTGATCCCAGATTTAGAGGTCAGCCTTGTAGTCCCACCAAACCTAAGGACTCCCAGCACTGAAGATGCAGTATGCTTATCCTTCACAGAAGTTTCTAGAATAGGATTGATTTAGTATTTTCTGGAGAAAAGCGCCAGCTGTGCTGGTCACTCACGGTGTTGCTCCTGAGTCACACTATTTCCACAACAGCAAATAATTCTCACTAGTGGTAGCTGAGAAAACTGAGAAGCTGAGTTGCTGAAAGCAGCAGCAGAGCTGGTGAGTACATGTAAATCTGAGGTCCTACCCTGCAGCCATGCCATCAGCCCTGGTGTGTGCTACGCTTGAGGTTGTCTTTTCCTTATGAGGAGCCTTACAATGGGCCTAGGAGAGGCAAAACTGTCACTGCTCTGGTGACACTCTCAGTGGCTACTGATGGAAAGGTGTTTGTGTTTGTTTTGAGCACCCTCCCCAAGCTCCCTGATTTTTTCCCAACGGCGCCACTGGCTCCCAGCCTGCATTTAGGAGGGTCACTCCAGCTCTTCTTCCTTGGCTACCACATCAGGGTTGTGTCTCTCCTGCTAAGGAGCCTCAAATGAGTCCTGCAGCAAATGGACAGTAGTTTATGGTGACTGAGGTGTGGAAAAGCCTTCTGCTCCTCTGTTTCTGCTGATCTTTAAGATTTATATATTTTCAAAACCACAAATGATTAATCTGCAAAAAAGTGAAGCTGAACGCCTGAGTGGTGGGGTTCCCAGGGATGTGAAAGGAGTTGTCCAAGCAGGCTGTTAGTGGAACCTAACTTTATTTGGCCAGGTCGTTGAGCTCCTCTGTTCCCCCAAGCTATTTGATGCTATTTTCCACTGTGCATATGCATCTGTTCATGTAATTTAGAAATTAATAGTTTAAAAACACTCCAGAAAATTACTTAGTATGTTTCAGCTACTTTTAAAATAAAACCTATAAATTCTCTCTGAATGAAACTTGGGGGGAAAATGGAGCATACCTACTTCATTGCCCAGGCTTTGCTGTGCTAACTGGGCCATGCACATCATCTTTATTAAGGCATCCACTGCCTAACCTCCTAAGGATAAGCATTAGTGTTTTCTCCTGGACCTCAAGCAGTATTTAAATTGGAAGTTGGAATGTCAAAGCCCAGAGATCTGTGTGCCTTTTCCTCATGGAAAGTTCAGTGCTTGGGAGTTCTTAATCAAGATTGTCAGACGTTTCCTGCTCATTTTCAGCCACCAACGGCAGGCATAGGTGACTCCCTCCTTGCTGTCGGGGGGCGGACAGAGCAGTGCTGTGTGATCTCTTGCCCACTGAGCCACCTGCAAGTCGTTTCGCTCCAGCTGTGGCAGACCTCATGCAGAAACACAGCCCTGAAAGAGCT
Source organism: Camarhynchus parvulus (assembly GCF_901933205.1). Taxonomy (NCBI): domain Eukaryota; kingdom Metazoa; phylum Chordata; class Aves; order Passeriformes; family Thraupidae; genus Camarhynchus; species Camarhynchus parvulus. The sequence continues at coordinate 72,144,215 of NC_044573.1, read as the reverse complement.
GGCTCCTGGCCAGCAACACTGTTAGGGGTTTTTAGCTCAATTCTTTCACTGACCTCCTCCTGAGGAGCATAATTCATTAAGTACAGTATCATAAAGGCCATGGCAATTAGAAACAGAAAACACTGCCACCAGTGTAGCCCATAAAGGAGGAATCAACAATACAGTATGTATATATATTTTTTTTTTCCTTGTTAAGTTCATGTTAGTTTATTCTGGTATTAGGAGGGAAGAAGGAAATGTCTCTGGTCTTGCTTGCTTGGGATCTCTATGTATAAGTTTAAATGGATAATATTTAGTCTATGCTACTGTAAATCCCAGTGTGGGGCACAGCAGGCTGTCCAAAGTCATCATGTTCCTAAGCAAGGGTGTGTGGCAAGGATAAGGGTCACAAATCAGAGCACTCCATGGAGTCCTCTGCTGTGAATGGAAATGCAAAATCTCACGTCACCTCACAGCATCACTACTTAAGGGGAAAAATAAAACAAAAGAGAGTAGGATACGCAGGGTTAAGCATGCTCAGAGCCCATTTCGTATATTTTCACATGATGACCCAGAAATGCTTATGTTTGAGAACAAATATCATTCTGTTATCTGGCGGATGATGTTTTGAGTAACTCAGGGTTGTCACTTCCAGGCAAACAATCTTGTTAATAGATATGGTTTTGAGACATTCTAAAGGTGTAAGACACTGGATAACATTTTTTGATCAATCAATCTCATTGTAAGTAGGACTATTATGCAGCTATTTTTAGGCTATACCCATAATTAAGTAATTGTACCAAAAGAAGAAATTTTGGTCATCTTCAAAGTCTGATGACTTGTAATGATTATTAGGAGTAGCAGACTTAGAGGGTTTTCCATGCAAAAGATGAAGGAATTTGAAGTTTTAGTTATGTGCCCATTGTTGCTCTTCATTGTCTGATGGTTAAAAAAGAAAAGGAAGATCAGCATTCCTGATGAAGGTCATATCCATTGTATAACCATTATATGTTTAATCACAACCATCCTGCTTCCTCTTCTCCAGGCTTTGGTTTCTCAGGTTTTTTTTTCCAGGAATTTATCACTTTTTCTTCAACCTGTCTGTGGGTGCAATCCAGATTTCATGTCTGACCAAGGCATCGAGACTCAGAAATACTGATGGTAAATTACAGCTGATTTTAATTAAATAAATACTGAATTGCTTCTTTTTTTTTGCACAAGGCTGCTACCTTCAGATGTAAATAATAGTGAAACACTGTGAGAAATGGAATTAACAAAAGAGTTATCAGGAATCTGCAATAGAAGCTACAGTTGTAATTTTTTCTAACCTAAGTTGTCTTGCTTCAGTTCTTTTAGCTATTTTGATTGTTTTAATTCTGAGTTGGGATTTTTGGTGGATATTTTAAAATTTTTGGGAGCTGTAACTCCTAGGGGAGAATGAGAACCTTAGAGTTGTTGTAACAACTACTGCAGTAAATATTGCAGCATTGTTTTACCTGTTTCAATGTGCTGTTAATCTTCACATAAGTAATACAGGTTACCTCCATTCAGAACCTGGTGAGTTCTTGAAGATCATTTTTTACAAGGAATGACAATTTTTTTAAAAATGTAAAATATGAAACATTCAGAATTTAATACTTATCCAGCCTTTCTGAATGTTTTCCTGACTCAATAGCCATATACACATCAATGTAAAAACTGTTTCAGACGCGGGACTTGCTTGCTTTATTGGCAGCATGATTAACTTACACAGGTATCAATCATCTTCAGGACTTGAAACATTCAGTCTCTGCTCCTTATTTGAACACAGCAGAGTACAGCGCTCTGAGGGGTGCCTTATACCTTATACATCATCAGGAATGAAGTGTTGAGGGATAACACTGCAACCACGAACTCCCAGGGCTTTCCCAGTCAGTGCACCCCATCTTCAGTGATTTATCACACTAGAAGAAAGGCAATGTGCACCTTTTCCTTTCCTGAGTAGTTCCCCTTGGAGGCTCAGATGAGTGTAGGTACATGGACCTAATTTTCCACCTGATCAACTCAGTTAGCTCCTATTCCTGGGAAAGGAAAATCATGAGAAAGGAGTTGGTTACTTGTTCTGATTAGGCTTCTGATCAAGCTATGCCACTTGCTAATAAAATTTCCTTACTTGATTTTTTGCTGTTGGATACTCAGGACCAGATCCAGAAAGAGAAGGGAGTCATTGTAGTGTTATGATATTTAAAAATTATACATAGGAGTGGTACTCAAAATATGGGGGTGTGTGCCAAAGTTGCTGAAATATGTACAGATGAGTGGTAGGCAGCTCAGAGTGAGATTCACAAAAGGTATCTCTTTAAGTGAGAAAATAAAAAAAACTTTGAAAGGAGAGATTTCTCTTGACAATTTCAGGATTGCAGTTAGATGATGCTGTGAAATGAATTCCTTGTAAAAAACCCCTCCCGTTTTTTAGTTCCTATTCTGGAAGGTGACAACTTCCAGATGCATTAGACCTAATTAAAGATAACATTTTCATTGTTTGTCAGTGTAATTCTTAAATTATTTATATAAAGCCCTTAAATTAGTATTGAGAACAGTGCAAGTTTCACTGATGAGGGGTCAGACAATTCCAGCAAAAATTCAGCATCTGAACTGCCCTCTTAGGGCTATGTGTACTAACTAGTAAATTCAATAATGCTAAACTTCCCTCTCTGGCCTCTAGGCCAGCTGGTCCTCTTTGATAGTACCTCTATTATTACATTCTCTTATTCTCCAAAGCAAGATGATTGTGCTGAAATTGCCCATGGCAAAAGTCATTGGCCTGTGGTAATTCTCAGATTGTCTGGAGGAGTACAAATCGGTCTGGGTCAGCCTTCTCTGTGGACTTGCAACAATAGTTTGCATGGTCACACTGCAGGTCATGTGTTCATGCCCTGGCTCCATGCACTGAAGCAACATAGAGGCATTTTCTCCCCACTGATTTCAGAGTGGTCTCAGGGTGACTGTAATCCTTATTTAGGAGTTTTTTCAGGTGCGCAAGGTCAATGGGATATTTATGGGTCCAGCTGTTCCCAAAAGTATCTGCTGGGGTAGGTGCTCCATATTACTCAAATGATAATGATCCCCACTTTGATCACCATATGAAAGAATTATCAAGTCTTCCCACTGAGGTGACTTCATGTTTGGGCTGATCTACGCTTTTCTATCACCAGTTTAAGCACATCTAGGAGTTCTGTTAGTGTACTAGCCATGTCATTGTGAAAAGACTGATATCACTTTCATGCAGAAGACACATTTCTGATGTCTTTATGCTCTGTTTTGTTATTGGTCATAGGTGAAATCTGGAAAACAAAGCAATTTGTTTAAAAAGTAGTGAGTTCTTATTTTTCTCTTTAGGTAATTTATCTTTCTCTTCTCATACCACAGATTTATTTATTATCTGTATTTTGGGGTTTTTGGAACATATTTTTCTGAGTGAAAGTTAATTTTGTTTGAAAGTTGATTTTTAAAAAAATAGGTGAATAGTAGAAAGTTCACAAAGGTTACAATATCTGCTGTGAAAGGGCACCAGAGTCAATCTGGCATAAAATTTTTAATCCTAGTACGTTGGTTATTCCTATTTGTGGTTCTACCAAATTCTTTATTGCCTATAACTTAACACACCTAATTGTTCTGGCTATTGCACTATTTTCCCCCAAAACTCAAAGCAAATAAAAACACAGGATCAGAAACCCAGTCATGAGCTCATATGAGAAAGATCTGCAGGAACTTGATCCTACAAGTTCATGCAAGAAAGAAAGAAAACACCTCTTTCTTCCCTTGTTGTTCTGTTGTCACCTGGACCTGAATATTGTAGGCACTGCAACAGGGCTGGGGTCAAAGTAAGATGAAACTGAATGTGTTTCAATTAACCATGTTTTGCCTTTGCTTTTGCTAGATTTTTAAGCCCTTTATTCAAGGTGTTCCACCCTTACCGAGTTGAATTGCGACCCAGAGAAGCCTCTGACTTGCCATTCACTCTAGAGGGAGCATGGGGTGTAAGTGGCTCAGGAAAGTACCTAAAGTGACATAATTTAGACTTCTGGGTACAGCACATCATGGGCCAATCTGATATTTTGCTCTGTTTCTTGGCTGAAGGGTTGAGTGAGCAGGAGCAGCTGCCTTCCTTACTGCTCAGAGAAGAGCAGCCCTGGGGGGAGCCTGTTGGTTGCATCCCAGGAGAGCAGGAAGGGTTAACCCTTCAATGGTCACCAGGACCACTCAAGAAGTCATTTCCCATGCAAAGCATATGCTGCTTGTTAAAAGAGACGGGCAGTGAGCTAGGAAGGCATTTTTAAACTCCTGCAGTGCTGCCTGGTGCAGTGGGAATACATTCACCTGAACCAATCAGAAGAATTGTTAGTTCAAAATGCCATACAAGAAACTAGAAAGGAAGAATCTCTGGTGATTCATGACAAGGGTATTATGAGTGGAAGAGTTTTTTAGTTATGGAGAGGTTATAAGAATGAGGACAAGTTTGGAGCTGGGCCATTATGCCTGTGGATTTATTGGTGGAGCTCTGATTTATTATTTAACAATGATTAGATGATGTGATTTTGACTTTTTAATTCTACAAGCCTCCTGTCAAGGGATATAGATACCTAGCACAGCATTAATACATTAGCAAATGTAGGTAGCTATAACATAGGCAAGTGTCAGCAAATTATCAAAACTCCTCATAGAGTCAGGGGAGAGAAACAGATGCAGTCACCAAAACAGACATCTATGTTAAGTGAATCATTCTCTGAAAAAGTTTTTTTCTCTTGTCAACAGGACAATTTAAGATTAGTATTTCAAATATAAATGTAATAATCTATATTCCCTGTCTCTACAAGACAGTGAAACAGGCAGGGTAAGGGGTAATGTGGGTATCTTAGCCAAGGATTATTAATGGTTCTTCCATTAAGTGTTACATAGGTGTTACATAGGATCCATCTTCATCTTTATTAATTGCAGGCATTTTACTGTTGTGTTTAATTTAGGAAGCCAGTTGCCAAAAGTTGCCCTACAGTTTCCAGTTGTCCTTCAGTTTCTGTTATATGCAACGGAAACAGAAGGCATAATTAAAGGAGCACCTGGGGCTGAGGTGGACAGCATGACTCTCTGTAAATGCTGATTTGTGTGAGGGGTCATGGGCCATGTGGTACAAAATGTTTGCAACTCTTTCAAATTCCTCTCTCCTAGAGAGCTACCTGGGTCTAGAGGTCTATAAATGCTGAGTCAAACCCCCAGAAATACCCAATCACGATTAGAGTATTTGATATCAGAATTGTCTAAAGACAAAAAGGATATATGCTTCAGCCCCAGTGAATCCAAGTCTTTGTATGGAATAGTTTTGATCATACCAACTCCTAGTTTTGGTGTCTCTTTGGAATTCCAATTATATTCCACCTCCTCCATGTAGCCATCCTTCCTTCACACTTAACTTTGCTTTAGCTGTAGATATTCCTCTCTCACATTTTTAGGTGGATCAAGTAACCATTCTTTTCAAGTAACCATTCCTTTCTCTAGGAAATGATTAAATAAGCAAAATGCAGTAGGATGATTAAAGAATTATAGTTTTCCCAGCAAAGACAGGAAAAGAAGTATCTGGTTTGGGTTTCTGGAGACTTTCCTTCACCTTTCTTTCTACATTCACTACCTCTGAAACAGCATCACCTTCCCAGTAGACAGAAGACTACAGCATCCCTGAGTAATTCTTTCTGGGAGAGATCAACAGGAGGATAGACTAGAGGACAGACCATCAACAAAGGTTTCCCTTCCTCCCCCTTCATTAGGCAGTTGAGAGAACTGGTTGGTATTTTGGAATGAGCATTTGCTGTGCTAGTAGCCACTGCAGCCTACCTAACTGTCTATATACAGACAAACAACTTCTAGAATCTCAAAGACAAGGTTAAAAATAGACCAAACACAGAAAAGTTATTACTGCACGTGCCCTGTCCAATGACAAAGCTGGAAAGGGGAAGGTGTTTGATTTAACTAACAAATCCATCTAGCACAAATGGACTCAGTTTGCAGCAGCACCTGAGGTGTCTTCACACCTCCACTGACTGGATGATTGGAAAAGATAAGTACAGGAGCTGTATGGAGGAGAGTGCGAAGGAGAAAAGAGGAGCCTGCACAACAGTGAGGCAGGAGGTGGCTGATGAAAAAGTATTGAAAAAGTAGTTAGAGTGAGGAAGAAGAAATGCAGTAGGACCTTTCATGTGAAAAGGGAAAATTTTCAACTGAAAGAGTCCAGAAGGTAGATAGAGATACATGTAGAAAAAAAAAAAAGCAGGTTTTTGGTACTTCTGGGCAATGCAAAGAGGAATTACTCAGAAAGGCAAATTCCCTCGTTAAAAACATACAATTTACAATAAAGAGTGATCAAGTGCATCCCATATCAGTGCAATCACACATCAATTAGACAAATACTAGTGTAATTGCACATGGAAAGAAGAGCAGAGAGAGAGGATCATTACATAGATGACAATTAAAAGCACATCCTTTATTCACAAGAAGGTTAAACTATCTTTCAAAGTGCAAAAGGAGCAGCATTGCTTGTGGAAAAAGGTGGAGCTGCATGTGTTTCAGGGATAGGGACACCTCGGCATATCTTTAGTATTTAAACTGTATTTTGTTGGTTGTAAACCTATGGATGAAGTAAATTTTGTGCACGTATCAGGTATGTGTGAGGTTGTGCTGGAGTGGATAAAGCGTGGCAGCATGCTGGATCACAAAGTGCATCCACGCTGTCATGTGCAGTTCTGACTAGGTGGTGGTGGGTGTTTTCAGTGCTGTTGCATCCATGAGAAGTAATTTCACTATGTTTCAGTGGTTACAGAGACAGGAAAGATAACTTTGCAATTTTAAGTGCAGTCTGAATTTGGCTGCCTATATAAATGTCTAATGTGTAATGGCAGTCTAGATTGAACCAGCTATTTTATTACTTTTGGTAACTGGTTGGTTTTGGTGTTCTATAGGATTAAAAAGGGTTATGAAGATGTTGGACAGCCCAGGCCTCCAGCTCCAGCACAATTTGCTTAAACTGAAGATTAATACCATGATGAGGTATGGGAAAGAAATGCAGCATTTCCTTCTGCAAGGACCATGTGTTGTCTTTCATAGGAAAGTGTGCATGCTTTTTTTCCTTTTGATCTTTATACAGTATTTTCTCTGTACTGTTGAACTACACCAAATGTCTCTTTGAGAGTTAGGCAAACAAGAATTAACCTTTTGCCAACTGGTGTGAAATTTAAAAACAAGGATTTTTTTAAAAATGTATTTCAACTGCTTTTCTGTCAGACAATGATTGTATAATTGAAAGACATCCAGTTGATAAAAAAGAACATGTTTTTTATTGGCAGCACAGTAACATGAGTTCAAAGACTGTATTTGCCAAGAGTGCATAACTCTGTAATGGCCGGCATACTTTTACAAGTGTTCTGTGGTATTACTGACAGAAAGATCTCTTTGGTCCAAGACAGATGTAAAATACTTCATTTAACAAATATTTACTCCACAATTATCTGAAAATGTAGAAAGTACAACCTGACATGTTTGAATATCTAAAGAACCTGTTTATGGGGTATTCTATTATTGTTCCTACATAATAATCCAAAAAATATAGTTGCAGGGGAGGCTGAATGATTTAGGATATTGGTAATAGGATACAAAGCCTTTCACTTCTTGGTCAGCAGTTCAAATCTGGCTTAGGCTGGTAGTAACTCAAAATGATTGCTGCACTGTGTTGAGGGTTAATCACAGGTTGTGCCTCCCAGCTTCAGAGTCCACCACCATAATGACTAAATTGGCACGATGACCCCGTGGTCATCATGGCACTTTTGCAGGAAATAGGGAAGACCATGAGGGTGGCTGCAGAGCTATAGGACCCCAGCACATCCTGCAGAGAACTGCACAATTACCTACTCCAGGAGCCTGCCCAAAGTTTTGTCTTATCTCAGTAGTGGTGGAGACAGTAAATACTCCTGCAGATCAGCCATCACAGATGCTGGCATCTGTTAGGAGAGATGGATGTCACTATGAGCTGTCACAGCATGCTGATGGAGGACTCTGTGGCACAATTACTGATGGGTAATCAAAAGACTTGCTGAAGCGTGAGGTTTATCTCAGTTTTTATTTGGTGTTTTGAGTTTGGGAAGAGAACACTGAGGTTTTGATCAGCAGTGTAGATTTAATGCTTGAAAGAGAATGTAGTGGCATATTTCAGATGGATGGAAGGCTGTATTTGATCAAGTCCTATGCCTATCCCTGATGTTCCTGCCTTTTACTGGGAAACCAAGGCTGCTGATGCCCATTTCCCCTCACCAGGACCAGCTGCATGACCTAGCTCACAATCTTCAACCTTCTTGCTGTCCAACACAGGACATCATAGTAAAGTTATTGACAGACAGTAATCCCTGACACCTGCTAATGCCCAGAGTGTGCTTGGTAACAGCTTTGGAGAATATTAGCTGGCTCAGGACAAGACTAAACCAGGGACCACCTAAGAGGGTAACAGTTCAAACAATCCTGCTCTGGTGGTGGGCATTTGGTCAGGCATTCTTTAATTCAGTAGCGTAAGGACAGCTGTGGGACCCCATCTAAGAGGTTTTGTTTTCCTCTTTGAAGTGAAGATTGTGGCATTTTTGGTTGTTGTGCATTTGGAATTTTTAGAATAAGATTTGTCAATTGTTAGAGCGATGCTTCATAAAAGGCAACTGATTTGTTCCTTTTCTATAGTTCTGTAGACTTTTCATCTGGCATGAAAATAATGGTACGTGAACTTAAGTTCAAGATTCACAAGGTGTTGCTGCTCTAGCTGATATAATTTTATAGAACCACAGTTCACATCTGCAGTTTCCCTCTTCCAAATACCTAGGCACATGGTGAGGTTCTTGGGATTATCCTGGGAATGGCTTGGAGCTGGACTTCAGTGATCCTTGTGGGTGTCCTTCAACTCGGGATATCCTATGATTCTATGATATTTAACACCTTTTCTCTTATTAATACTGGCAAACTGGGAAAGAAAGACTGCTGTGACATCTTGATGACTATAGAGTTTTCTGAGGAAGGGAACAAGTTCACTGCTGCTTTTTTGCTTTTTTTTGAAAAAGGTTTTTCAGAAAAAAGGTTTTTCTAGAAAAAGGGTTTTTTTTAGAAAAAGGTTTCAGGTTGTTTAAACTTATTCCCTGATTTCAAGTTCAGATACTTAGGTGGTATCCTGACCCCATTGCTTACAGGAATTTCCCAAAGTGGTCCAGTGTACTTCTACCATTTCAGTCCTAATTTTCCTTTAGGTAAAAGTGATAGATGTCTTTACTTTAAATTATATTCTTCCTCTCCATCAAATGTTGTGCTCTCTAGCAATGACTGATGACTCTGCACTTTAGGAAGTTGTTTAAAAATGTGCATACCAATATAGGTGGTTACTTAAGTTACATAAGATTGAAGAAAAATGTTTAAACAGAAGCTTGGATTCAGGTAATTCAATCAAGATGCCTGAGTTAGGATCAAAGCCACAGGTTGTTCTCTCTAATTATTGGAGAAATAGGCACCACCAGGAGTAATTCAGTATACTCCAGCATATAATTTCTCTGTAAAACCTGAACTGCCTTCTGCAGATCCCTGTCTGTACTGATGGATAGACAAAGGCAAAACCAATCCCATCCATGGTGGTGCTGCCCTAGCATGGCATGAACACAGGCCACTGCAGCTTAGAGGAGCTTTCTTGGCTTTCAGCTGCTTCTCAAGGATCTCAAAATGGGCATTGGGAAAAACTTTTACCTAAATCACTTTCAGATACCTGAGTCCATATAAACTGGCAGATTCAACAGTGGTAGACCCTATAAAAGGCAGAGCAATGCTCTCCATCAGAGAGGCAGGGACAAGGAGATGTCAGGCCAGCCAGCCACTCATCTTGGACACTTCTATTTGTTTTCTGGCACATGACAGTGGATACCACTTCTTATTCTGCAGGACAAGAAAGCAGAAAGCCCTGCACCCTGATGGCCTGGCGAGGAGCAGGCAGCCTCTGCATTCCCTGGTTCACGTCCCTTGGCTCCTGGGACAATCTTTGCTTGCTGCAGTAGCCCCAAAGGGTTCCTTGCTTGTTTTATGCAGGTTTTTCATTCTGAAACACAAATCCTCTCTGGCAGCCATATGGAACTGTGCACCCTTTATCCTGCCTTGGGTAATAGAAAATGGAGGAGCAGGAGCTGTTTTCCCTCTGCACATGTTCTCTTTTCATTTGCAGCATGCAGACCCATGCCACCCCACAGGCACAATCCTCCCTGTCTTGTACATGCCTTGCCCTGTTGATTTGACCGTTGTTGCTCAGTTACAAGTGATAATGAAATGATATTCAATGATACTGTGTGGATGGAACTGAGAGTGGTTTTTTGGTATTTGTTTGGTATTGTTCATGTACTTGTAAATGAAAGAGAAAAAGCAAATTATATCTTTTAAAAATGAAAAACAGATTTGAAAAAGTTGGTCTATAGATTTTTTTTAAAGTGTACTTCTACTGACAAAGCTTATAAAAACATTCCAAAGTAATGTAGTGTGATGACCTTTGCTCATAATCACAGAAAGCCTCTCCAAGTTTTTTATTTTTTAATAAGTCTATCATTAATCTTCAATGAAAATAATATGGATTTTATGAAGAAAGCTCAACAAAGTTCTTGGAAAACTTACAAGACATTTAACAGCTGAACAGTGTATCTCACAAATGGACTTTAAAGGTGCTCTTTCAAACTGAAGCCTTTATTTGATCTGGTTTTATAGTTAGCAATTGCTTTGGTCTGAAACTTCACCCATTCTTTCCAACTAATAAACAAAAGAATCCTGAAATATAGCACTTGTTGGAGGTACAGCATGACAGCCTCTGAACCAATTAGTATTACATCTTAGACTATTGAGTTTGGGTTTATTATTTGTTCTAAGACATCCTACTGTACCAGAACTGTATATTTGTATTTACTGAACAACATATACCACAGGATTAGCAGTATTTATATATATATAATAAACATGCAGAAGAAGTAATTTTTTTTTACGTTTTCTCTTGTGATTTTATTTGGTAACATTGAACATTACTCAAATGTTTTCTCCAATAACTTTAATCTGGATTTCCTTTCTGATAAAACTCTGGTTGTTTGCAGATCCACCCGTCAGTTTTATGAGGATATCTTTGAGACATCACAATTATAAAACAAACTGGAAGGAAGAGCAGCTGTACTTACAAACAAACATCACAGGCACAATTAATCTGCTTCAGGGTTTATGAGGGGAAGCATAAAATATCAAATAAAGGGTAATGGGAAATATTTAAAAAATGCTGAAGCGGGTAACAATCCACAGAGCAGAGCAGCCAGTGCACGTTCAGGAAACAAAATGTAGCTAGTAACTCATTTGGTTGGAAGCCACCCATTCTCTACCTCCCAACCTGAACTTCAGGGCTGTTTCATGTTTCTGAAACAGATGCAGCTCTCTCTCTCTCTCTCTCTCTCGCTATATATAGAGTCCATTTACTTTGTAGATCATGATTTAAAAGATATTATTTTTTTAAAGTGAAGATGGCAATAAAATCTCAAGAGGCCCATTTTGTTTTCTGTTGTTCAGCTTAAACCAGGCATGATCCCACTCTTGTGGTTGAAATTTATGTCCCTGCTTAGATAAAACATATACATACAAGTGTGCTTTTGAGCTCCTTTTTGTTTTCACTCACACACCTCTGTGCCAACAAAGTCTGCTGGAAAAAGGCATTGAATCAAGCAGGTGTGTGACTGCTTTGGATAATGTTTTTTAAACCTCATTGTATAATTTAAGATTTTAAAAAGTAATGATTCTTCTATATATAACAACAAATTCAACCCCGAAATTCCATTTTAGAATCTGAATTAGCTGGATAATGCATTTGTGATTTTGCTATCATTTTCTTAACCTTAACAGAAAGTTTCACCATGTACCAAACTGAAATAGTTTGGTATATAAAATTTCTTGAGGCTTAGAATTTGAGACTTTATCTGCTCATGTCACAGGTAAAGCATTTTTATCAGTTTTTGTCTCACTGTTCATGGAATTATAAATTACCAAAGAGACTCTGGTGTTCTGATCTGCTCATTGTGGCATTTCTGCCATATCTACTATGTATTTCTAAGATGTTTCTTTTTGATGTGATAGAATGTGCATTAATGGATAGATGTTGGCATTAATATGATATGAATTTCCATTTGTCCAAGAGAAGAGGTTTTGTTCAAGATGCACAACAAATATAATCAGAATGGTTCTTCAAAGAAAAGAAAAATGCTTGCTTCCCCTCACTGGAGCACAGAGCAAGAAAGTTCTTTTTATCATGAAGTTCACTTGGCTCTGGTTGTACATAAGCTTTTTATCCACAGACTGTCAGCTCAGGACACTTCTATGAATTGGTCATGAGTGCCATGTACTGTTTCAAAAGAAGCTGCATGTTAGATCTTTCTTTTTAGAGCTCTATAAACATGGAGGCTTTTGTCACAGGGACAATTCCAATTTAAACTTTGGTTTCAAAGAGTAGTTTAATTAGTGTTTTTGAAAGGACCTGTCTGTGGCTGATTCTGATCTGTCTTAAATTTAGGCAGTCCTGTAAATGAAGTATGAGATTCTGTCTTGTAAAGCAGTTCCTTGCTGCCTATTTCGAGGAAAATGAAAATGTATTAAAAAAAAAAGTGTAGAACTGAAAATGAATCAATTTTTATAACATAAAATAGAAACCTATGGTAAAGAGCAACAGTCCAGTGAATTTTTTCCAAGATGAAGGCAGAGTGCCTTTGGATTCCTGCCTGTTTGTACACATGAGGAATTTTGGTGTCTTGGGATAACCACACTCCTTGTCATGTATTTTGCTTTACATGGACTCAGAACTGTCATCGCAATGCATATAAACATTTTTTATTTTTTTCACCTGCTCATGTGGCGCACACCTGGGGCCTGCTGGCAGCACACTTGGCTTCAGCAGGTGAAGGAGAGACACTGCCAGTTTGGAAAGCTAGCCCTGTTCCCTTCATGTAAGCATAGTCAAGTCGATCCCCCACTGTTTTTATGGAGTGGTTAAGGACAGGGCTGAAAAACTTTAACTTCTACAGAAAATTCAGAAACATGGGGGGAAAGTGAACTGCAGTAGAGATTCGATCAGCCCCATCAGTGTTTCAGTGAGACCTTTGAAGCAGAGGTCCCTCTCCTTTGCCTTTCAGCTCTGATGTTTACCCCAGAGAGTTGTCTGTCTCTGCAGCATGAGCAGCATGTGCGAAGCGCTGTGCCAGGCGGGCAGCAAGCGGCCCTTCAGAAGTCAGACACATGGCACAGGGTCTGCTGTTGCTCTATTAACGTAATGGCTTGGACTGAAACCTTTGCTGCTGCTTAGAGCTTCCTGGAGGAAAAGAAGTGTCAGCTATGGATTGCTCAGAGCTGGCTGAAACATTTATAGCGGAACCGAAATTTTAATTGATTTGAATTCATGGGTATTACATAAAAATTCAAGGCTTCCTGCTAGGTTTTTTGCATTAGTAAACATTTTCTTGAAACACTTTCCAGTGTCTGGTTGTCAGTCTCTGAGGCCTGCAAGCTGCAACAGAATGGAAACAGCACAAGGGTGAGTTTTTGGAAGGTGCCTTTTGATGAGCAGTGAATTTAAACTTCAGTGCAAAGGCATCTTCTGCACCATGAACAGATGTCATCCTTACAGATGTGCACACCAGCACGCAGGTACGGATATATGTGGGGGTTAGGGGACTGAAACCTCACTCCTGCTCAGAAGGAAGAGGTGTTACCTCTTTTTTCCTTTTTATGTCTACATGCTCTTGCTGATTCAGGGGCCAATCTGTGTGGGCCATTTTGGGGTAAGGGGAGTCAGAGAGCTGTCCCCTCCCATGCCTGCCTACCCTCGTTTACTCATATGAACAGATTTTCCCTTGCTTTGCTATAGTGGGAGCTGCTTTCTCTTGGAAAAATTTCATTCCTAAGCGCCTTTATTGCTGCAGGTGCAAAATGTTGTGGTCATAACTCAATTTGAAATAGGAGAATTTTGTTGATTTATTCTGAGGAGACAATTTGTGCTTGGAGTTAAGACTGACATTTGTTACTGGTGGGGAGAAAAAATTGAGCAGACTTGGATTTGATTTTTGGGTGTGATCTTTGAAAGTGAAACTCTGCAGTGATGGTTATAATGTAAATAACAGCACCAGTACCAGAAGTTTGGAATATCCTGTGTTTGTCTGGCATCTTGCTTCCTCTACATACCCCAGTTATCCAGAGGATGGATACCTACCTGTACCTTTAATCAACCTAATCCACAACTATGTAAGTAATCAGAGTATTTTCAGGTGCAGTGCTTTATGAACAGCATTCATATTTCAGTAATCCCCGCAAGGCTGTCCTGGACCTGAGTATTCCCACACACAGTGTGTGGCATTCTGCTGCAAAAAAAACCCAAGGGTGTTTCCAGTTAAAATCTGGCCTTTGCATCAAGTTCATCCTTTGGCAGAAGAGTTTGTATTAGGTCATGAAGAAGTCCAATAATCCTATAAACACATGTCCTTGTGATACAGAGCTTTTTTAAAATTAGAACGATGTACCACGTTATCAACATTTATCCAGCTGGTCAGAAAATGAAAAGACAGAGTGAGAGACTATGCAAGTATGTATATGCCTTTAATAGATTACTGAAACAAGCAGAAGAATGATTCAACTCTCTTGGGCTAATTCCACAATGATTTAAAACCAATGTTTATTATAAAGCATGGAGTTCAAGCTGTGGAATTTGTCTCTTCACTTCCTGAGTCTTTCCACTCACACTCACCAGCACACGCTGAATTCAGCGCTATCAGAGAGAGTTTGTGATGGTGGCAGGGACTTGACTGGACCTGTTTTAGGGGTAGAAACTCTGAATAATTTCTGACTTGACTGAGGATTTTGATTTCAAAGTTCATGGCTGTTCAGATTCCTGCTTTTGATTTTTGGCCACACTTATTTGCTAACATCTTTGTAGCTGACCGCTGTCAGAGAAAAGATTTTGGGCTAGATGGACTTTTGATCTGACCCAGTACATCTGTTCTTATGGCAAGTGATGCATTGCACAGGAAGTAGGTGATGCAACTTCACAGATTGCTGGTTAGGTCTGGACTGGGTGAAAGATGCTCTTTTCCCCCCTGTAAAGCTGAAGATATTTTGCACTTTGGCCACGACATAGATGCGCCTCTGTCCTTCAGGGACACTCCAGATAGTTGTTCTCTGATGGAAGATAAGAACTGTTACTAATACACTCTGCCTCACTCAAACACATTTTTCTGCTTTGGCCAATAAAATTCCTGATTTGTAGATCTTTGGAACATTCTGTCTGGTTTATTTATTGATTTATTTATTTATTCTTCCTGGCAGAAGGAAAAAACTTGTTTGTTTGTTGGACACTAATTATGAATTTTGTTCTGAGGTCTCCATGACTTAGGTTAATTAGACAATGTTACTGAGTGTTTCTGGATTTAAACACCTGTGGAAAATAGGGAAAAGGATTCTTGAGATGTTCCATGGCATTCTTTGTCTACATCAGTAGACCAGGCAGATCCAGGACGTGCAGTCACCCATATTGCCAAGTTTTTCACACAGTTCTGAGTTAGACACCACTTCCACAGACAGTTCTACCCTACCCTCATGTTCATTCCTCACTTGACTTTATTAGTCAATGCTTTACCAAAAGTCAGGTTTTTTTTTTTTTTTAATTCTCTGAACAGTTTTGCTGAAAAGGAAGAGTATCTATAAAAATAGTGATTATTACCTTCTATCTGGGATCTGTGTCACCACATCCAGGGTACTGCACCCTGTCAAGAAAAACATGGACATACTAGAGCAAGTCCAGGGAAGAGGAATTCAGGTCTTTCTGCTGCCTATAGTAGTCTAATGTGATGGCGTGGAGAAGGCCAGGCCAGACTGTTCTCAGATATGCTCAGTGATTAAATTCTGATGTGAAAATCACAGGAAATTCCAACTACATTGTAGGAAATGTTTTTTCACCATGAGGGTGGCCAAAAACTGGAACAAATTATCCAGAAAATTTCTGGAACTTCCATCCTCGGAGTTCACTCAAAGCTTGACTGGACAAGAACCTGAGCAACCTGATCTAAGTTGACCTTGCTTTGAGTTCAGGGTTGGATTACAGATATCCAGAGTTTCTTTCCAACCTAAATTATGCTATGAATCTATGACTATATCCAGGAGATAAATCTAAGGGAAACTTATCTTCTTCTCCTTCATAGACTCTTCTGGATCCAGAAAGGTACGTATTTTGTTACTTATTTTGACTTTTACTCCCTTTATTTACATCAGGTGTATCTACATTTGTGAAATTTCACTCATTCTGTATAAAATTCTAATGAAAAGACAATTCTAAGAAAAGATCATTCCAATTCCAATTTTAGTTTGTAGCTCTATTTTTCCCTATAGAGAAAAATAAAATACTAGTTCAGAGAACTATGGGGCTCATCTCTGAAATATTTTAGATGTGAATATTAATTTTTGATGCCTCAAATTCACCTAATATAAATGCAAAGAAATCTGTTTGTTTTTTTTTTAACATTAGAGCTTGTTGTTTTGGCCTCAGTCACCTATAACCCAGTTGCAGTTAACAAAAGCAGAAAATACATCAACATGTCCACAAAACAGAAAATGAGTTTTTCAAATTGGATGTGCCTTATAAAATCTGAGATTATTTCTGAAAATCTTATAAGCCCAAGTAAGTGAAATCCAGCAATCAGAATAAGTGCAGAATGCTAACCAATTTGTAATAAGTTTAAATGCCAACAAAATTGGAGTCAGACTGTTTGATGAATGGCACTCTTCCTATTCAGATATTCAGTGTTCTAAAGACAGATGCCCAAATCACAAGATTAACCATAGAATTACTGTGATGAAAAATACCAAAGGATGTGATTTATAATACTCAGTTAATACGCTGAGCTTGTCTGGTGTGAACTGAATGTTCCTGAAACTTGAGCAAATAATTTGTATTTGACTATTTATGGAGTCAATAAAATGAAGGATCTCTGTCTTCTCTCCAGCCAGCTGACTCAGGAGCATATGTTAGATCTCAGGAAGGGGAGTGATGACCGTAAAAGTAGTGCTTTTCTGAAGAAAGAGGAGAAATTTAGAATCTCATTTAGATTTCAGACTTGAAAAGGTTTACTAAGGGAGAACTCTGGATTATTGCTGTGAATATAGTCTCTCTTTTCTCAATCTCTACCTTCTTCCACTTTTCCAGAGTAAATTTAAAACCAGAAGAGACGAACAAACTAGAACTAATTTTAAAATTTCTAATATTCATAGCTATGTCATGACAGATAATTCCACACGTTCTATAACAACTGGATGCAACATGTGTTTGTGATTGCCCAGCTTTGAGTGTGTTTGCAAATGCACTTGCTTTGTGATGACTGGCACAGGAAAGGAAAACACAAGAGGCTGCAGTCCCACAAAATCGGAAGAACACTTACTCTGAAATGGCTTCAGTTGATGTTACGAAATTGCTAGAATGTAAATACAAACTATTTTCATGCCAGCAACCTGGCCCTTGTGGAAAGTGATGTTCATTTCCCAGACCTTTCTCTGGAGTAATTTGCAGTAATTTATAGCCACTGTGAATAGCCACATCTCCTTTGTGCGGCACACATTTGTTTGAAATATTAATCAGTTTCATGAAAGGAATTGCATTTTTGAATGTTTCCCACTGACACATGACAGAATATACAGTCATTACGCTTTCCTGTGGTTTTCCTAAAGGTCTGTTTTCCCCTCATTATTACGTCAGGAGAATGGAAGGCATTTTCAACACCTGCTACAGTAGCTCTAAAATGAGAAGTCAGAAGAAGACCATCTGCTTGCCGGCCCTTCCTCTTGTTACTCTGTTTACACAAACCTCTCCTGAAAACCACCCACTGTTTTCATACTAGGAGTATTCTTCACTTCTGGAGAAGGAGTTAACTAAGAAGAGACCATTTTATTTTATGAAGCCCTACATTTTAATGAAACTATATACATAAAAACTTGCTAAGCCACTACCATTGTATATTACACAAAGCACACCGGTCATTAAGAAAGCTGCAAGTTTCAATGAGAAATTTACTGAGATATTTACTTTTAATTCTACCCAGTCACACACATCAAACAAACTGGAACTTCAGTGCTAAGTGGGATTTTTCTTAGCACTGAACTACGAAACCTATAATGAAGGAGTGTCAAAGTCCAGAATGATTTGGCCAGGTTGTTTTTAGGCATTCTAAATATATAATATTTAATGTTTAATACCGTTTTACTCACCTGAAGATTTATGAGGTTACAAAGTGCCACAGCAATGTACTAAAGTGTATTTACTATAACAAAGAGAGATTAAAATAATTTAATGGAATGGTAAAATAATTTCACGTAATGATCCCATAGACAGTGTCAATGTTTGCTAGTATTTTTTGAAGAACAATTCATCTTTCCTGGAAGCCAGAAAAACAGTGATCTCTAGAGTGGATATTGTTATCAATTGTCATTGAAAACAATATTTATATTATTATGTATCATCAAACTAACTGCTATGCATTGGATGATAGAATCATAAAGGCATTAAAACTGAAAAGTATCTCCAGGATCAAGTCCAAGCTTTGAGTGAACATCATGTCAACTAACCCGCAGCACTAAGTGCCACATCCAGTGGTTTCTTCAACACTTCCAGGGATGGTGCCTTCACTACCTCCCAGGGCAGCCTGTTCCAAGGCATGAGGACCCTTGATGCCCAACCTGAACCTTCCTTGGCACATCTTGAGGCCATTTCTTCTCATCCTGTCACCAGCTGCCTGGGAGAAAAGGCCAAAGCCTACCTTGATACACTCTCTTTTCAGGTGGTTGTAGACAGCAATTGTGTCCCCCTCAGTCTTCTTTCCTCCAGGCTAAACACCCCTAACTTCCTCAGCCACACCTCACATGGTTTACTCTCTAGATCCTTCACCAGCTTTGTTGCTTCAGCACCTGAGTGTCTCTCTTGAAGTGTGGAGCACCTCATTTGTAAATGTGGTGGAATCATTTAAGTCCTGTTCTGAGGATATTCATCAGAGCTATTATAAATGTGCTGTAGGCTGGATTATTTTTCCTGCCTATAAGCCCTTGTGTTATACATGACATAGAACCTAGAACTTTGTTAAACAAACATGAAAGCAAAAAGATAAGGGGTTGTTTGCATTTTTCAGTGCTAGTCAGATTCTGGTGTAACAGTAGAAAATAGAAAACAATTATTTACATTCTTGATATGTAATGAGTGAAAAAATACCATCTGTATCTATCTGGTGCTTTATCACTCTCAGGATTCTTGCACCAGCTCTCATATAGTCATTCCAATAGATGCAGAAAAGTTTTAGTAAAACATGTGTTTGATTGTGGTCTCAGAGCTCACAATCCTGAGTGCAGTGACACTTCATTTTACACAGTCAACGTTTAAGGAAAGTGCTTGTCACTTACAGCAACACAAAAAAACTGCTTGTGATGCACATAGCCTGGACAAAAGTTCTCATCTTAAATTTTTCCAAATTTCAAATGATCTTTTCTTGGCCATTTCTCTGCTTTATTCCTGAAAAAAATCCATATTCCTTTCCTTGGCTGAAGTGTCTCTGAGAGGCTTCCCCAATCTGACTGCCTGCTGCTGTGTTCCAGAACTGCAGATCACTTAGCACATATGGACCCCAGAATATTAGCCTTGGCAAGATCCCCAGGCTCTTTGCAAAATAAGAATTCACACTTCCCAAGCCAAGTGTAAGTGGAAGGTTCCCACAACATTGGTGAATCCAGAAAGGTTCTTGAAGGCTGTTCACATCCAAACAACTGAAGAGTTTAAAGCTGTTGATGGGTAATTCTGCTTATGGTCCATTCTTGTGGTAAGAAGCGAGTTATTAAATTTTCCTTTTGAAGGCATACTGCACAAAGATGCCAGAAAATAAGAACTTTTCTTAGCCAGTGCTAATAGCATGCAGTTTAAGCTGGAGAATTTCAATTTATCTAAGTTAATTTTATTTTGCATGGAGGAAAACCTGCTCCTTAGTAACAATTTGAGTATGGTAAAAATAAAAGTTCAGTGGAATCTTTTTGTCTGTGAGTCCCCTACCTACTTATCCAGTAAAAACATGGATTCATCAGTCCATCTCAATGCTTGCAGATGGAATCAATGGGAATAAAATCACAAGCAGAGGAAAATTATACTCTCACACTGACTTTAAACTGGCTTTAGCAAACCAACCTTTCCCAGATATATTGGTATCTTGCCTCCTAACCTTTGACTCAGAGGCAAGTATTGGAAATACTTCCACTACTTGGTTTTACAACATAGCAAACACATGGTGCATGGATTAAAATCTCCAAGAATTTATTCATGTTCATCCAAGAAGGCAAAAGTGCATCTAGGTACTGCCACCTGAGGGTTACAACAGCAGAAGAGATTCTCCCTGAGTTTTCACAGACGTGGTGTGCCCTTGCACACCATCCTTTTGTGGGAGCTTGATTTTAATATCAGGAGCTTCATAACAGGGTTCATTTAGGGAAAGTGGGAATTACTCAGTGGTTTCTACTATACTGGTGGTAAAACCACTTCCATGTGGTGTTTTTATAGGATTCTGGAGTATCCATCCATTCCTCCATCTTAAAATTCATTCTTCCACCTTGCAGATTCTGTCTATATGTATGGTACATGTATAGATCCATGCAGCCATCTTTGCAAGTTCAGAAACCCCCTCTTTGATGCTGATATCAGACCAGGGTACAGGCTGGTACTGAGAATTTGGGGCCTGACTTACTTTTGTACTCAAATGGACTGAACACTGTCAATTTCCCAAAATATATTCTTCCTTTTCATAGGGAATGATACACTGGTCATCAACAGCGTTTCACAGAAAATAATGGGAAACTATGGGAAAAGTTTGGCACTAAATTTTACTTTTGCTTCAACTCATTTCCACAGGCCAGGCAGTAAGAAATCATTAAAAAATGCAGCTGGAAATATTGCCCTTTGGACAGTTTTGAAACTAAATTTAGCATAGGAGCAAGAGTGGTAAAATCTTCCTCCTCCAACAAAGAGATTCTTATAGGATTTGTTTTTAGTTAAAATGTATCTAGGTACATACATAGCTCTTTAGAACTCCATCTAGAGTTCAACTGCATCTTTTCTTATAAAGACATTCTACAACTGTAGTAAAAAAGTGATATGCAGATTTATTCCAGGTTCCTTTAGTCTGACTGATTGAAGTATCAATAAGAACCTATGGAAGGCAACATACACCTGACTGTGTGTATGACTCTCCTGCTTTTCACTATTCCCTTAATTAGATAGATGAGGAAAATCAGCTTTAAGCATAAAGTGTAGTCAAGCACTTCTCTTTAATCAGGATCACATACATGATGAGATATAATGAGATAGAATAAGATTGACAACAAACATCAAGAATCAGAAATGGCTAGGAGGACTACTGATGGCGCTGGGAAATGTTAAACCAATACTTGCTACATATTTACATACATAAGTAGGAAGCCAATTAAAAGAAAAGAATAGATTCTACAGCATAGTTCTGCTTTCTGTACACACAGCACAGTTAAAAGACTCTTTCCTTTCCTATGTTCACACGCATTTTTTATCTCTTAGCCAAACAGTTTGCAAAAATATGAAGTGATAGAACTAGCTGAGTCCCTACAGAGAAACAAGCGCTTTTCTGACAATGATGTCTGCTGGAAAAAGCCCAGCATCCATGGGTCACTTGCAAATTATAACCTCAGACCATTATCATCTCATAGCCCTTCAAGTGCTTGTGTGAAATGTGTCGATGGTCTCAATCCAATTCCTAGCAGACAGGTGTCTGCATCACTGGAATCACCAGGTGGAGATGACTGCATTTTTTCCCATTAAAAAAGGTGATTATAGCTAACACAGTTTACAACATTAATATAAAGTACTTACAGTTCCCACAGCAGATGTTACAGAAACTTGGAATCCTGCTCACTGGAGAAAATTGTGCCCAGATGCTTGTACTTAAACTTTATGGTCCGAACTCTGCCCTCAGATGTACACATAACTCCCAGAGATTTCAGGGGGAGTAATGTTCATGGATGTCAGGGCCCTGTCTAACTCCTTTCACAGAGTCCATATGAATGTTCAAGTGTATTTTGGGAAGTATGGTCAAAACCCAGCAGCATGACTGAAGATGATGAGGATGATAATAGCAGAGTAGCTCATATGAGCCTCATTCAACTTCAGGATCAAAAGACACCAAGTATTTCTCAAACACAAATTCATGTTTTGTGTTCTGATAACTCTCAGCTTCAGAGACTGGGAGCCTTCAGGCAGTTTTGCTTTCAGCAATGGTCCAGTAGGCTCCTGTGGAGATGTTAGCTGAGTGTCCTCTCTCTATTACTGCTCCATTTGTGTATCAGCCACTCCCAGAAGCTCTAGATTGGTTCAAGACATCAGTGTGTGCACTGATCCAACAACACAGGTCTGTTTGAGGCCACATACTTTGCCTGTCACCACAGCATTTGCATGGTTCTATATAATACCTTGATCTTTGACACATTTAACAAGAACACGAATTTGAACCACTACATGAGCTGCTACGCAATCATTATGGTATGTACATCCTGGTTTATTATTTGGTTTTTAAACATCAGAGCATCAGAAGAGCCCAAATTAAAACTGTGTTTAAATGAAAGTTTAAGGTATCTTTTCTTTGCACATGTAATTTGGGAGATGTGATATGATGTGCCATAAATTTAGCTAACACACTGTGTGATTAATCTGTCAGCATAATTTGCAGGTAATGTCCTAAGGGCTGTTGTAAATCAAACTCTTAACAAAAGCAGAAGCTAGAAATAATGTTTTTAATGGTCATTAATAATGATATATAGAAAAAAAAGGATTTCCCACTTTAATGTGGGATTTTGAAAATTTAAATTCAGCTCTGAATGCTGAGTATCTGACATGTACAGCTACATGCTCCCTGTAGGGAAACAGACACATCAAAATATGTTTAATCTGATCCTGAAATGTGTGGAATGAAACCTCCCTAGGGACTCTTTCATCTTTTTATTATGACTATTGAGTAATCCCAAGACAGCAAATTTAAATAAAATTTTTACCTTCCCCTCACCAAGAAGATTAGGCTGGAAATGTATGACAAACACAGCTACATTTGTCTCTGAGCAAACTAACATCTGGGAGGCTATGGTCCTTTAAATAACATCTATGAAGATATGGTCCTTCAAATAACACCTGTGAAGATATGGTCTTTCAAATAAATATTTTATTTCAAAATTTCTTGGCTCTGCAAAACGCACAAATTTCTGTTTTGGGAGGACCAGTACCAGTTGTACTGCAGAGATTAATCATGGGTTGATATATTTTGGAGTAATAACAATAATAATAATAATAATAATAACATTTAGTATTCAAGAAAGGAGACTATGCAACAAAATGAGATAGTTATAAGACATTAGCTTTGCAAAATTAGAAGCATAAGGATTAGGCAGTATTCTCCACAATTCTGGGAAAAGGGCTTATATGTTCATGGTCTGAGCGCAAACAGGAAGAGGCTCCAGCACCAGAGACCTTCCTGAAGGTGGTCCCTGGCTGCCAGGTCTCAGTGTAGCTGATATGGAAAACGCCTGTTCTTTCACGGAATGGAGAGCTGAATATTTTGTCCAGCCCTCTTCTAATCTTTGCAAGGCTCTTGCATTTTGATGAAGCATTTTATTACTTCTGGTGGAAATAAAAGGCTATATGTGAGGCACTGCAGAATTTCAGGAGAACTTCTGGAGAACTGAAGTTCTTGGGAATTTCACAATGAAACCAGATAGGAAGCACTGTGTTGACAGAAGAAAGGAAGACAGGAAAGCCCTGAGAACAGTGTAAATTTTTGCATCAGAAAAACTAAGATCAGACTTTTACTTAAAATATGAAACATGGAAACAAGCAAGAAAATCAGTACAGATAAAATATGAATTAATATATGGCACTGGTATGAAGTGTAGAAAATGCATGGTCATATCAATAGCAAAGGAGAGCAAACGCAAATAGTAAATGATGAAAAACAAATCATAAACGTGAAACTTTCATTTACCTTGAAAATTCTTAGTAGATTGCCAACCTGCTAAGAAAGAAATCCCAAATTTAGAAGCTGCTGATAGGTGGAATTCTTTTGCCTAAACATGGGCAACCAGGTGCATTTGAGGTACCTCAAACTACCCAAGAGATCTGAGTGGAGCTCAGAGTTTCAGGCCTTCAAGGAACTCTTTTCTGCAGACTGAGGTGGAGGCCATGCAGGACAAAGCTCAGTGCCTAAAATTACACTGAATCCATTAGTTTTAGGCAAGGGAATCTCTTCCTGGGTTACCAAACAGATCATGTAACTGCTGAAGTACCCTTATGCAGGTCTGGAGAGACAGTGCTGTAGTAAACTGTACCAAGGATTCCAACCCTTCTCTTCCAAATTCATAGCAGATAAAAATCTTTGTTTCACTGCATAGAGGAAAATTGGATACCACTAACGCTAAATTGCCCCTATCTGAGTAAGACAGATGTTTTGATTTTAAATTTCTAATATGAAGTTATTCTTTCTGACACTACAAGTGGTTGGGTTTGATCAGGTTGGCTTTTTGACCTCTGCCCATGAAATCACCTGTTCACTTTGAACTTCCTAATCTCCACCTCTTCAGTATTTTCTGACTGCCTTATTTAATGTTAATGTGATTATAATTCAGTATTGGAAAGAACCGCAGTTTTCATTTATATTCTGCTATGCTGCTTTTCATACTGTGATGTTAATTTGTTTCTAAATTATTT
This sequence comes from Camarhynchus parvulus, assembly GCF_901933205.1. NCBI lineage: Eukaryota > Metazoa > Chordata > Aves > Passeriformes > Thraupidae > Camarhynchus > Camarhynchus parvulus. The sequence goes on along the minus strand of NC_044573.1, from coordinate 72,119,353 downwards.
TCAGTACTGGTTGTTATGGGCAAGTCAAATAAGCACCTCTCATCTTCAGTGCCTTGGGAAAGATGAAGGATTCCTTTTGGGAGACTTCAGGAGTCTGGGAAACGCTGGCTGGTGGCTGCATGTTGCCAGAACTCAATGTCCTGAGAATTTGAAAATATTGTTCATGTTGATTGTCTAAGTCAGAACGTGTTGCGTACGGCGCAGGACCATCCTGTGTTCGACACTTGAGTTAGTAGAAGAATTTCCCAATGCTTATGGTTCAGCTCAAGTGTTTGCAACTTGATTGCAGTTGCTTTGAATAAACAACATAAAATCCCAACCATCTGTGCACAGCTGTACAGTGCACACACGGACCCATGGCCGCACGCACTCGGGGCGCTCACACACACTCGCGCATGCATTAGTGCCTGCAGCGTGTGCGCCTGTGCGTGTGTGCATGTGTGTGCATGCCCCGGGGCTTGGCAAGGATCACTCCCACAGAGCTGAAAGCAATTACAAACCAAATCATCTGGGAGGAAAAATTTAATCAGAAAAATGTGAGTGGTAATTAAAAACTGTTTACTCCAAACCTAAACAGCATAATCCCACGACTGAAAGCCTTGTTTAAAGAACCAAAATACTTACCAGTGGAAGCAGCAGTTACCTATATCTGTAACAGGTGTAGCAAAAAAATCCCAATTTATAATGTGGATTTTGTTGGGGTTTTTTATATTGGGATCTGTAGAAAAATGGACACTGTAAGAGGAAATCTGGCTGTTAGTTTTAAGGATAGTATGAGGAAAGCAGTTTTTGGGAATAAATAAAATAACCAGCTTATTGATCCAATTTTAGAACTGTAGATAACAATACATACAAAGACGTGTTTAATATATTTTTTTACTCTGAATGGAAAAGGTAAATTATATGTTATATAACACATTGTTTTCTAGTAGTAATCAATGCTCTTAAATAACAATCAGCAGTAGATCCAGGGTTTTTTTAATTTGAAAGTTTTAAAATAGCTGCCCAAAGAAGATTTTAGAATTTACAGCATTCTCTTTCAGTGAGTATTTAAAGAATCTGGAAATGCCAGACTGTCAAAAGAAACATAGTGCCAAGAGTAAACGTAAAAGGAATAATTATATTGGTGATAGCAATTACGGGATTGTCAGGGAGATGCTGATTTCAGACAAAAGTATGGAATATATGTTAGTTGAACCAGATTCATAACAAATTTGAAGAATTTAATTTAAGGCAAGCATCATTTGCTTATGAAAATAGATTTGAAAGTACTTTGATGTAGCAATAACATTACAGCAACATATTACACTGAAAATAAGAGAAAAAGGTCAGTGTTATATATTTTTATTTTTGTTGATGTTCTTTCATTAAGAAGGAAGGGGCATGGAATCAGCATTACATTAAATAGAAGTAATCTGCCTAAACAATAGATCCAATAAATTATTTTAAACAGGGGATAAAGAAGGTAATTTCTTTAAAAAGGATTAAAAATGATGGTCGATAAACATTTGCAAACAGACTTCTAATGTGGACTAATGGATTCATTCATCAATAGCTCCTCTGACTTAGTGCAAACTACCCTGGGGCCTTATTTTGATGTCCACAGTGCAAAGATCTGTGAAGAACAAAGAGATGGCATTAGAGAAGGGCACCAAGGAGTGAATCAGTTTTTGAAGAACTCACCAGAATCTAAATGTATTCAGCTGGGTTTTAGCACCAGCCGGAACTTAAACTCCGAAGAATTCCGTTCCCTTCCCCCATCCCTTTTGGTATAGGAGGGGCAAAAAAGGAGAGACTATGAGTTGAGATAAAAATTTAGTAAAAGCACAAAGCAATGGAACAAGACACAATAACCATGGCAATATTAATAGCAAAAGTATACAAAAAAAAGATGGTATTTTATCCACAAGAAAATATTCACCACCAGGAGCAAAACCAAGAAGGTGGACACCTCCTGAAGGTCATGTCTGCATGGTTCCCCCAGACAAAGGCAATATGGTGACTGTTCCTGTGCCATTCCACCTGGCAAAGGCAATATGGTGGGTGTGCTTCCACAGATAATGTTTCCCACCCCCCAGCCTGAAATATCAAAAAATGGCGATAAAACAAAAATATTGGAAGCTAGATTGTCTGAGTAGGGGTGGCACTGCCCCCCTGACAAGCTCAGTTCTGTGCAGGGACCTTCACAACAACTTCTACTGTTCTGCTGCTGCTTTTTTTACCTCTCCACCATGCTCCTTTCAGCTTGTCTTTCCTGGACCTGACTAGGCTGGGGCCACCCCCACTGCCATCCCCTCCCCCTTGCATTGTCATTTCAGCACTGCCACCAATCACCTTTCCTCTGCTGTCCTTTTCAGCACCAATGGTCCATAGTTGTGCTCTGGTGCCAATTCAGAGGGATGACAAAGGGACCTGTGGGATGGAGGGGTGGATGCAAACACCTTCCCAGAGCAAGGGAAAATGGCCAACTTTCAGTAAGGACACCCTGGCTCAGCAAAGAGGTGAGCGATATAGAATAACAACCTGGTCACAGCCACAGGGTGCTAAACTGACCCCTCTGTAACCAGGACATAACCTTTGGTCTTCTCTTAATCCACATGTCTGTTTTCCAAATCTCTTAAAAACTTGATAGGTACAAATTATATGTTCCTTCAACAAATATGGTTGAATTTGGTAAAAAGGTCAAATTTATTGACAAGCTGGGAAATACAGAATCACAGAATGGTTTGGGTTGGAAGGGATGTTAATGATCATCTAGTTCCAAACCCCTGCCATGGAAAGGAATTCCTTCCACTTACATACCATCCAACCTGGCCTTGAACTCTTCCAGGAATGGGGGATCAACAACCTCTCTCAGCAACCTTTCCAGTGCCTCACAACGCTCACCAAGAATTTCTTTGAAATATTTAATATGACAAAATAAAATGACTGTGTGCCAAATAAACCCTTCTCCTATCTCTAGCAGGATCATCATCTCTTGAAGTGAGAAGTGCCATAAGACCCTTGAAATCTGTTATAACACTGCTGTCTTCAAGTCCAAGGCTTGTGCAACCATGATACTCATAGTGGCAGTTCCACCAACAAGACACCTTGTAATCTTCTTACCCAAACTCTGCATATTTTCTGGAGCTGCTGCTTGGTGAGAAGTGTGTGCAGGATCATTTCCTTCAGACACTCACCTCTACCTCCCATCCCCAGACCTTAAACCCATCTATAGCCTGGGCTATCCCTGCCAAGCTGCAATTGCAATGTGCGCAGGTTTTCCAAGTTCCCTTGAGATATGTTGATATATTCCTGAGATAATTTTGGATTGCAGCAGGGAAGTGGCCTGTAAGTCATACCAACGGGCTGGGAGGTTGCAGTTGACAAAATTCTGCTTGTGGTTGCCTTTGCCTGCCTTGGCAGAGCTGTGGTCTCACCATCCCTTGCCTCACTTCATAATCAGAGGGAACCATTCTCCCAAACCCTTCCCACTGCAGCTGGGTTCCTCAGCCCCTCACTGGCTCTCTGTCTTCAGGTACTGGCTAAAGATCATTTGCACGTGACAGAGCAGAGCCAGCCATTGGGCATTTACAACTTTTGAAAATGAAGTTGGATTAGAATCTCATTCACAGTAGGTTTTTGCCATAGAGCAAAATCTTTTAGTGATTTTCAAGTGCCTTTGATATTTGTTAGAAGTTGGTTTTCCTGATGGCCTTGTGAAAACCCAATCGACTGGAAGTGCCAGTGATTTGCAGATCTTTTATGCTCACTGTCTTGATGAAGATCAAAAATTAAATTATTTCAGATCCCAGCTGTATCACTGCCGTCAGTTACCATAGTCTTTAAAATGCACATCTGCACTTACCAATAAGCAGCAAAAACTTAGTGGAGGATGACTTCTTATTTCTTTTAATTCAGGGAGTGGCATGAATCTTATTTTATTATTTATGTTTTTCCCCAAGGTGATTTAATGAATCTTTCACTTGTAAAATATGTTCTGTCTCTCAGGCCAAGACTAATGCTGGCAGTGTTGTCAATCAGCTCTGCCTCTTGTACATCCACAAGGGATTTCTTTTACAAGAAAGAGACAAAAAGTACAGGTGATAATATCATAGAATAAGGGGCTTGCTTTGACATAAACCTTGAACCACATCTTGTTCCTGAATAGCAACAGACTAGTTGTTCATTCCTAGCTTTCCTACAAGAAAATGTATGATCCAAACAGAATCAACATGTTGAGACCAGACTATGTTCATGATTGCAAGTTGCTTTTTTTCTTACCTTATATTATTGCATTTTTCTCCCATGGAATTTTCTGGTGTATTAACAGGGCTAAAGAAAACTTGCAAATATTTTGCTTAAGGTTTTATGAATTTATTTTTCTTATAATCTATGTATTCCATTGTAATGTTCTCAATGTGGCAACTTTAAACATTTGTTTTTTAAAAATAAGCTAAAAGGCTTGTAAATATTTTAAAATTAAAACAACTTCAGAATTTTGATTATTTGTGAAAAAAAATTCATTTTTTTCCTTTCCACTAATCTTAATGTCCTGAATGGATATTTTAACAACTAGAACAGACTGAAATAGTCTAAAATTTAAAAACTGAAAAGAGATTATAATTATATTTATTGGTGCACTGAGTTCTCAATGGCAAGGGAAGTTAATTAGTCTGAACATTTTCCTTGAGGAAGATGAAAATAGAATAAAAATAGACTCCTCCATTTGTTAGAAAATATCTTATAAGGATTGATATTGTAATTACAAGTCTTGTGTAACCTCTGTGCGGAGTACATTTAACATATGAAGTTGAAGAAGTCAAATAAATATTTTGCAAAACAAGTCAAAGATCTGAACTGAGCCATGGTGACAGTAAAGTCCTGTCCTCTGGGAGAAGGGAGCAAGTTACAAACCTTCAGCATAGATGGTTTTGAGCAATTTTCTTTCTGACTTCCATATATCACAGAATACTTTAATTGGGAATGCATTACCAGCAGACCATGGCCTAAACAGGATTATGGACTTTCACTTGTTCGTAAGATTAACCCATGTTTTTGTAGTTTACTTAAGATCCTTCCAAATGTTTTTCCCTTATCTATAAACTATATTAGTGATTGTATTTCAGGCTGCTTAATTATGAAACTCCATTAAACAAATGTAGTAATTATATATTATTTGATATAAAGCATAATTTTGTTAAACACTGAGTTCATTTTCTTGCTAAATGAAATAAGAACTAGGAGAGAAAAAGACAAATATTGAACTTTTCCTGTTTAAGCCTCACATTTTCCAAGTTCATAAAGTAGTTGCAAAACTTAATTCATATTGCAAACTTCTGAGATTTTACAATGATGTTTCCATCCAATATACAATTTTATCTACAAGTTCTAAAAATGCTTTTTCAGCCTCATTTGAAATAGAATGATTGGTTCAGATTGCTCAGTCATTCATAAGGTGTTCATTCTGTTAGTTAAGGCATTCTAAATATGCTGAATCCAGCCTATCTAGTTAGGGGGCTTCAAAAGCAAATGTTTGTTTTTCAGGAATCCTTAAATTACAAGAAAGTGGAATAATCTGCTGTTCACAGCCATAATCTATAGAACAAGATGTAACCAATTTAACCTCTCCTGCAGAGAGGGACAATTTTAATATGCATTAAGTAAAAAAGGCACAGTTGAGTAACAGAATAAATTTTCTAGAGAGGCTGCAGGGTCCCAGACACCAAAGGATTTAAAACCAGAAATGCTTGTGTCTGTAATGGTGAATATGTGGACTCCGTGTGGGTATGTGAATATACTAAATGTGTTAGTTATATAATTTGTGACCCTTTTTTATGTTATCCTCTGATTTTATACCTTTTTCCTAAATGTTCCTCAGATTAGCAGTAAGATACTCAGTGTGGCAGCATGGAAAGAAGGATGTACAGAAGGATGTGTTAGTTCCAAAGCAGTGTGGAAAAGAAGAATAATAAATGAAAATGAGCAGGAACTCACTGTATATGCAACAGATAGTGTTTGCATCACTTAACATACCACTGGCAAATGATTACAATTTAGTGTTGGAAAGCTTATGAAATCTAGACTTGAAAAACTTACCCAGGCCAGCACAGTAAGGTAAGTAGATATTCTTGGTTGTTCCTTGAAACACAGTGGAAAAGAACAATTCTTCTACAAAAGGCAGTCCAGACAGAGGTATGCAATAGGCCCTTTTTCAACATAAGGCTCAACAAATGCTGATGAGGAAATTGAATTTTCTGTTTTGAGGAGAATATGTGATACACAGTTGGATTGAAGTGTCTTCAATAGGGGTGGTCTGTGTGAAACAGGGAACTGGATTTGGTAGTCTTTTGCAGACTCCAGCAGCCGTCCATCATAAGATAATATTTAGAATTCTGAGATTATTCAGCTAGCTGAAAGCTTGCCTTCTCTCAGCTTGTTTTGCTATTGTTTATATTTCCTGTGCTTGTATATTTTACGACGAGGGTAATAAACAATAAAATATTCTTTAACTCTATTTTATAGCTTCTAGCAATAAATTATAGTTGGGACATATTTTGGGTTCCTTCTAGGATATAAATCAGCCTGCCTGCTACCCTTCTGTATCAGCAGTAATGGCATCTACTTTCCATTGAGCAGTGCCAGAAGTTCTTGGAGGTCATGCACTCCAGTGCTGACTTGGTTCCTGTCTCAGGCTGAAAGCTGGTGAAGATGTTGTATTTCAAGAAAGGAGTGTGCCTTGAGGAAGATATTCCTGGCAACAAGCTAATCAACAAAAATCAAGTGTCTGCTACTAAATTTGCAGGGTCTGCATGATTTTTTTCCCCTCTAAATATCCTGGCCCAGAGTTTTAATGTAAATGCTCACTAGTCAAAACAATGAGAGGAACTTTAAAGAATTGACTGCAATGCACAGAGGGTCCTGTGAGAACACTGACAGCTAAGTGAAGCCATGTGAAGGAGAAACATTTTAAAGACTGTGCAGGACTCAGAAGATCAAAATAAAGTTGTCATGGACATGGGTGTTATATAAGCATATCCATGTTTATCAAAGAATGCTATAGAGTCTGGCCTTAATCTAAGGCTGAGTGTAAAGCTTGGAAGTGGGAAATGTCTTGCAGAGCAGTGAGGATGGAAGTGAAAGGATCTCTTCTTTGGTGACAAATATTGCTGAAAAAAGTGCACTGGAAAACAAAAGCAAAACAATATAGCAACTGAACCAAGATCATGCACAATTGAACCAAGATTGTGCACAATTGGACAAGGAGAACATCTTCTCCATAGAAACTACACATGTGAAATGACCTACCCAACCATGACAGATGTAACCTGGGAAAATAGAAAGGGGTGTTTCTTTGGCTCATTGAAATTACAGTTAAAAATCCTAATGGGTTCACTGCAGCCATATTTTTTATTCATGGTTTTTGTAAAGACATTTCATCACCTGATTATGTATTCAGTCTGGTGTGAAAATGCCAGCTCTTCTGACAAATACACATGGTCAGAGAATATCTTTTACAAAGGATTTTTCCCTCCTTTTTTTTTCCTTTTCTTTCTCATAAACTGGTGAAGAAACACTTTGACATAAAATATCACCAAAAAACTGAGCAACCTCCAGCAAAAGGTAAATGTAGGCTCAAGATGTATGCCACAGAAGGTAAAAGGGTCCTGTATTTTAAGCTGAGGTAGTACCAATTGAAAACTATGGGCAAAAGAAGTTATTAACTTGTCAAGTCTTCCTGGAGAAAATGTTCAGCTCCAGAATGAATATTATAAGAAGAAAATCAGAGGATATGATGTTATGTTCACCTGCAACATATTATATGTGTATAGGCACTGTTTGTGTGCATGTGTGTTTATGTGAATATCATGTGTGTATTTAATGGTAAGTAAATCTAATGCACAATTTTTGATATAAAATACATAGCTGTCATTGAAATAGGTGGATCTAGAGCTGTACTTGTCTGCTAAGAGGATCACAGAGGAGCTGAGAAGGTCCTACTGGAGTTAGTTACCAGTTCCCAGAAGATGTTTTTTTTCCCTTTAAATGAGTAGATGTATTTCTTCACAGGAGGACTAAGAATATATCCAGAATATAAGAATGTGTGACCAACACAGTTTTGAATAAAAATTTCAAACTATGAAAAGTGTTGTAAAGTTTCAAAACCATCAGCCACTGATAAAAATTTAAGTGATAAATGCATGTGAAATGTCCAGGATAGGAAGAGCTGTTAAGAGTATGGATTATTTAAGAAATATCATGCTAATATTTTGTGCTAACAGTCTCTGCCAAGCATGGTCACGTGGCATTTACAGGCAGGATTTCAGGAGGACATGAATATACACGTATTAGATCCATTTTTCCATCTCCTTCTCTTCTGGTGAAATATTCATGCAAAACACTTCATGAGTTTCCATATTTTTTCTCTCTTCCATTAGACTCACCACAATCCCACACATCCTAAAAGCTGAAATGACCAAGGAAGAGTGTTGCAGCTGTTTCCTTACTGCATATGGAATGTTTTTGCAGGTATTGACCCAGTGCAAAGTTGAGAAATGTGTCTAGTCCAGGTTCATCAATTTGGACCAACTGTTTAAGGAAGCCACTGCTCCCGGAGATACCTCCAGGACCCAGGACACGACACTCCCAGGGGATGTTGGCAGAGCGCAGCAGTCTCCCCTGTTTGACTTGCTGAGTGAAAATGAGTGAATGGAGGTAGTGGAGTCCAGGTCAGTGCCTCGCATGTCATTTGGTGGCCTTTCAGTTGTTGATTGCTTTCTCCATCACAAGGTCTTTGATTTTAATTGGATCATTGTGTGCACATATGGATATTCCTGGTGGCCTAACCAGTGAACATAATTAAAAGAAATGATTGCCTTTCACTTTAAGCAAACATCTGGTTTTACTTGAAGCAAGATGACTTAGCTGTTTCAGAAACATTCTTGTAACCCTGGATTCACATTTTCATCTTAAAATATATATTTTCTCTGTTCAAGCAGCATGTTAATGTAAACACTATATATAACTGACAACCAAAATTTTCAGAAGTATTTGGTGCTCTGAGTATTAGTGAAACCACAAGAATTATTACATTTTTGATTTGATCTCTGTAAATCTGTTTCAACAGTCACTCTGATTTAAACAATTATTCTGATTTATATTCCAAGAACTATAATTTGCAGAAAATGTAACCATGTGAAAACATGTTTTTGTATAGTATATCTTGGCAACCTTGTTTTGTTGTGATGTCATTGCCTTAGGTTTCATGGAAATACTGAGGGAATAAAAGGAAAACAAGACCCTCTCTTTGAAGTATATTTGCGCATCCCCTCTCTCCACCTCTAAAACAGTTTTAATGTCCTTTTTCCATAATGAGTTTTCTGTTATTGCTTGACTGACATTATGGCCAGAAATGTACTAAAGACTCTCATGAAGGGAATTTAATTGAGAGGGAAGGATTTGTCACCTTTCACTTCTCCCTATCAGGTAGTAATCATCATTTATATAATGAGATATTTTGTGATCCTGGGATTCTTTACTTTCATGTTGTTACAATTCCAGTTTCTAAACAGTTAAACACAGGCACGTAAGCAAGGTACACAGAGAAGAGAAAATGAAATTTCAGACCATTTATCAACAGCAGAAGTAATGCTGGAACTTTATCCATTAAAGCTCTATCTAATCTGGTTTATTGTAACATCTGAGAGAAGATGACTGTGCTTTATTAAACCAAGAGCTCTCATTCACTTCATCACATCTGCTCTTTCTAAAAAAAAATAAAATAAAATAAATACAAGGTTATTAAGAGTAGCCCTTCGTTATAAAAAGCATAAGTTACAGATACATACAATAGAATGAAAAATGGCAGAAGAAAATGTCTTCATATGGAAGCAATCCATCTGGATACACCTAGATATGCTATATGGGGATTTCCAGTACTATTAAAAAGGTTATCCCTAGTACAAGATATTAAAAATATGCCTGGTATGATTTAGGGATTTTAAACATTTCCAGTGTTTTTACTGAAAGAAAAGGAAAAGAAAGCATGGGTAAAAGGAAAGCATCACATTCAGAAACATTCCTAACTGGCTTCACATTTTTGTTTTTTGCGCACCAACAAGAAAACACATCAGAGACGAGCTCATGCCTGTCAGAAGTGATCATATGCTAAATCAAATGACACCATTTGCTAATTTCATTTCCCCAGTTACGTGCACTTGTGTGTTTGTCTGGCTGTTATGTGTCTGGGATGTTTGGAAACTGCAGGTTTTTCTTATCTGCTTTGTTGCACAATGAATTACAAGGAATTTTTCTGTTGAGGCTGATTGTGCACTTAGTCACCTTATTGCTTATCATGAGCAATTGATTGATTTCAAAGTACCTCTAACCTGATTAAGAGAATGGCTGGAAAATTGTCACTACTGACCCTCTAAATTCCATCAACCACTTAAATGATTAACTACTGTGAGTTCTCTCCTTTGGCACTTTCTATCAGGCATAGGACTAGGCAAGAAATGTGTCCTTTGACTAGCACCAAGTCTTCATAGGATCAGATAGGATAGATGTTTTCATAGGAGAGATTTATTTTTTTCTTAATGTAATTTTCAAGCAGTTAAAAATCACAAATAGTTTGTGTTGTTTCAGGGTTTATGTATTTGCTTTTAAATTATACTTTTCATTTAGCCTACCTCTACATATCTTCTCTTCAATATATTATTATCAAAAAATCCCTTTCATTTTGTGAATTGGCAACTATTTCATCTCCACTTGCAAAAGTAAATGAGCAAAATGATCTCAGCACTAGTTATATACTACATTCTAACTGTTGAAGGCAATGGTCTATAAATCTCTACAGGTATATCCATAGAGTTGAGTAATCTACCGTATTTCCTTCAATGCCAATCATGGACCTCGTCTCTAGCAAATTTGGTACTTGTTACAATAAATAAAATTAATGTTCATGTATTAAGAAGAGCCACTGTAAATCATTGCTCCCTCTTTCAGGACTATTGCTTTAGCAGTTGGTGTAGGAAATGAAGTAGTTTTGGGGGGTAGGAAACAGCAAGAGTTGTAGAGTACATTTGAAACTCAAGTTAAAGCTGATCTCAGCCCACCTCCACGTTAGTCATTCCAAGGTCTGCTGCAGGTGGTCTTCACACAGAAGCTCAAAGGAGTCCACTTGTGCCAAAGCATGGAGCTGGGAGGGGAAAGTGATGAAGCATTCACAGGGAACAATAAAGCTTTCATACTACGGAAAGAGTGGAGAACCAAGCTGAGCAACTTTCAGAAAATGTTAGCATGTCGAAGGCAGAAATGAGCAAATAAATTTAAAAAGCATGCAAAAAAGAGAAGCACAGACTTTGTCTTTGGATAAGCATGGAAGCAGTTCCAGAAGAGACACTGCTAAATTGCTTATCTTCTGCTAAAATATTCTTTTATAAAATAAGTAGAATCTGATCCCAGCTGAAACAGCAGTCAGTATTGACAATTTTTCCCAGTTCTACCTCAGTTGAAATTAATTATTCATTTTAATTTTTATTGCACCTCCAACATTTCTCCTTTTTCCCAGTCCCATCACTTTCTCCAAAGTTGGCTTTTCACCCTGCTGGAACTAAAAACTGAGGGTGAAGTCTTGGCACTGCTGAAGTTAATATAAGTTTGGCCTCTGCAATGAGGTCTGGATTTTACATAGATGTTCAAGAAGTTCTTTGGGAGCATTCATTCAGCACTCAGGCATTTGTCAGATTTTAAAGTCTCTTTCTCTCCACTGACCTACAAGGTCTTACCTCTCAGCTTATTGTATGAGATTAGGGGTTTACCGTTCATTCCAAAATGTCACTGATGTTATTTTATTTTGAATTTGCAAATTTAAGCCCCTAATGGGGAAATATGTCCTCTAAGCTTTGTGGAAACCTGGGCTAGAGGAAGTAGCAATCCCTCCAGACATGACAAGCATGGGGTGAAGGAAAAGTGTTTCTCCTCTGCAGACAGACTGAGAGATTTGGAGCTGTTCAGTCTGGAAAAAGAAGGCTCTGGGGAGAACTTAGAGCACCTTAAGTACCTAAAAGGGCTACAAGGGAGCTGAGAGGTACTATAGCCAAGAGCCTGTAGTGATGGGACAAGAGGTAATAGCTTTAAAACTGCAGAAGACAGATTCAGACTAGATATTAGAAAGAAATTTTTCCCTGTGAGGGTGATGAGACTCAGGCACAGGTTGCCCAGAGAAGCGATAGATGCTCCATCCCTGGAAGTGTTCAAGGCCAGGTTGGATGAGGCTCTGAGGAACCTGATCTAGTGAAAGGTGTCCTTGCCCATGGCAGGGGGCTAGGAACTGGATGATCTTTAAGGTCCCTTTCAACTCAAACCATTCTGTGATTTTAAGTAGAGCAGAAAAAGAGCAAATAAGGTTGTGATGGCAAGCATAAACTATTTGCATGACATGTAAGAGCTAAGGTCACTGAAAATTATAGATATCCTACTAGGGGATTTGTTTGACTATTGTCTTAGCTGTTTTCCCAAAGAACACCCTGTCTAGTTGTCCTAGACCAGAATTTGTGTGAGTAGTAGAAGAAAGCTGAGTCAGGAGGTTGCATTTCCCATAGGACAAAAGTGAACTCAGAAAATTCCCCACTTTCAAACAAACTGTGCTGGAAGATAATGACTGGGGTTTTGCCAACACCATCTCTTTGGTAAGTTTGCTGTTCCTCTGCTCTGTGGTTAAACCAGGAATCATACTGTAGCTTACAGCAGAAAAAGGGATCAGACTTTATAGCTCATCTTCTGTTTATAAAAGCTACATACTTCATCCCCCTAGTGTAGCAGACGAGATTTAGTTTCACAGATATGGCTTCAAAGCAAAGCAAATTCAGCAAACTTTACCATGACTTTAGTTGTGTTACTAATGCAATGGGAGAAACCCACATGCTTTGGTTTTTGCTGAATTAGGGTCTAATTCTGCTGCTTTCTTCTCAGCATGTATTTAAAACAAATTTGGAACTAATCAGTGGAAAAAAGAGCCCGAACATCAAATAGTTGTTATTCCACGTGACAACTTTAATGAATTTTCCTGTAGAAGCTGTCTGTGTTTAACTGGCTTTGGGCACAGTCACTGATAAAAGTAGCACGTGTAGTGTCATTTCCAAGCGACAGATTAGCAATGGTACAAGGAGTTGGCTGAGGAAGAGTTTCAGAACAAGTATGTGAGTGAAAGACTGTGGGTGTCATTCAGCAGTTGCTGATGGAGGGTTATTTCTGCTTTAAGAGATAATCTTCACAAAATTTGAAGTTTAATAATGAGAAAAACCCCATGACATGTCTCAGAAGTTCTGCTTTTCCCATCTTCAAGTGCAATTATTGCTACGGTAGTTTATAAACAAGGGATTGTTGTGTAATTCTATGTTGTCAACATTTTTGAGTGTACATAACCCATCTTTTACAGGGAAAAAGGAATCTAACAGACACTCAGAGTATTCCAACACAAGCTGAGCTTAAGATTTGCTGGTTTACTCTTTCCCCACAGGAAATCAAGGGTTGTCACACAAGGGAACTGACTGCGGTACTGAGGTTGTGGCTCTGAAAATTGTCATTTTCTGCATGTAAGTTAGAATCCACTCTTTTACTGTCTAGGTTGTAGGCCTTCTGACATTTGGCAGAGATCACCATAAAATAATCTGTTTCTATTAAATTAATTAGTGAATCAGTGAGTATCTCTAGAACTACATCATTGTGAGATTACAGTGCATGCCAATTGCTGCAATCATATGAGTAGTTTAAATGGGTATACAGAGTATTTATGAGACTGAGTGAAGCATTTGTGCCATTTATTATATGTTTAACAATCAAGGTAGAAGTGGAGGGTGAAATCAACATCGTGCTCTCACAATGATGTGGGAGGGACCATGACATCCTGCCACTATGATGTGCCTGGCTGGCAGGGTTGCCATCCTCACCAGCTGTATCATGGCTGGTCTGCACTGTCTCCTCATTAAAGCCATACACACAGCAGACATGTGCTTTTTTCTGCCTTATTGCCCTGTCACATGAAAGAGTGGTTTTGGGACACTTGTACGCCTGTGTGCATGCCAGACTACACCCCATTTTGGACCCTATTGTTGTATCCTAAGCTTATGATTTACAGGAATCGAGTCCCAAGTATCTGTTGACCTCATAAATAATGAACTGTACCTTTAGTGTCACCTGGATTGGATAAATAAAAATGAACTCAGAGGTAACAAAGCTGATCAAAGAAGTATTTTACAAGCACAGAAACAAAGTGAAGCCTTTTTACAGAGAGTTATTTGAGTGAAATTTATGCTGATGAAAAATTAAAGTACAATGCAAACCTGAAATTTTTGAGACATTACATGGCTGAATATTTCATTTATTAAACCACAGAATATTCCATAAAACAATGGTTCCCTCTTTAATGAAACTCTATTAAAGAAACAGTCCTGTCAAGGGAATACATTTTTATATCCAGTTAGGGTTTGTATTTAACAGATTCCCGCTTTGTATATTTTTCTGTGGTAGCTGCTAAGTAAAATATATATACTCTTGAATGTTTTCTTACTTCTGGAATAGGAAATTTCCACACAATTTAGTGATTTAAGAACTGATTCTAATCTAATAATAATAATAATAAAAAACCCCTTTGGGAATACTCAATGTCACTCAGCCTGTGGAACAACAGCCTTTGTTCATTTAGAGCATCATCTAGTTCCCAGAGTCTTTCCAGAGGTTTCATGGGGAGCTGAACTGCGCCCTGGAGCCATCAGTGTGCCAAATTGCTGGTCTGACTGGAGCTCGGGCTTCATTAGACCTTCTGAAGAACAGCTCTGGGAGTTTATCACCTTTCAGTGATTAGTCAGTCACTCTTTCTTGCTTTCTTAAGTAGATTAATAATAAAAGATCCCAATAATGATGGTAGTCAAAGTTCAGGAGGAAGCACAGGAAGGCTCAGATAGATCATCGTGTCACTGTTCCTGGACAAGCGGCAATACATCTGAGGTGCTCTCACTGACTGTGAACATTCTGTTAGCACATGGAAAGGGCCAAGCAACGGAGTAAAGCTGTCAGGGGCAGAACATTTAAGGCTAAATTACGTTATATTTGGAACAGTGCATGTTTGGAGAATTGCTGCAGTCCATTGGTATCTTTTAACTTGTTACCTATCTGCCATCATCAGGGATTTGGTCACCTCTCAGCTCCATAGTACCTCACTAGCCCTACATAAAGAGAGGGGTCCCTTAAAAGATTTTATAAAGGATATCCCAAATCACAAGTAACTCACCCAAATCTTCTCACTATTATCAAGAAAGAATGAAATACTTCTGAACAGCAAATTTGATTAAGAGTTTGCAAGCCAAAGAGCAAGCAAAGTCCATCACCTGTTTCCCAAGAGCAAACAAAGTTCATAAATATCTTCCCCATTACAATAAGTAAAGAACAGCAGCTTTGCAGTTCTATTTTACCCCTTATAGAGTCACAGGATCATTTAGTCATCTGGTGCCCTTGCCTGCCCAAAGCAGGGCTGAATCCAAAGCTAGACCATATTATCATAGAATCAGAGAATGGCTTGGAAGAGATAGTGCACAACACTTCCAGGAGTGGGGCATCCACAGTCAGTGTTTTCTTCTGAAGGTTATAAACAAATCCAGAGATGGAAGTTTAGCAAATTTTTCATAGTGTTCGTTTCTAATCAACCATAATCACAAATTGGGTATACTTTCTGAAACTCTAGCCTGGCAGATAAAATTGTTATTTTCAGCCTCTGGGCTAAAATTCAGCGTTCAGGCCCAAGTCTGATACAGGGTTTAATTTAAAGATTTTTTTTCTTAGTTATTGAAATAATTAAAAATTTATTTACAACTTGAATCCACAAGCAAAATTCCAATCTGGATAGTGAATTAAGCATTTTAGTAGTGGAAAGTAGAAAAAAGGCGTAAAATACAAGCTCCAGATTGTTATTCATGTTAAATCAGCATTTTTTCCTTTGATCTAGTAGATCAGCAGCTTTGCTAGTCATCTCTGCCATTTTTCACTGAAATATCTTTCTCTTCTGTACATCCTGTTCAGCTATGAAAAAAAATGGAAAAGCCACTTCCTGACAGTTTCACTTGCAATTACTCCAGCCACTTTATCACCTTTTAAAATGATAATAGAAAGTCAATCAGAAGTTGTCTGAAAATATTTCCCATAGTATCTGATTCCAACCAAAGTGACTAGAAAGACTCAATGGAAGTCAGAAAGTGTCGATGATGCCATCCAGTTTCCCTTTCCAAGTTCTTGAAATACTTTTTCTGTAAGTAGCATTGTAGGTATGTTCAGGTGTAATAAATAAATTCAAGTACAGCTGCTGCATATTTTCTGTATGAAAATGCAAGATGCCACCAACTGTCTGGCTGAAAAATGTCACCTCATCGGTTCTCCTTTGAGGCCAGACCCATTTTAGCTGTGTAATCTTTGGCTTGCCTTAAAATGTAACATATTAATAGCCTCTGTCTCATAGATTCTTCTATAAAATGTCAATGAGATATTATGGCAACGTAAAGAGGCTGAAAGATATCCACTCTACTTAGTTCAAGGTCTTTTTATATTGGCATAGCAGATATAAAATATCTGTATAATAAATATAATGTATACTGCATAATGTGTAATGTACTGGATTCTAAAGCTTTTTCTTATAGAGGATGGGACAAAGGTGCTTTGCCAAAGTGTATAAATCCCCAATCATTCAGTTCCTCTGCACAAAACTGACTGACTGAGCACTCCAGCACATTGGCACAAGTCACACTGTACCCCACGCACTTCCCTCTGCTAAGGGATAGATCAATATTCATACTTGCAAAATCCCTTTGCCACAACAACACAGCACTTTTCCAGAGGAATGCATGTACAAGGGGGATCAGAGGAAAGGGAAAAAGGCATTTGTAGAACAATTTCCCTACTCAACATTTTCTAGTTGCACATACATTAGTTCCATTCATCTGTACCTCTGCTGCGGCCGAGCACTTCACTGAAATATCTCATTCTCTTCACCACTTTATTTACAGAGAAAGATGAGCCTTAAACCATTCCAGTTTTGCTGAAATTTTTTCTGAAGTGATTTTTCCTCAACTGTTTGTTTTCATTTCTTCATAGAAGACCTGCAATATGTGAGATGTTTGGTTGTCAGCAGAGCTCCCTGATTACCAAAGACAATGCTGCTATAGAGAGAAAATATACTTTTGTGTGGCATTTGGCTCAGTTTCTTCCAGGAGCAGACAAGTGAGAAATTCTCCTTGGGCCTGCCATTAAAATGGAATCCCCAAATAAACTCAGTAGTGAGCAAGGCCAGCACTTTTCATGGCAGTGAGCGCAGAGAACTGGTTGCAGCTTCTCTTTTTAGCCCTGGTAGATGGCCAAGAGTTTTGAGCCAACACTATATCAGGAAGGGAAAGAGAAGGGACAGTTGGATTCAGGCAGTACAGATGTGTAAGATGTGTAAGCCTCTATCCCATCATATTCTTCAATTTGCCATACAAAATTGGCAATGAGTATTTGCTAAGTTTTTGTGGCTATGCTTCATTTCCATCTCTTTCTGCTTTATTTTGGGTTTTGTACATCTGTTATTCTGACACAAAGCTTCTTTAAGGGTAAGCAGTAGGAGAACAAGTTTTATGCCTAAATATAGATATCTAGTGGTACCCCTAGGAGTCTGGGTATGGTGGGCTGCCCCAGGCCAAAGGCCAAATACCCACCTAACTACTCACACCATCTCCCCCAGCAGGATGGAGAGAATGCAGAGGGAAAAAACTCTCACAGGTTGAGATAATGATGGTGTAGTAGGGAAAACAAAAGCCATGTGTGCAAGCAAACCAAAAAGAGGAATATGCTCTACATTTTGTATTGGTGGGCTGTTGTTCAGCCATTTTGAGGAAAGAATGTAACAGCTGTGAAGAAAAATGTAATAAGTGTGAAAATCCACCTCTTATTTCACCTCCTTTCCTTGAGCTTTTATTGCTGAGCACAGTGTCATAGGGAGGGATTGCTCTTTGGTCACCTGGAGTCAGCTGGGTCCCCTCCCAGCACTCCCCACCTCCTCACTGGGAGCAAAGTCTGGAAGAACAACTTGCTGCAGTGCAAGCTGTGTTCACGAGCTATACAACCATTGCTGTGTTATCAGCACTGCTGCAGCTGCCAATTCAAAGCACAGCACCCTACAGGAGAGCTACCCCCACCCCAGCCAGCCCCAGTACAACAGGGTGGTCGCTGGAGTTGGTGAGTAAGACACAGGACCTGCCAGAGCCTGCAGCCTTCTGAGGCTGCAGATGAATGCCAGGTAGGATGCTCTGAAGCACCTAAGGCAAAAATAAGCAGCTATTTCAGGCATGTCTATGTTTTGTAACACTTTGGGTCCTGCCTTTATCTCATTTGTATTAGATTTTCTCCTCCCATGACGCCATATTGCTGCATGGTGGCAATCCCTGATTGATACCATTGCTGAGTGAAAAACAACCACAGCTTCTGAATGTAGCAGGCACTTGCTTGGAAAATATATCTGAATGCACATGCATGTGGATTTTTCTGTCTCTACCACTGATAACCACGTGTTAGCCCATTTCAGCCCATTTCTGATCCTGCCAGATGTGTCGGTGTCATGTACTTTAAATCACTTAGAGAGGCTTTGTGTCTTCCACAGCAAATTCTAGGAACAGGGAATAAGCGCATGACAAAGCCTAGGACTCTTTTATGACAAAGAGTCATAAAGTGGTAAGTAATTTCCAGTCCTGGGATTGGACTTGGCTTATGCTGCACACATGGACAGTTTTGACATGACGTCTTTATGTCTACTCAGTTAGTGCCTCTGAAACATGTGCTAGCAGCCAGGTAGATGTTCACATGCTGAACGACTTTTGGTGCTCTTGATTTGAGCTGTAAATCCACACAAATGTTATTTCTAGTGGAGAATTTATTTGCTATAAACTAAGGAGGTGAATGCAACATACGTAGTTCAGAAGAATTATAACTCTTGACATCTTTTTACTGGCTGGTGGGGCAGCATTTTTGGCTTGGTATTGCTTCAGAAAGGATTTAGGTAAATTGTACTTAAGGAGCATTTAATAATGAGGAAAAAGGACAAGTGGAATTTACCTGTCTAGACAACTGTATCTGCATGGGATAACCCCAGCTGGCAAGTATCAAACTCTGGACACACTTGAGGTGCATCTCAAGATTGAATCCCACAAATAAATTAGCTTTCCATTTCAAAAAGAGGCATTTTGGAGTGCAGGACAGTCACCCTTGACTTGTGCCTCTGCTGCTGTGGAAATAGAGCAGCTTTGCCAACAAACCTGTCCTACCTACCCTTCCCTGGATAGGGCAGGTCTGGTTTCTGCAGGTCAGGGGTACAGCTGCCCATGACCTCAGTAGTGAAACTCTCCCATCTAGGCAGGCCATTGCTTTCAAACTGCTGGATAATTTATTAGCACCCAAATGCTGTTGAAAAACACAGCATTCATAGCTTTGGCACAGAGTAAGTGTTAAATGGCTGGCAGGAGGGCTATCTGCAGGGGCATGAATGGTGTTTCACACCTAATTATCACTTCCCAGTGTCATCTGGCTTGATAATTGAGAACTGCAATATGGAAAGGTTTCAGAAATAATTTGGAAAAGTAATTACCTAGCTAACAGTAAATTAAGCTATAGTAAAGCCTTTTCCCCCTGTCCTTTTGAAAGTGTTTTCTGCTTTCTTATTTTCTGGAGACAAATTAGCACAGGAAGGGTCAGTTTTCCTGAAACAAAACAGGGACAATCATGTCCCTGTTTTGTCAGTTCCCTCTCTGCAGACATATATACTGTAAAACATTACCAAAACTGATATTAAATGAGAAAAGGCACTCAACAATAGCATGTGACAAGCAGGTGGAAGAACAGTATGAAAAAAAATGGGGAGATTTCTTTCTTGCCATCAGCTCTGTCCTGTCTGTGAGGGAGCTGGGTGATGACTGAAGAAGTAGTGGGTGTAGGTGAAGGAGTACAAAAAAGGCCTGAAGGAGACAAGGCCACTCCTGCCATAGGCAATCCCAACCCAGAGCTCTGTTGATGAAGTTATAAACTCTTGAGAGAAGGTAGAAACTATTTGTATTCCACTCTCCCTCTTTCAACAGTCCTCCACTCCGAAGATTAAAAAGGGGTTTCTTTGTTTTTAATTTGCCATCTGCATTTATTTCTAGAGACTTAATATCCATTCAATTTTCTGTCAACATTTTCTCCAGCTTCTAGCAGATTTTTTTTCCTGATGCCAGTGTTGCTCCTGTAAATTTAAATAATAATTACTTTTTTTTCCTAATTTTTAGAGCTAAAGCAACAAGTTCTACACTGCACAGGTGCTGATTGTGTCTTCCTGTAAAAACAGACCTTGTTTCTTTCACAGCTTAAATTTACCTTTCCTGAAAATGGAAATTCAGAAAGGTTTTAAAATAACCCAGTCACACAGCTCTCCCCAGCTGCTGTTCTTTGCATTCATTCCTGTTCTCTACATTACTGCTGGAAATATTCTTGTTGTATAGTATCCTATGTGATGGAAATGTTGCTATGAGAATTTACCAAGAGAAATCAGAGGAAGAAGCTCCTGGAAAGACTGGTGGTCTGCTGGGATCTGGAGGAAATGAGCTGTGAGCTGGTAGGTTGGATGACTCCTCTCTCAGAGTGAAGATTAATGGGATAACCCTGCTACTGATTAAAGGCATCTGAAAAGGGGATTGTCAACAGCAAGGGACCACTTCATGCATTTGCTGCTTTCACAAGAGACTTCCTGAAGGCGAGGAGGAGTGGGACAAGTAATATAGAAAGTCATTGTGTGTTGGTAATTTAGGACCTGTAACATGGGGCAGACTGTGGTATTTTGCCACCACGATGTCCAGGTCACAACCTCTGCTCAGTAATTTCTATTATCACCACTGCTGATAAACTCTAGAGCCAAGGGCTCCGGATCTTGCCAGTTTAATGCTAAAGTCTCTAGACATTTTTTAAGGGAACAAGTGCCTCCCCATGTGTATCTGTGATGGCAAAGCCTTGGAATGTCAAAATCAGTCTTAAAACAAGTAGCATCATTTATCACAGTCTGATTATCAAAACTTGTGCTAACTATGTCACGTGGCAAACTTCTTTAGAGAATAGGGCACAAAATTCTCTTTCCACTTCAAAATGACCTGAAGCCAGACTTTTCTGAAGCTTGGATTTTGATGCATTTTATTGCAGAAGTTACAGTATGCAAATAACCACGAAGCAGAGTAATTGTTCAGAAAGAAAGATGATGTTTTAACTAAATTGTGCAGTAACACTGACACTTCCAAGTCAGCAGGTCTGAGGCACTAGTGCTAAATCCTAATATTTCCATTTAGACTGATGTTTGACAGTATTAGAAAAAATGGTGATGTCAAAAGGACTACTGTTCCCGTGGCTGACAAGGAAACCATTTTATATAATTGTTTCAGCCTACAGAAGAGGGTAATTCCTTTGGACATTGCTGGGTTTTATTTTCATAAAGAGTGAATAAATTATCTCAGTCCCCCGGATCAGAGGATGTTAAGTTCAAATCCTGTCGCTGAAATAATCACTACAAAATAGTTCAGTGTTGATTCTGCAATTTGTGGGTAGTTTTGGTGGGAAAGGCATTTTTCCAAGTTTGCTCTCTTGATGTGTTGAAATTACAGAAAAACTGAATTCTCAAAAGGGTGGCCAGGATAGTCAAAATGGCAATTGGCTGAAATATGTCCAATAAAAAGTAGACTAAATTCAATAAAATGCAGCCCTGCTGTTATATTTTCATATCTACCAAAAACCTATGACAACTTAACTAGATCTGGCTATTTTTATGATTTTTAAATTGTCTCTCTTAGAAGTCCTAGGGAAAGAATCCACATGAGTTTTAAGAAATCTCACATTGAATGTCTGCAGAATTTAAAGGTGTTTTCTTGTGAGGTTTTTTTTTGACTGAAAGTTAGGGAAAATCATGATCAACCATATCAAACATCTGATTCCTCAATACTTTATTCAACATGGACTTCATTAATTCAATTCCCATTTATACTGTTTATATTTCAGATTTATTAAATTTTTATTTTAGAACTGCTTCTGATCAATCAATTTTTTGGAAGCTAAAAGCAGTTCTTATTAGCTTACAAACAACATTGTCAAGAAAATAATCAATAAAACAGGGCAGAAGCACAGAAATAAGAAACCCTTACCTTTCTAGCCATTAATTATACTTAATGTGTTATTATATTATAAGAATGTTTCTTTTTATGCTCTAGTGTATCCTTTTTGTCCTTGAAGAACTGAAAAAGGTATTTCTGGGTTTTATGAGGTTTTGTAAGGTATTTCCAGGGTGCTTTATTAGAAGTGTAACATTACTGATCCCAGCCAATGTGTGTCACCTCTGTAAACCATCTATTGTTACTTCACCACTCTGCTATTTCACACAGCAGGTGTAGAAAACACAACCAATGAATCTCCTTTCATTTGATGTGCAGACTAAACTTCTGGTCATTGTTACTTTTTTTTTTCTTCAGGCAAAAATAGGAATATATTAGCAAAGATTCTCATAAGCAAGACATAAAAAAAAAAAGAGAAAATTCTTTTCATCTAGCTGATGAAAAAGCAAAAACCCCCAAATCCCCACAACCTGAGTTAACCATTGGTGGTGAAATGATGAAATGACAGCTGCTGGGACACAGTTACCAGAATAAGTGAAATTGATCAATTAGATAAATTCTTTTAGATTGATATTGAGATAAATTTTGCCTAAAGTCTTTAAAATGTGGGAACAGGTAAATCAGTGTTCACTAACATTGATGATTTATTTTTTTATCATAACAGATGACCTTTCTGCATCTTACTCATTTGGTTGTTTTCCTGCTAAGTAATTCTTTTCATGGCCAGTCCATTCTCAGCAACCTGCAAGATCAGTGTCACTTATAACAAAAGAGAAGTCACAGAGATTTGAGTGCTGAGTAGCTCACTGTTTTGTTATGGCTGTAGCTAATTACTCTTCAAGCTCTGCTACTTCACAGGGATTTCACTCTTAGGGTCTCTAAACAGAAATCAGTTAGTTTTGGCAGCCTCTGCTCTGCTGTGTAACATTCATCAGTGTCTTTCCCTGGCGTTTCAAAGGCAACACTTACATGTAATGGTTTTGCTGTGAAACAAAACAGAGAAGGAGTATTATGGTGTTGAAAACACATTTCACAGGGTTGTTACAGTTTTTTTGGAAGGATGCCCTTTATTTAATTAATCTTGCTGCAATTTTTTTTTTTTCTTTTTGCATTTTCCATCACCATTTTATTATTCTCTGATGGACTTGGTCCCCGGAGCTGGCTCCAGGGAAAGGTCTGCTGGATTAGACTGTGGTGCCTTCCACCCGCAGTATTTCCATGAGCCCTTCATGGTTGGCAGCGTGGCGTGCAGGCCTACTGTGAACCATCAAATGATCTGTTTTCTTTTCCCTTGAGGTGAACCACATTCGCTTGTATAAGAAAGCAAAACCTCCACAGTAGACCTGAAAAGCAGCCTACTGCTTTGGAGAGGGCTCCAACAGGCCTTGATGTAAAACCCTGACCCCCGTTAATGGGATTCTATTGCCATAAAGCCTCCTTCAGACATTTATTTATTAGACATTTATTTATTATATAAGGAGGTGATGCCAGTGTGCTCTGCTGGATTAAATGTGTTGAGCTTCATGATTATTCTAGAAAGATTTATTTTGCTCTGCACGCAATTACACACCAGTCCAGTCAAATGAGCACAGTGGAAAATCTCACCCCACTGCTTTGATGGACTAAGCTGGTGCCATCCACAGTCTGCAGACAAGGGCTAAAGAAACTGAGACATTTTCATAATGTTACTGAATGACAGCTGAGGTGTTAAGTAATTTCTGTGGTAGAACAAGCACCTGGAAGAAAAAAAGTAACTTGCCTTTGGCAGAGCTATGGCTGAACTCATTGTCCAGGCTGGGATCTATCCAGACACGTCATGACTTTGGCTACATCTAAATAAACAGCTTTGAATGCTGATTTAGAGGTATTAATGGGTTTCTTGAATCATTTATGACTATGTGTAGTGACAATTGTGCTGCAACAAATCCACCACATAAATCAGGTGTGTGTTTTGGCATGGTCAGTCTTGCGTGGAAGGGCAGCTTTTAGGTGAGGAAAAGAAAAGTTGCCTCATAAATGTCAATAAGGTACTCATTCCATCAGATGCCAGGAAAAAGAGAAAAGCCCCTAGTAGCAATAGCAGGGTTACCATCCATGAATGCTGATGAACTATCAAGTAACTGTACACTCAAAACAAACTTTTGTTGTCATTAATACTCAGTCAGAGAGATCAAAAATAAGCTGGCATCACTTTCTTTTTATTATATATAGGGTTTGTATGCATCTCTGTGTGCATATCTGTCACCTGGCAACCCACCTGCAGTTTATTTAAACAGTTTTATGAATTATATGTATTTAAGAGTTGCTTTAAGCACTCTTTGCAAGTTATATACTGGCTGAATGTAGCTGTAGAGTAAGATTGATAAAAAGTCATGTAAAGCAGTAAGATTGTCTGCATTTTTGTACCTGATGGTGTGGATCCTCATTACCATTAGTTGAAATGTGGGTTCATATTAACCACACATAACTGGTGAGAGTCACATGATAAATTGTTCAGCTGCTGATTGCAGGCTTGAGCTCTCACTTTTCTGTGTAGAAAGTCTGCATGAGCTTGAAGGCTTAAGAGGTTTTTGAGAATTTACAGGAAAAATTTGTGTTTATTTTGCTTTGAATATTGGCAATTTTGAAATGAGGTTGACATTTCAAATGCTACTCTGAGTTCTAGAACTTAGATCCATCTTGGGTGTTCAGAGCCATTTTAAAATCTAGAAAACTTTGCACCCCCAACAGTCATTGAAAAAATTGTCAGGGGACAATTCAGAAGCTGCACCACATTCAGGAACCTTCTCTCAATCTGCTGTCTGCAAGACGAACATAAAATCTTATAGGATCCTCTGATTTTTCTAGACCTAAATGCTAGACATGAGGTGACTGAATCTCAGTTTGAGTAGGAAGAAACAGGTAGGGAGGCACAATTAATGAAAGAAAAACAAACTTTATCCTGACTTCTTTTTGTTCCCTTCCTCTTAAAAAAAATAAATAAATAAAATAACAGAGTCATTAATTTGTTAATTTTTTACTGGCTCATAAAAAATTCTTTTTGTGGCACCCTGTTTCCAGGTCCTGTTCTTCCATGATCAATCTGTGAAATGGAAATTCAGGATACTTGATACCAGACTCTAGAACAGCTCTTTGCCCAAGTTATACCAGTATAACCAAACTGGAGCTGCCTTCTTTGGGAACCAACAATACAAATCCTTTCTATAGATTAACAGACATATTTCTGTTTTTGAAAACCTGATCAAATGTTCCATCAAAATAAATGTTTTACATAAATAAACCTAACTTATCCAAATTTTTAGCTACAGAACAGTGCTTTATGAGGCTTGCCAGCTCTAGCTTCCAATATGCCATTATCTGCATTTAGCAAAACAAGCAAAAACCCTAACCAAACCAACAAACAAACAACCCCCTCTCCTCCTCCAAAAAGAAACCAAAACCCCTAACAAACCAACAAGACTGCAAAACACAAGTTTGTTGAAAAATAGCAACTTGCCACACATTTCAGGGTATCTCTCTCAAGCAAGAAGAGGTGACCCTCTAGATGCTTTGATTTCCAAGATCTTATCCATGGCAAGCAGAATAAAAGTTACACTTCACTTACTCTAAACTTCCTCAGCCAGCAAGGGATCACTTCCCCTCATGGGAAGAATGAGGCAGATCTTAAAATGAACTCACTTTTTGATCTTCTCCATTATTTATGAAGTCTTTTAGGAACACACTCTTTGTATGTGAATCTGAAATGAGGAGTAGGGTGAACAAATCTATTTGCTTAGTGTTTGGGTACAATTAGTCATTAGAAAATAAACCTGTGTAAGGATTCATGATGGAGATGTAAAAGCTGGCAAAACTTAGTTTGGGAGGAATACACCTTTATTTCTGTCTATAGCTACTTCTGATTCAGAAGATGATATGATCATTCAGGTGCTCTAGTGTGTTCAAAGTGCTGGAGCATGTCTAAAGGGGGTAATGAAGCTGCCGAAGAGTCTGGAGAACAAGTCACTGAGGGAATTAGGTGTGTTTAATCTGGAAAAATGGATGCTCAGGAGGGAATTTATTTCTCTCTATAACTACCTGAAAAGAGGTTGTGTCGAGGTGTGGGTCACTGTCTTCTCCCAGGTAACAAGTGGAGGGATGAGAGAAAATAGCCTCAAGCCCCACAAGGGGATGTTTATATGGGATATTGGGAAAAATTTCTTCACTGAAAAGGTGGTCAGGTGTCTGAAAGGGCTGCCCAGGGAAGTGTTTGAGTCACTGTCCCTGGAGGTCTTTTAGACATGTACATGTGGCTCTTGGGGACATGATATAGTGGGGATCTGCAGCGTTAGGTTGATGGCAGAACCTCATGATCTTAGACATATTTCCCAAGCTTAATGATTCTATGAATCTATGAATTTCTTGCCCAGATATGGCTGTGGAACTGCCTTTTTCCAGTGTCCCATGAATTCAGCAGGATGGCTGAGGTGCAATGGTCCAAGCTGGAATAGGATCTAGGCTCTAAGAAAAATATTCCTTGTGGATGAAACTCTGTTTTGTAATTTAGTGAAACATATTAACAAATGGGTTGCTGTAATAAAAGGTAAAGTGTGAAAATAATCCTGGACTGCACAGCAAAGTGATTTCTATTTTATGCCTTTTGGCAGCCTCATGTTTTGGGTTTCTCCTGTATTAACAACATACAGAAAACCCAGGCTCTTGGGTTTCTGGTATATTAGCTGGTTTTTACTGGGGGTTAGCTCGAGTTGTTCAGGCTGTGTTTACCCTCAGTACAGCATCACCTGTCTGCTGAGCTCAGCTGTGATCACTGCCAGTGGAGGCTGTTCAGTGTTATTATTGCAATCTCTCCCTGGGAACCAATCCTGAGCCATCCAACTACTTCACCCTTGACTCTTGCATGCCTCCTTGCTTCTCAAGTCCTATGGCAGCATTTGGCCAGGCAGAGAGTGCAGACTGGTGCACTCCAAGACTTTTCCGTACATGGGATAGTTTTCTCTCATGCAGAGATATTTTCTTTGTCGTGGAGACTCCATATCTGAGTTGTTTCTTTGACAAAACAGGTTGGATATGAGAAGGTTGGTATAGTCTATACACTTTGTGCAATGTGAACGTTGTTTTGAAATCTATTTTAATGATTTTTTTTTCATTTTAAAATTTCTAAGCACAAATATTTTAAGTATTTATGCACAGGATAAAAGCCATTTTAATCATATTCATGCATATGCCAAAACCTTTTTACTTCTGATCAACATTTATGTTTCCTTTCTATCTGCTCTTCTTAATTTCACTCATCTTCTCCTTGGCTCATTTAAATGAATATTAACTGCAGGATACATTCTGACAGATTTCCATTTCTCTGCCTTCCTCTGAACCAGCACTTTGAAGGCTGAAAGAAGAGTTTGATTGAGAGCAGCACTGTACAGTTAAATATCTCACCTTGCAGAAATACAGAATAAATCTGGTCACTTCAGTATCATTTGTCCATTTGCACTTGGAATAAGGTGCCTTGAGGAATCAGGTGAAGACAGGACAGAAGTGGCAGGCACGCTGATGTTGTGGCAGCCCTTTTCCCAGCCTCACTGTACCATGTGGTGCAGCTCTGAGTGGGAGTAGCAGTGCCAGAACACAGGAGTCTGTGTGGACCAACAGCCATTATGACACCTGCTGGGTGAACACACAGATACAGAGACATAAACCTCCAGCTAAAATGCCCCGCAGCATAAACAGCATTAGACACAAATCAAGAGATCTCCTTTTACACTGTGGGGCTGCACCAATTGTACTGGTTGTAATTTTCTGTTGATTTAGTCACAGTGGTATAAAACTGTTTATAGACAAGCACTTCACATCAAAACAACTTTGATGAGTACTATCCTCTTCTCATTCAGAAGAAAAAATGCATATTTAATAACAAGTTTGATTACAGCTTTTCCATAGTAATGATAGAATGCCTTTTCTGACTTATCTCCAGATTTGGTGTGAATGGAAAAGAGAAGTAAGCACTTGAAACACTTGTCTTTAGCTCAATTCTTGCAGCTTTCTCCTTTTTTCCCCATAATGCCCCATATTTGCAAAGAGACAGATCATCAGCCTGTTCTCCTTTTGTCTGTAAGTCATATGAATTGAGGATCTATTTTTTCCCTTGGTTTCCATCATATTTAGTTAAGCAAATTTATGCCAAAGGAGTGTTGGAAAATGAATGTTTCAAATAAAGAAGTGCTTCCCAAAATCACATGAGGAAACCCATTAATCCAAAGAGTTATTGAATGAGTTAGCATTCAGTTTCGAAATGGATGTCTCAGATGTAAAACAAAGGCTTGAACTGAGCACAACATAGTTATGTGGTAAAGCTGATTATTTCACTGTTTTTCACTGTGCTGAAATACAACACTAAGTTAAATTACACACATTTTTTAAACACAATTGAGAGATTGCACTGGATTACAACAGCCTAAATTTTGGCATAAAGCAATTAAAATTTTGTGATGAAAACAACATTTTTTGCAAATCTTTGATCTTGGACGATGCATTAGCAAATTGGGAAACAACAAATTACTAAACTTTGAATCCTTGGCCTATTTCTGGTTGCTTAATTCTGTTTGCTGGCTCCTCTGCAGTTTTGGAGGAGGTGACATCTGTCCCCCCTGCTTCCTGTTTAATTTTAAATGGTTTCACCTACACTTCATTGAGACCTGGACCCAATCTCGTATCACAGGACCTATTTAAGGATGAGAGGCAGAATAACCAGAATCACCATTTTTCTTGCTCTGGGGAGCCAGAGAAATGTTCTCAGCATTCTCTGCTATGCAAGGAGTAGAGTCAAGCCCTTCTAATCTTCCTGAATGTGGCAGAAACTCCTTTGCTATAGGATTTCCTGCTATGTAATTGAAATGTTTGCCTCAGACGAGGAATTTACTTCTACCAGGCACCAATCTATCCTTACATGCCAGACTGGCAGCTTCCTTTGTTATTTTGAAGAGGCTGGAAATTCTTTCAGGAATTCTTTCAGACCTGTGGGACTAAGCCTACTATTTAGTTACTTTCAATTGTATCTTTGTGGGATATTGAAGGTTGAACAATGCCATTTCAAGAGCCCAATTCTCATTCTTCTTTTCTTCATTATTTCTTACATGCTGCCAAGTCATAATTGTGACCCTCTTGCAGTAGGTGTTCCTTAAACATTTACACAGTCCCTCTCCCAAAGAGCTTGTAATTTAGCACACTCAGTCAAGGCAAGATTAAAGGAAAAAAACTCAGAAACCAATCACTTGGATGGAGTTGATATACACCGTGTCAGACAACACCAATCGTTTGCTGAGATGTTTTCAATTCCCCTTACAAACTTCTTGCAGACTCCCTATTAACGGTCAGAATCACCATATTTGCATATGTATCCATTTTTTAAAATTTCCTTCTCCCACACATAATCCATTGGCAGATACTTATGCATACCACAGACATCACATTGAATTAAATAATATGGATAAATAAACCAAAAATTCAACCTATTGTAAAGAGAGCTCCATCTAACATCCTGTCAGAAGATTCATTCCCTCCCTTCAGCACACATAATCAGGGCAATCTTGACTGAATGCACAGGGATCAAACCACCAAACATTTCTTGCTGACGTGTTACAGAAGGTTTATTCTGTCCAAGTTCTGTGACCTCCTTTGGCATTTCCAGTGAAACGTGGCAGATCCCAGCTGGCTGAGTTAGATGGGCCATGGTGCAGAAGCAAGTGATAGAAGTAATTTTTCAGCCTTTCTCAGAAGAGGTGGCCATGGAGGGCAAGCAGAGACTGGTGGGGAATGAAGAAATCAAGCTTCAAAAATTTTGGAGAAGGCTTAGAGGAGACTTTATTGAGGCCTGACATTATATAAAGGGGGCTTCCAAGAAAGATGGAGGAGATGGTTTACCAAGACCTGTAGTGGCAGGACAAGGGGAAATGGTTTTTAACTGGAAAAGGGTAGGTTTAGATTGGACATAAGGAAGCTGGTTCTTTGGGTTTGATGGAAGTGAGATGCTGGAACAGGTTGTCCGGAGAACTTGTGGATGTTCCGTTATTGGAAATATTCAAAGTGAAATGAGATAGGACTTTAAGTAACCTGGTCTAGTGGAAGGTGTCCCTGCTCATGGCAGGAGAGTTAGAATAAATGGTCATTAAAGGTTCCTTCCAGTCAGGAGCATCCTGTGATTCTGTTTGCATATCCATTCATAAATATTCATCTTGAGGCTCAGTGACCTCAACATCAGCATGTGATGGACATTGATCACATGGATGTATGATGGATATGATGCCCAGTGGATCAGTAGGAAGAACACTAAGTTTTGTGGCTACTAGCACTGTTTCTTATCTGAAAGGTAGGGCAGCTTTCAGCTTCTTCTGGTTTTGGGCTTTTCAAGGTGGGTTCAAAGATGTCTGTGGACAATGTCTCATTGGCAGCCACTGCCAGTCACAGGGGCTTTGCAGTGCACATTAGGAACCTTGTTAGATGTGGGGAGAAACAATTTAACTTCTCATATTTGGGAAATAAGATTTTTACTGTTTCCTTTTCATTTACTTTTAGAGCGAGATAAGTGCTAAGATTTTTTTCTCTGTCACCTCATAAACATTAAGTAATTCTCAAAACTGTGCTAGAAGAAACAATTCAGAATGAACATGCGGCAGTAAATAATATAACAAGGTTTTTAATCAAGCCATGTTAATTCCCATCTGTAGAAGACAGAGTAGACAAGCAGAGAGATGGACAATACCTTAATAGTGATACATTCACAAATATTCCTAGAAATACAGAAATTGAAAGCGTGATATAAGTGCGCTGTTAAAAATGCTGAAAAGCTTGCTCATTTCTTGACACTGTATGTCTGTTTCTTGTATTAAAGGGTTCAGAAACATTGTTTATGGATATTGCATGACCATGAATGCCAAAAATAATAATCCTATTAAGTTTAGTCCAAATAGCATGTAATGAGATTCAAAATGATATGTTAAATACACATTCTAATAATGAAACTCAAATTGCTTTACAAATAGCATCGGAGAACATTAGCCTATTTTGATTCTGATAATTACTTGCATCCTGTGTTCCAAATCTATTCAATATGCTTTGTGTAAGAACAAATATTTGTTCTACTAATTGTTCTGCAATTCTCCTGGTTATTTTTAAAAGGTTAAAAGGCTACACAAGACCAGCAGTTGTCTGTTAGAATAAGATCTGGTTGTTTTTTTTTACTTTAATCATCTTACAGAATTTGAAGAAATTAGGTTCTCTAATACCTCTGTCTTTTGTCCAGATTTCAGTTGTCTGTGTTTTGTATACTATCATTAAACCACTTTTCAAGTGAATCTTTGCCAGACTAAACATAATTTTTCCTCGTAGAACATTCCATCCAAACCACATACAACCACTGTAGCCCTTTCTGGATTGTCCTAAGATGCAGATTGTTGATTTTTAGGCTAGGCATTATTTCTAGTTTACATATTAATTCTTAACTATTAGTATATTATGATCGTATCATATTGCCAGTTAAAAAGGAGCTATCGATACATTTTTGACTGCAGAAAAATGTAAACTGTCTATAAAGAAGCCATATGGTTTAAATGTTTCAAAATATTGTTTTAAATAGAAAGAGAACAACTATGAATGGGAAAGGAGCTCAGCTTTCGTTCACTTCTGGCTTCACAATGAAACAGCCTGGGATCTCAGTGGGTATTAGAAATGGACCAGAATTGTATAAATGCTACTCTATCCACTCCTTGAAATATTTATTCAGGTTTCTCTCCTTAAGTCTTTTACAGATGTGAAGTCGATTAGTCTTCAGTCTCACTGCCACAATCTCAAAGACCCAGTGTGTGGCCTCCAACACATGGAAAGATGACCAATGTGCAAGATGCACAGGGGATTTTCAGATCTGAAGCCAACAGTCTGAAAAATAAAGTACCCAGGGAAAGTGTGTCTTCTTTCCACTGACAGTGAGATCAGGTTCAAGGAGAAGCTATGCACGCAAGTTAGATATCAAGACAAAAGTCAAGCAGACAGAACACCATTGTCTTCATTTTTCACCACACTGTATTTGTATTTTGTTCTTTTAAAAAGTACTTTAATTTTGTTTTGTACCATCCAAATGGGGAGTGTCTGAATACCACTGTTATATCATAACTTTTTGATAACTTCATCTCTTTCCAGTTTTCCTGTATTCTACTTAAAGAAGGAGAGGAGAAACAGTCAGATAGTAAAAATGCCCACTGCAATATCCTGGCCTTAAAATTATCCTGTGTTTGAATGGCAATTCCTTTTTTTCTTAGCTGAGTTGCGTGTAATTCTTTTCACATATATGGAATAGTCCTGGGTATTGAGTACAGCTGGGATTTCTGAATACAAATTCAACCTGACTGCATACCATTGAAATAGAACTCAGTTGCTTGGAGAGTCTATTGGAGAATTCCTTAAGTCTCATTAATCACGTATGTGGTGACACTGGAGGGGGCTCTTTACTTTTTTATTTCTCATTTGTCTCAGATATTCCCTGTTTATTACAAAATCCCTTCCTTTGCTGGATTTATAATGTGGCTATTTTCCAATACAGTTGTACCCTTTCACTCCCAAGCGGAGCCACCCATGTGTGAGAGCTGGGAACCTGGAGCTTTTTGATGAATATCCTTACTTGCCACAGAGCAAAGAGACCATGACAGACCTTGGAGATGCTTGATGGTGTGGCCCACCAGGAAGATGACAATTACAGATGGAGTTTGCTGATGCTGCTTGCACAATCTGATTCCAGTTCCCTCTGCAGCAGAATGTGTCTGTCCCTCCGCTGTTCTTCTCCAAGAAATTTGTCATTTTTGAAAAGAAATATGCACGTCTAATTAGGAAATGTATGAATTAATCTTATTTACAGCATAGTTTCTGTCTTTTAATATTGATGCTGAGATGAAAATTTGCAAAGATATTTAGGTACCAAGATGTTTTTGAGGCTATGATTGCCTTATGGCGTCCAGCTACTGATGCCTTGAACAAATCATCTTTCCCATTTCCAATTTTCTTATGCCTTCTCCTGCTCTCTAATCCAGATTCCTCTCTTGATCTGTGAGTGGTACATCATGACCACATACTTTGAAGATTAGTTGTTCCAGTCAGCTTTTCACACAAAGGTGAGATGCTAGGTACATGGAATGGATTTGCAGAGGGGGTTTCACCTTGTGTTGGCAGTGTGGCAATTGAAAACGCTCCAGAGGTCTGCAGTGCATGCTATTGATACTGCACAGTTACAGCTCCAAAACTCCACTTGATTCTATGTGCAGAGGACAAATTTTCAAGTGCACATGAAAAATGTCACGTTTTTTCTGTCTAGTGCTCATATCTCATTTGTCCATAGACATGAGAGCTGAGCATGAAACCATAATTTTCTGTTAGGAGGCACCTAAAGTTCTTTTCCCTGTAAGCTCATAGCAAGCATTCTTTATTTGGAAAAATGTGACCTTACAGATGAAAAACTATGTGGGACCAAGTAAAAGTTGCAGATATGCAAAAACTTACTAACCTTGGAGAAAGGAAGGACTAAAGAGGAATTTTAGTTCTGTTTCAAAACATGCTTATGTGCATGACATATATGCAGCATATGGAATATCTAAACATTACTCATAAAATCACCCACACAAATAAATTTCTAACAGCATTCATGGAGCCTGACACTTTTTTCCCCTCATTCCAAACAATACTTAGATGGTGTTTCTTCTCTTTATTTGATGGGGCTAATTCCCTTTCTGGTTTTGTGGTAGGAATTTGACATAAAAGAGAGCACCACTGCAGTGATTTCTATTAATTGTCATGCTAAGTAACTTGATGCTAAGAGCTACCATAGGTGTTAACAAAAAATTGCTTCCAGAACATAAATGTGTGCTGCCAGCAGAATTTAACCTCAGGTTGTAAGAGTAACAGTGAGACATGAGGAGGCTGAAGTGGAGTTCTGCCAGATTTCCCTGTGCAGATTATGCAGGTGTTTCCCTAAAAAAGGAAAAGTCTATAATAGATACTATGGCAATTTATTTCCTCCAAATGATAGCACAGGCAAGTAGACTTTTTGGCATGAGTTTTGACTAGGAAATAATTGTGATCTCCTCAGTATTACTTAAATACATTTTTATAGAAAGCATAAGGAATTTTATGTTAAAATATATCATGTGTCAAAATCCCTGTATTTGATAAATGAAAAATGTTGGTGGCTGTTCCCATAATGCTTTTTGAATTATAAATATGGGGAAGAATCAAGAAAATGGAAAAGAGAAATACTTCAAAATGAAAACATTTGAAATAGAGAATGTTTCTTCTTCTTTTTTTTTTTAGCAGCTCTACTTGGCAATTTAAGGAAGAGTTTGTTAAAACTTAATCTGCTGACTCTGCATCCTGGGATGGAAGATTACCTTCTACTGCCTCAGCTGTCAGGGTCAGCCCAAACAGGTAAAGGACTGTCCCACCATGACCTTAGTTACAGCAGTTTCATCTCCAAAGACACCAGCTGAAGTCATGCCTTGGTAGAGAGCAGAAGTGTGACCTGTAAGGCTGCTTCTTCTCTCATTTGTAATGGTACAAATGAGCTAAAAGCAATGGAGACCTGATTCAGAAATGGTAGAAAGTGGGAGCTGGGCTTCTAGATTCGACCCTCCCCAAAAGCCCATAATATTCGTAACAGAACCAGATGACTCAAAGTTCAGATGCTAAGGGATTCAGTAAAACACATATCCAGCACTTGGCAATGACAAGAGCTCACTCCTGGAGAGGCAGACCCACAGGGTGATATTTGAGAGCAGGGTAAAACAGGTGAGATCGGCAGCCGAGCGACCCAAGCGAGTGTAGATGCAGCCCTGGCTGAACTTAAACTTCATTCAGCCCACTCACCCCCTCACTCACCCCCTCAGCTGCCACACAGACACAGCAGACCCCTCAGCCCACTCGAGTTGGCTTTATTGGGCAGGCAGGATGCAGTTCAAACCCCACTGTAGCTGCTGAGAACGCTCCCGTGTATTTGTGAGCTGTAGGATGGGGAATATAGACATGGTTTGCTTTGGGAAACAGCATTATTGCATGAAGGTATCCCAGAGTGAACCAGCTTGGAAAAAACAGTCTCACAGCAGTGACGTTTGAGTGGGATCTTCCTCTGCACATCCTCATCTATTCCCTCCCCACCCTGCCATATATATACGGTAAATACAGCTGAACTCAGAGTTGAAAGCTTAGGAATATTGTGAGAAACATTATTCTTGGAACAACATAAGTATGCATTGAGGGATGAGAATGACTGTGCTCCAGTGTAGGGTGGTTAAGGGGGCTCCAATCCGTTTTAGATTAAAGGCACATTTAACCTCAGCCAATGAACTTGATGAGCATTTTATTCCTGTTTGCCAAAACTAAAAGCTGAAATGGAGGACAACGGAGGGAAAAGAGGGAAATCAGCACATTTACAATGTTAATCTATGTAGGTTATTAATGAATAAGGTTAAAAATAGAGGGGCTTTATTAGTAAAAAACATAGACTGAATATTAACCAGTGTTTGCTATAAATGCAATCCCAGTTTAACAGCACTTTGAAATGGGGGATCTGCAAACCAAAAGCAGGCCTGGTTCTCTTGTCTGTGTCTAGGTTTTATCCTGTCATGGGACAATAAATGTGTATCAAAGTCAAGGCATAAACTCTGCTAATTCTTCAGTACAACCTTTTCACATCACTTGGCAACTGCCCATTTAACTGAAAACTGCTTTAGGAATATGCTAGCAAGGAGATTTAAAGGTCTTCTTTATAAGATCAACATATCTCTCTCCCATATAAACTCTGAGAAAAAGAGTAACTAGTAAACAGAGCTGTAAATCCTTCTCAGTTTTTGAATTAAAATTTTAGCTTTATTAATGTAGCAATTTTTCCTCTTCAAAATAGGACAGAAGTACTACAAAAAGAAAGATAATTTTTTTTGGTTACAAAAATATTTGTTGAGTTATTTCAGATGTTGTTTTAATTTCTTAAAAAGGAAATTGATTATGAGTGGTACTGTCAAAACCTGCTTTTTAAAAATTTTTCAATGCAATCGTAAAATCAAAAATGTTTTTCATGCAAAAATGTTGGCCAACTATAACAATGCAATGTTTGAACAGTACCTTTTTTAAAAAGAGCAATGCCACTCATGATGATCAGTCAGCTACTGATATTCCTTGCTGCCTCTTGTTTTGTAGTGTGGCATAGGAAAGAGGACTATTAAAATTCAGCTGATAGTCTAGAATGATTCCTATGTTTTATGTGGAGGGCTGCAGAAAAAGAGAGCTCTGATGCAGCTAAAAAACATTTAGCTTGGATTGTATAAAGCGAGGTAACTTCAAGAACTAAAAAATAAATCTCTCAGACTCTGCTGAAATGCTTTTTCCCTCCAATTTCCTTCCCAAAAAAATCCAAAAAAACCAAACCTAAAGCAAACAACACAAAATGGAGTGGAGAGTTTGAGCCACGCACAAGATCAGTGAAAAGATACTTTTCAGCTATAAGAACCAGCTTGTTGCCAATTTCCGTCAAAATAATTCCCCAGGTTAAATCCTGGTGCTATTGAAGTCATTGTCCAAATGCTCATTGGCTGTGAGGGGAGATGAGGATTTGTCCCGTTCAATTCATTAGTGATGGTATGAACCCCAAGTAGTATTACGCTTCCTTTAAAGAAAGAGAAGCTCCTACTTACTGTTTATATACTAACGTTATTTCTCACACGTTTATTGTGTTACTCTCCTTAATTTGGTGCCATGCTGGGTCCCTGTGGGATGCCACTCAAACATTATGTCAATGTTCTCAAAATTGAACTCCAGTGCTTTATTTTACAAATGGCTTCTAGCAGATGTGTGGCACACTTTATTAACTTAAGTACCCATTAGTTGAAAATTTCATTAGTTTGGGGGAAAGGGATCAGTTTCATCAATAGATCTGGTATGGGTGGACCCTTTGTGTCAACCTGACCCATATCAAAACGGATTATTGTTGTAAGTGAGACAAGTGACCTAATGTTCTGCCTATTATGCACACATGATCTATAACCTTTTAAAATACTAGTGTGGGAAAGGAGCACACTTCAGTGCGTCCCCAAACCATGGATTCTTAACAGGTGGCAGTCCCTCTCTTAGCAACGTTTGCCATGGGCTGTCTGCGCCAGCATATGAATTATCAGGGGGTACAGTTTCCAACCAGGTAACCAGGGGAAAACTGGGATGGAGAATGAAACCAGAATAATGAACGGCCAAGCAGAAGTTTTAATGAGTGCGGCTGGTGGACCTGGGTCTGTAGTGCCATCGTCTGACTGACCAGTGCATTTCAGCTGAAGCATTCCGTGTGCTGCCTGGATCTGTCAGGCTAATAAAGCCCCAGAGG
This sequence comes from Camarhynchus parvulus, assembly GCF_901933205.1. Classification (NCBI taxonomy): domain Eukaryota; kingdom Metazoa; phylum Chordata; class Aves; order Passeriformes; family Thraupidae; genus Camarhynchus; species Camarhynchus parvulus. The sequence goes on along the minus strand of NC_044573.1, from coordinate 72,081,784 downwards.
TAAGGCTGGCTGTTGTTACAGGAGGAACATATGGTACATTTTACTCCACAGTTTTAATATTTTGATGCTGTTTGTTCTTTGAATGATGGCAGCAGTAGTTTCCAATGCATTCCCTTGACCTTGTTTTGGAAACCATTTTAGGGCCAAATTGTAAGTCCATGCAAAAGTATTTGGTGGGACCACACACTGAAAGGTGCACTATACAACCCTTTGGCTGTTTTGTGCAGCAGTTCTCACACCTGCCTTGAACTGATTGACCTTCTGAAGAGGAAAAAGTAAACCTGTCTGGAAGCGATGAATCATAGAATCATTGAGGTTGGAAAAGACCTTTAAGATCATTGAGTCCAACCATCAATCTGACACTGCCAAGTCCACCACTAAACATGTCCCTAAGTGCCACATCTAAATGTCTTTTAAATACCTCCAGGGATGGTGACTCAGCCACTTCCCTGGGCAGTCTGTTCCAGGGCTTGACAACCATTTCCATGAAGAAATCTTTTCTAAACAGCCAAACTAAATGTCCCCTGATGCAACTTGAGGCCATTTCCTCTTGCCCATTGCCTGTTATTTGGGAGAACAGAGTGACCCTTTCCTGGCTACAACCTCCTTTTAGGGACTTGCAGAGAGCAATAAGGTCTCCCCTGAACCTCCTTTTCTCCAGGCTAAACACCCCCAGCTCCCTCAGCAGCTGCTTGTAAGGCTTGTGCTTCAGAGCCTGCACCAGCTCCTGCACCTTTAGGGTCTCCCTGTTTCATAATACCCAGTCTTCCTGCACTTCTTTGCCCTTCAGGACTGCCTGCTGTTGCAGGGAAGGTCACACAGCTCACTTTTCCTGAGCTCTGCAGGCCGTGGGGTGAGAAGCAAGAATTAGGCTGGACAAACTGCTCTGTCTGGGACAGCCCGCTTCAAGTGCCATCCTAGAGGCAGACACTTTCCTGCCATATATTCAACACCAGAATGCTGGTGATATGATTAGAGGTGTGAGAAAACCAGGAAGATACCAGCTGGGGTAAACTGGAGTGGTCTGTTGGAGTCTTTGACCGTATTTGCAGCCAATTACTCCCAGCAATGTCTGGGCAGCCCAGAGATGGGATCAGCCAGACACATTTGATGTGGAAAGAAGTCTTCTTTTCAATGCTGTGAATTTGGGAGACAAAGGGAAGGTTGGTTGTGTTCAGTGTTTGTAGAGAGAAAATTGGTCTTGGAGCCACCTGTTCATCTTTGGTGATAGAGAAGGGTTTTCCTGGAACAAGACACTTCCCTGTGTTGATAATGAAAGTCAAAGGCAAAATACAGAATCAGTAGACTCCAAAATCAAAGGAACTGAGATAGGAAAACTAGATTTCCTAGTTTAGTGGTGGATTCCTTTCTCCTCCTGCCAGCTTAGATTGATTCTCAAAGTTTGGGGTTTTGTCTGTTGAACAGAAAGAGATTGTTTAGCTTCTGCAAACCTGACAGGTATGCATTTACTTCTCTAGGAGACACAGGATAGGTACAGAAAAAGTGGCTGAGAAAATCAGAAGAATGGAATATGTGCCTTGGCCAGCAAACTCCCAGATTCTAAGTGGTTGTGGGACACCTTATTCGCTTTCAGTTCTCGTGCTTGTTTCCCACCTCTGAAATTTAGGTCTATTTGCCTCCTACAGAAAGTGTTTTCAGGTAGACTGAAGAAAATTTTATGAGAGAATGAAGTAGGTCAAATCTTATGCAGTGTCACATCACCACAATCATTTTCTGAAACAAAACCTTGCTAATGTTATTATGTTAATCTTCTGTCTAGGGCTGAACAGACAAAGAATTTACAGAGATTTAATTCCAATCACTGCTTCTGCTGACAAGCTGAAGCCCTCCCTCTCTCAAGTCAATAGGGAAACATGCAGTTGCTTCTTCAGCTCAGGTTCATTGCAGTAATTTCAGTATATTTTGTTGAAAAGTGCTGTCTCACAGCCAGGTCTCCCATGATACCAATATGAAGTGTACACTATATTCTTTCCCTGGTTCCTCTAGAGCCTAATATATCCTTTGCAGCACTTTCAGCTTGAAATGAAGTGTATGACCTAAAGTCTATAGAATAACATGAATCACTGTACAATAATTTATAGGGTCACCTCGTAATTACTATTGAGTAAAACACGACTCCATTTATTGGAACATATACAGGAGGAAGGTTATTTTTGAAATTTTTCTTGTTTATTCAAGCCAACATTACTCCAGATTTGAATGGATTTATTGACACCACATTAAAAGTAATCATTGTCAAAACAACTGGGAGAAAAAAAAATTAAAAAGTAGAAACTTCCTGCTCCCGAATCCTTGCAGAGAGGTGGGGAGCAATCTATGGCTCATGACTTTTCTGTGAAAGGTGATTTTTTTCATATCTAAAGAACTGAAATCTACTCAAGGACTGGTAATAAGAATGGACTAACTGAATGATAACAAAGCGTGTTGCATGGTAGTGTTCCAAAAAATAATGTTTTATTTGGAAGGAAAGCATATTAAAGCAAAGAGAAGCCAAAAATTTAAAGGAGTAGAGTTATGTTCTGGGCTTGTTTTGGAGATTTTCAGGTTTCTGCGCTTACTATCCCTAAGTTATACTTTCCCATGCCTTTGTCCATAGCATAGGACAGGGAGGGGTAGAAAAGGAAGTGTGCTCAAACCAGTGATGCCCTTGATAGTAAATGGAAAAATCTTCAGGCGGTTCCAGAAGTAGTGTTGTACAAAAAGCACATATTTGGCACATATTTGGCACATATTCGTGGGACCAGAACCAGAGACCTTGCTGAATTTTATGGGTTAAAATGCACCAAGACTCTTCACACTACAGGGGTGTTCGTAGAGACTTGACAACCAGAGAACATCAAAGCCAGTGCAATAAATATAAGTGCTGTGTTCAGAAGTCCAACTTGTTGCTCTTCTGGTATTTAGGATCTCTTAACGCTATCACACATTCCAGATGTGCAGCCCAGGCTGTGCCAGTTCTGAACCTATGCTTGGCTTGACCAAACATGGAGGGGTTTATTCCAAATAGAGATGTATTCATTTGCAGTCATAAAAAATGTATATTTATGGAGGGAATTTTGGGTGCTGTATGCCAACACACCAATTAAGAGTGTGTAGAGTAAAGAGGTACTGTCAGGCTGCATATGTTTCAAATATATAAATTCAAAGACCAAAATACTTAGAGACAGTAGATGGATTAGTGACACATTCAGAAAACTATGGGTACACATACTCTGGTAAATTAAGCACTGTCAAGGCATGGGCACATGCACTGGGATTTACTCATCTACACTATTCAATTGTTAGAACAGCCCTTGGTGTGGTTTTGGCCTAGATCAACTAACAACCTCCCAAAAAATTCCTAGGTATGGCTTGTGAGTTAGTTCAGGCCAGGGACCATTGCCAGCAGGCAACATGCAGGCAGCTGTCCTGTGCTAGAGGTTAAGAGAGTTTAATATTATGGATGCGTCGGATTGTTCCAGATGGCTCAATGGCCCTGACACTATTTAGTTTACTAATATAGATTTAACCTTTAGGTTTTTATACTCATCCACTTGGACCTGTGACTCACGCACACCAAACAAGCAGCTGTGGTGATTTAAGATGTTATTGCACCTGAGCTCTTTGTTACTGGCTCTTGCTGGAGGCTGCTGACCCCGCTGTAGAGCTGCCAAAAGTAATGTACTTCAAGTGTTTCAGGACCAGTGAAGGTCAAGCCATGATGTGAGGTCTGTACGTGTACTGAATATGGGGAAAATATCTGTTTAAGATTCTTTCCCCACGCCTTGAATTCATGTATTTATAGAGCCCTGCATAAGGCCAGAGCTCTTACTGGTGCTGTTGCTGTCCCAGTCCTCAGCACAGGATGCCCTTAATCATGAGTGACCTTTGGATAATGACCCTGTCCTAGAGCCACTATTTGGCTTTCGTGGGCTGCACTGCTTTTCGTGAATCTGTGTTTTCCTCTGTTTTTCCTGAATCTGTCCTTCTCTGACTGTTGTTGTGCAAGAGTTTTGCACCCTAAAATCTATGATATTTTCCTTATATGCAATCACTCCTACCTTTAGAGACAAATTAGCTTTATAGATAATTAGTTTAAAGACATTAGTTTGATGTTCAGTTATTCCAGGTAGGTTTATTGTGAATAGAGTTTCCAACTGCCAGGAGGACTGTGGTGGGGTACAGACATGCAAGGTCGTGCATGGCCATGAGGAACTATCACCTGCTGGTAGCACTACAATGATGGTACCAGATGGGACTATACCTCTGCCTGAAAGGCAAAGAGGTGCAGGAAGATTGGATATTCTGAAACAGGGAGATCCTAAAGATGCAGGAGCTGAAGCGAAAGTCTTATAAGGAGCTGCTGTGGGAGCTGGGGGTGTTTTACCTGGAGAAAAGAAGGCTCGGGGGAGACCTTATTGCTCTCTGCAAGTCCCTGAAAGGAGGTTGTAGCCAGGAAGGGGTCACTCTGTTCTCCCAAATAACAGGCAATGGGCAAGAGGAAATGGCCTCAAGTTGCGTCAGAGGACATGTAGTTTGGCTATTTGGAAAAAAAAATCTTCATGGTTGTCAAGCCCTGGAACAGACTGCCCAGGGAAGTGGCTGAGTCACCATCCCTGGAGGTATTTAAAAGACATTTAGATGTGGCACTTAGGGACATGTTTAGTGGTGGACTTGGCAGTATCAGATTGATGGAGAGACTCAATGATCTTAAAGGTACCCTCAATGATTTTAAAGCCTACTTGCTAATGAAGGGCAAAATACGGAGAAATCCACCATGGCTTCCTACCAGACACTTCTGGGGCTGTATGTGAACAGACATGAAAAACGCATAAAAAACTTTAAATGGAAGAGACTGAAGAAATTATAGCCCTCTGGAAAAGGTTCACAACCTCTGGTGTACACATAGCAGTGCTACAGGCAGTCTTAGGAAGATATGCATGTCTGCATGAATGGTCTTTTTTGTGTATTATTTCTCTGAGTGGAAATAATTTCAAGAAAATTATACTTGACAACCTGATAGCAAAAGGCAACTCAGAGGTAAAAATAAGTGGACATAAGCTTTTTTGTCTTTATCAGGGTCTCCTTGTTTTCCTACAGTGCTTCTTTGGCTGGAGAAGCACAGAGCAATAAATGTAATTTAAAAGGCATCCTTGACATTTGTGAGATCCATAGCATCATAGCACATGCCATTCTTGCCCTTCAAAATATGTAGGGAAAGTGTGGTCATCTCACACAGAGCATAAGAACAGCTGCTGGTTAATGGTTCTTCTAATCACAAGCGCATTCTAATAACAAACAAATTCTACTACTTCTAACTTTAAGACTAGTTTATGTGTTTATTTTAAGAACAAAGGCTCAAATGCATTAAGTGTCAGAGTTGCTCTAGCAAAAACAAAAAAAATTGTAGGCATCCCATTCCTCCCTTCCCCAAAAGAAAAAGGAAGTGTTATCTGGTTGACTGCAACATTCTTAGATTAATCTCAAAAGGCATCTAATGAGTAAGAGGAATGCATTACGTCAAAACAAAAGATCACATTTACTGGCCCATCTTTCCACCAAAACAATTTCTGCATGTGCTGAAGATAAACAACAGCAGCAAAGCAGGGACTCTATGACTACTAAATATTGTGTAGGGCAATTTTCTGTGACTTGCAATGTTAGTGGGAAACAGTTCACTTACATTTCACGGAATAGCTTTGGGAGCACAAGAATTGCTGAAGCCATGTTTGATACACATTTGTGCTTCATGGTCGAATGTGAGTTCACTGGAAGATATTCCTGTGTAGGACATCCATGGTTAAGTTTTCTTTGAGAAATCTTTGTCATTCGATGGGTGTGAATTTTCAGCCTTCCAGTGGTTTTGGGAGCCCAACCCCAGAAAGGGGTTTAGGTCTTAACATAAACAGAATAATTCAAAGTACCTCTTGTGATCATCTGATCCAATACCCTACACAATGTAGGATTAACTTGGAAGTTATGTTGAATTTTGAAGTCAGATGAAGTTTGTGAATGTTTCCATCTGAGTTCTGAACATGTCCAAAGAAGAACATCCCACAACCTCTCCTGGATCTATGCTAATGTTTGATTATTCCCAGGGCAATTTTTTTTATCCTTCATATGGCTTTTATTTATTGCTTTTTTTCTTTCTGCTCTGAGAAGAGCTTGACTCTGTCTTCTCTATAACCATGCAACAGGTCATGGAAAACAGAAATAATGTCTCTCCTCAGTCTTTTCCTCTTAAGGCTCAGCAAACTCATCCATCTACCACTTGTTTGCATGCTGTGCACTCCAGCCCCCTGAGTAGGTTGCTGGCCACTGCTGAACTCACTCTGGTATGTCCATGGTTCTCTTTCACTGGGGATCCCCAAACCAGACACAGTAATCCAGATGTGGGCTCACAAATGCCAAAGAGAGGAGAAGGATCTCCTCACAGACCTCCTAGCTACAGCTTCCCAGTATGTGGTTGGCCTTCTTGAGCAAAAGACCATACTGCTGACTCCTGTTCAACTTCTTGTCACAAGGAGAGTACAGACAGGTAGATATAACATGTAAATGCATATATTAGACATTGCACATTACATATTGTATCTATATATATCCTAAATTTTATCCTCCCCAAAGGAACAAAGTGGGCTTAAAATGTTCTCTTGCAACCTTATCCAGAGCGGAACAAATGGGCTATCTGCTAACTACATTATGGTGGATATCAGTAATCACTGTGGGAGTACTCGACTTCAGAAACACAGACTGGCTGCAAACCAGACTCAGAACAGAAGTGGGGGTAAAGAAGCAGCTGAGCTTAGCATCAGACTTTCTAATATGTGCTGACTTTTCAGTATCAATCTTTGCAGGCTATGCTTCTGTACTTTAAACACTTTTTTTTGGTTACAATTATTTGTTTTTTTAATGGAGAAAAAAAAGGAATGTAATTTTATTAAATAAATCATCTTCTCCCTGTAATATCAACTAGTTTTCATGCCGTGCTAAACATTAAACCAGACGAAATGGGACTTGGTTACATACAGTTAAGTAGCACACTCTTTGTGCATGGTAAATGAGATTACTATTTGTTATTTTTAAACAAATGTTCACCCATAAAAAGAAATATCTCTATTAGACAGAAAAGTGACTTCACAAAGGTGCATTATGTGGCAGCCAAAAAACTGAAATGGGCGGCAGATTATTTCCAAAGTTAAAAGTTTATGGTGAAACCACGATATAAATTAACTGCTAGCAGCCGTTGAGTCCATTCCTCGGATCATTTATCTGTATGAGAGTGTTATATGTTTGATGCCTGGTATGTATGATGGTTTTGGGGTGGACTAGAGTGTTTCTGAGTGATTTAGCACATGAAATCAACTCCAAGTTTCTAAAACAATAAACATGATGATGGGAGAGAGAAGTCAATATCTGTATCTTGATTTCTTGTTGCCATTACAGTGTCTATCTACTTTACAGTCTTCAGCACTATGAGACTTATCAGATTATTTCCAAGTCATGAGTTAGTTTCATTCTGACAATTCCATTGAAAAGCAGAGAAGTATAATTCCCATTTTACTCATGGGAAACTAATATATGAGAAAATGAGGTGGATGAATGATGCAGTGGATAAAAAACTGGCCTAAGAACTGAACCCAAATACAGAAAGTGAGTTATTAAAACTTGAACCTGTCTCTTCAATGGGCAACACATTTCAAGGGAAGTCAGGAATGGGGTATACATCAAGAAGATTTGTAAAAAGCAAAAAGATAGTGATGTTCAGTGAAAACCTGAAGAGGGACAACACAGAGTGCAGACTACACACATACACATGGTCACAAAGAGGTTACCAGGTCATTACTGGGCTAGCAAAATATCAACAAAATTTTTCTTTAAAAAAAGTGTGTTTCTAAAAGGATTGGAAAATTTAAGCTCAATCTTAAATTGGAAGAGGAACTGGCCATTGTTGAATAAGATCAGCTGTATCACTTTACAAAATTGTGCAATGTTTTCATCAGCACATTTCAGCTGAATTGGACTAAAAAAAAAAAAAAAGAAAGCTACCTCCCTGCAGAACCCAAAAACTATAACTTTCTGATTCAGTGTTTAAACAAAATTTGAAGTTTTGGAAGATGAACCTGGTGGAACACCACTGGTGAAACTGCTGGCTTAATAGGTCCTCAGTGGGAAGAGCTACATCAGCTCACTGCTGATGGGAAGGCTTGGATGGCTTGATGTGCTGAAATGAAGGGGCTGACCTAAGGATTAAGGATTAACTTTAGGCTTTTAACTTGACAGTAATGTACATAGTATGTGTGTGTGTTTGCATGGATGTTTGCACATATAGACAGATGTGTCTGAGAGAGAGACGGTGTGGGTTTGTACTGCTGGAATATGGGCTATGTGTGAGAGATGTGTGTTCCTTCAGATTTGGCTGGTTTTCTGTTCTTCAGCTTTAAAATAAAATGCTTTTGCATAACTGTCCATATTGTTTGCAAATAGTTATAAGCCAGTCATTTCCATAGAGAAAAACAAAGGCTTATTAAATAAACAAATATAGTAACAACAGAGAAAGAGCATTATGGAGAGACAAACAGCCTGCAAAAAATGGGAAATATCTGTGCAAAGTGTCATGCAACAAAGAGGTGAGAGCTTTTTTTTTTATCCAGCTTCTCTTTGAGAACATTCAAAGGTAGTAATCTTGAAAGAAATTAAATTAATACCTATGCTGAACTTTGGAGACAGTGATACCACCTTTCCATTTTTCTTCCTTTTTAGCAGAATAATATGATGCAGTCTCAATGGGATTGTGAAGTGAAAAGGAGTGCACATATACCTGGGAAATGGGGAGTTTTTGGGTAAATGCAGAAGTTTGATCTGGTGGCTTTAGTGTAGGGGCCTAATGGCACCTTGTAACTGGCTTCGGATCTTCACTTCCAGCCAGGAGAGCCACTGATTTAAAACTTAAGAGTATTACAGGTACTAGAAGCAAAGAAACAAATAACCTTTCAGAGTGATTGGTTGGCATAGTGTGGGGCTGTTTATGAGACTGATGACAAAACAACATGTTAGCAGATAAAGAGATTTCTGAGGGTTCCAGTGCAAAAACCTTCCACAGATGAAACCAACCAAAAGAACTACAATTCCCACTGCTTTTAGTAGAGCTGAATACAAAGACGTCCATAAAATACTTTCTACAGAAAACAGTTCTGAATAAAAGCAGTATCAATTTTTTTAGAAATAAAGTTCTGTAGTCATTAAAAATACTAGAGCAAAATAACAAGTTAGTAAGTATGTTAACAATTTCCCTCTAGTTGGCACCAACATTGGAATACATCTTAACTGTGACAGAGGTAGTGGAAGCAGGGAAAACGTGGGGAAAGAAAAGTATGGAGGCTAAGTGTTTCCTTTCCATCCTTAGTCAAAGCTGCACAGAAAGCAGAGCAGAATATTATCCCTGTAAGATTAACCATGTTGCCCAGAAACCCAGGAGTCACCATCCTCTTTCAGTAGTGTAATAGAAGTAGCAGGCAGCACTTAAAAAGTTGTCGGTCTGATACTTTTCCCCATTCATGGCCTTAATTAAGATCATCTTTACTCATCCCAGTGGCCTCTTCTAAGTATCTAACCATGCCATTTCTCTGGTAGATGCAGTGAATATTTTAGTTTTTCATGCTCTCTCTGCTGCTCATTTGGTTCACTCCTTGCTTCAGACCAAGTCTCAGGTCCCCCAGGCACCTATGCTGCATATGGCTTTTGGCTCACTCTTAGAGGAAACTTGGACACTTGAAGAGAGAGTTGTTCCAAGTCTTATTTCCTATATGCTATATAATGTTTGAGCTAGCGCGTATCACTTGTTCAGAGACTAGAACTTGCTCCTTGAGTCCCAAAGGCAGTATAGATTAATAGATTTATTCATAAATTCAAGATTGTTTTAAACATGTCCCCTTGAATTCATTTGCTGGGACATCAATACGAGGCTATAACTTGTGGTGGGTCTCTGCTTACAGCAAATACCTGGCAGATTCTTCACAACAGATGCATGGTATAGACATTTGACCTTTGCTACTTCCCCAAGTTTGTGGTGGATCTGCTACTCGTGTACTCGATCCTCTCACTCTGACAAGGCTCAGCTTAGCAGAGGACCCTTCTTCAGCCACTCTGAGAAGATGTGCATCTTATTCTTCTAACAGCTACCACAATCATGCTGTCAGAATATGAATGGTTATAGTCATAGCATCAATTCCTGTATATTGGGAAAACCTCTGTGATTTGGTATGACAGAGGTATTCATATGAAAAGCATAGAAGAGGAAAGATGCAGAACCAACTGAGAAGCCTTCAGTTGGTAGAAAGCTTCAGGGAATTTTAGGATGCCTCATGGTTGCAATCAAAATGAGGTTGTGTTTACATGCAGGGGTACCATGAAACTTTTGTGTCTATGTATAATGATATATTACAATAATGATGCAGCAATTGCTTGTAAATCATTTACCAAAGGGTAGGCAAAGTGTTAGAGATGGCAACCTAAAGCCATGTCAATTTAGTCACAAGAGAGTCACAAAGTAACTCAAGTTGTAGGGGACTTTGGGAGGTCTCTACAACCTACTTCTCTAAACAGAGGTAAGCTTTAAATCAGATTGTGTTGCTCAAGAATTTGCCCAGTTGGGTCTTGCAAACATCAACACAAGCTTTTATTCTGTCCCAGATTCCCTTAACGCCTTGAATGGATAATGAAATGAGGGAAAAGGTGATGAGATGTATATGTATATTTCCATGTCTAAGGCCTGGGACCAGAACCTAGAATTCTTGGCCCTGACAGACTTTCTCTGTGATACCAAGTAATACTGGGTAAAAAATTGTAAAGAAGCTCTGGTTAATGTTGTACAGGCAAGCTTCATTCTGATCTGACTCAAATTTGTTAGTGATTCATTTTCTTGTCTGCATGTTTTTTCAATGATATTTTTGTGTAGATTTTAATAGATAATAATATAGCTTTGTCCTACAGGATCCCAGAGTGCTTCTCAAGTTATACATCTAACTGGCCAAAGCCTACTCCTGCTGAGGCCAACAGACATTTTGCTATTGATTTCATTTGGGCCAGGATTTGGCTGTGTAGAAATGGAATATGAGCAATTCTGTATGTCCTCATGGCCTTTAATAAATTCTGGTTTCCCACCTGGACAATAAATCTGCCAGCAGAAGAGTAGTACAAATTTTGGTGTCACTTACTGAACAACAAAATATTTTAATATAAATTTTGAAAGGTATCAGTAGGCCATAATGGCAGTTGCTCTAAAAGTATCAATAGCACAATTTAGAGCCAGAGGTGGAAGATGGTGGGTGTGGATGTGGATAAGTGTGTAGAATCTCTGGATATGCAGCAAACTATGCATGTACTTTTAAATCACTTAATAAAAAATCAGCTCTAGTTGGTTGCATAATCTAAAATTCTGGAACATTTTTTCTGTCCTACGTCTGCAAAAGTTTTTCATTTAGGAACACACACGTTTCTTGTCAATGTTATTTCTACAATCACTTAGTTAGAGCAGGGCATATTGTTCTCTCAATTTCTTGTTAAAATGTTTCACGTAATTAAACTTTTACAACCAGTCCTGCTCTATGTCTGATACCTGCTGTAAATTATAAAGAAAAATCCCTTTGGCATTTATGAGAATTCAGATGGTGAAGACTACAGAGAAAAAGAAAAGAAAGAAGCAGTGTCACTGAGCCCCAAATAGTTACTGTTTCCCTGTTATCTCCCACACAATTTGATTTAATGAAATAGAATATTTCCTGTTATATAAACTAGACTGAAAAGAAGCCAAAATAGAACTAATAATTTTACAAATTATTATATTGCAAACATTTCATAAGTTGCAACACAATTTGAATAATTCTGGGTTTTTCTATATTTCTGTAGCTTACTACATGGGAAATAAGGCTAAAATTTTCTAGATTCTGAAAGAAAACAGCAACAACAACCAAACAACAGGAAAAGGAATGGAAATTAAAGAGTCACCTGGTTGTAGTGCTTGTGTCACATGAGATGCACACACACAAACACAAACAACCTCTTCCTGTGTCAAAATATTGCCCGAGTTTCAAAGGGGTGCTTGAGATGACCTTTCTGGTGTGGAGATTTACAAAACAGATAAGTTCCAGTAAGATCAATTTTGAGAGCAGTGTTCTGCTTCCAGGCTCTCCCAGACCAACTGTGGGATGACTGCAAGATGGCACATCGATTACAGGATTGAGAGCTTTAATCCAGTTGGCAGCAATGCTGCTATGAGACTTGGAAGTCTCCTGTAACCTCTAACCACAGTTTAGTGTGCAAACTATTGTGTTTGCTCTTGGGAAGCTTCGCTCTTGCCAATAAGAGCCAGTATTTATACTATTTGGCATATTTATTATTCAGTTAACCCATTCCTTATAAGTAAATCCTTTTTTAGCATCTAAAATCATTCCAAGAACAATGGATGATGGACAGAAATAAATAGACATGAGGGGGAAAACAAAAGAAAACAAAACTTTAAATCGCTCTTCTCCCGTAACTATTATAATTTATTCTATTGTCCTTTGTTTCACAGGGTTGTTTGTCTTGATGAAGGGAAGCAACAATCAGTCAGTGTCCGAGAAATCTGGTTGTGTTTAAACATTTGTATTAAAATTCAGGGAAAAATTCAGGGAAATGAGTTGTGCAGTCTGGCATCCCATAAAGATCAGATGACCCATAGGCTTTGGTTTCCTTGTGAATGAAGGTGAAAGGGCTCTGCAGACAACATCTTTTTTACTGGGATGCTCAGTAGAACATGTAAACAGGGATTTTTATAACTTTGGTTCCACTGGGCAGGGCAACATATGCAGATTAGTTCTATTCAGAATCAAAACATATTTTATAGTTCACAGGGGACTATTCTATCTCTTATTCTGAGAATTTTTGCTGTAATTGTGATGTCTGAAAGATCTGAGGGGAAAATTGATTTACCTTACTTTCTAAGAGGTAACCACTTGCTGACAGCTAGATAGGTGTGTGTATACCATGCTTGTGAGATTCTGATTTCCTGAGTAAAGATAAGAATCTGATGAGAATCATTATCTGATAAAAATCATTACTGGTGAAGTTACTCAGGTAATAATATTATCTATCAATAGGGATATCAAAGTCTGGGTGCTCCATTGCTTCATGTATGTACTCCACCGCACCATGGATGAAAACAGCTCTGTTTTTCCCATTAATGAACAAGCAAGAACCATATTACAGAACTCACTGTATCAAAACAGACGTGCACAAACTTTCTAGTGTTTGTCAAAAAGTTTATTCTCAAAGAGGCAACATTATTTCAGCCCAAGCATGCATTTCTCTAGGACTGTCTATATAGTACACCACTGCAGCTCAACATATTTTCCACTTAAAAACAGTCTTATTTTGTGAGGGACTTCTTCAACATCTTAAATTCATCTTTTAAACTGAGAATTCATTTAAATGATCTAGGCTTCTGCCTAAGAGGGGAAAACTTTTTGACTTCTATCATACACAGTGATGTCCATGAAAACTTTGACACTTGACTAAACTCATAATAAGTAAAACATAGACAATTTAAAGTGAAACCAGAAATATCATGGGGAAACAGGTGAGAAAACCCTGTATTTCTGAAAAATAAATTAGCCAGTAGAAAGAAAACATAAAATTCGTGATATAGTTCTCTGAAAACTGACATAGGCATAAATTAATTCTTATTAAAAAAAACATTGTATTATTATCTGCAATTTTCCAAGAGTCAGATTTCTACATATGTTCATATTTCTACATTAATTTTCAATTTTTGATGCCATTTTCAGAATTTATAATTTTTTAAATTCATGTTTTTATACGTGCTCTTTTTCTTGCTTATCTATGAAGGTATCTCTATGCTGGGAACTAGATGTGCTTCCAAGTCCTCCTTCAACTGGCTTATGAATGTGACCTTTATCTTAAAACCTGTTTATTCTATGTATTCCATAGCTTTTGTAACTATTTACACTATGCATTGCACAATATTAACTTGATCCAACAAATTGTGAAATTACAGAAAAGACTTCCCATTGACCTTGAAAATTGTTGGATTAAGCCTTAGGCTCCAAGTAAAAGTAGTTGTAATGAATGACACAAAAATGTAATAAAGAACTCATTTATTGGCTTATTAAGCTTATTAAAGTAACCTAGTGTAGATTATCAAGCTTTCATTTACAAATTCAGATCCAAACATATATACCTGAAGCTCCAGTATACTGATTGCTGTTATATTTAAATACATTTTGGTAGAAACTTGTCACTTCTGTTCTTCTACATGCCCATTCAGTGTTCATGCGCTGCTGAATATTTTCCATAATCTCCTGAGGACTCACTTGCTCAGTGTTGAGTTGTTCATTAGTGAAGTGTTGCATCTCGTTCCATTTCTTGGAGCCTTTCTCAATGCCTTGCTGAATCAGTATGTGTGTCATTTCCACTTTATTCCTGAGTGCCTGTCTGCTTTTTTGGGGCATTTGGTAAATGGCCTGCCAGTCACATGGGCACCTGTATTCTAAGCTCTCCTTGACGAACAGCTACATACGGCTTTATGCTCTCAGCTGTTATTTGCTCAAGCCAGCGAAGAAGCTCTGAGAGATATTGCAGGAAAGCAGAGTAATTCTCTATAGTTAGATCAATTAACCTTTTGGCTTCACTGATTAGCTTTTCTTGGGACTGGCTAAGCTGCCCATAGATCTCCCGGAGTTTTTCTTTGAGTTGCTTGTTATGTTCATCGATTTTCCTCTTAGCAGCTGCAGACCAAGATCGGATTTTTTCTTGAGCAGCAGATGAGAGTTCCATGATCTTCTGTTTTCCTTTTCCTTCAAAATCAGTTATAAGGTCATAATATTCCTGACTGTAGATTTCCACCAATTCTCTTACTTGGTCTGTCAGGCGTGTAGCAATGCCAGCAAGATCTCCAATACGCTGGTTGTGCCAATCTACGAGAAGATCTATGATATTCTTCAGCCATCCCAGTACTTTTTCTTCCACCTCATAGTATTTCACTGACAATCCAAGTGTAGTTGGATCAAAATATTCCTCCCGCAATGACTTTACATAGAGGAGCAGCTGGTGCAGCTTTCTTGAAAGGTCCTGGAATGTCTTCTGGCTAAAGTCTTTGAACTGAGAAATGTATTTTTTAACATCTTTTGTCAAGGATCTCAGCTTCTGGGCAAATTCTGAAGCCATTGCATCTTTGTACAGCCGTTGTGTTTCGACTTTGATGTCTTCAAAAGTTTTGGATTGCAAGCTTCTAACCATTTCTTCTACCTTCTGAAAAACTTGTTGCACTGCTTGTTTCAGTTGCTTCAGCCTTCCTACAAAGTCAGCTTCCTGAAGAGTAGCAAATGTCTGCCTGATTTTGTTCTGCAAATCTTTCAGCATTTCTTTAATTTGATCAAGTACATTACGGCCTCTAAGAATTGTTTCAGAAGCAGGAAGTCTGACTTCCAGCTCATTGATAGCTGCAATCAAGGCATCAAAGTACTCCTGAAGTTTTGAAAGGCATACATCAGCAGTTTTTGCTACCTTCTCTGTTGTCATGAGGTATATTTCTCCACCACTGTACTTTTCAGACAACCCAGGGACCTGAAATTTTGTGGTTTTCAGGAATTCAGTGGCTGAGTCAATTACGTGTTTTATTTTCTGGTGGTACTGTTCTATTATGTCAATTAAAACATTCAAAAGTTCTGCTTTTATTCTTTGATAGTCAAAGTGTTCAGCCTGATCTGCTGCTCTTCGATAAAGCCGTTTAGCTTTGAACTTCAGCTCCTGATATTTGTCCGAGGCCTCATTGGCAGCTGTGCGAAGCTGAGCATCTATTTCATCTATTTGATTTGCAGCAAAAGTGTATGCTTTTTCAGCATTATTCTGCATTATATTCTTCATCTTTAAGGTGGCAGCACTAATTTCCAGTCCCGTATGCTCCTTATGGTACCGATTAACATATCTATAGACTGCATTTGTCATTTTAGGGACTCTTGTTTTCAGACCCAACAGCAAGTCTTTGGCAGCATCCTCGTTCCAGTTGAATTTCATTTGAATCTGGTCAGGTTCTTTAAGGGATATCTCACCTTTTAGTACGTCGATGTCATTCTGGGGAGCAGACTGAAAATACAAAACAGGGTAAGAAAACTCCAATATTATTTATGAGAGTATTTTGACATAGTCATTATTGCATCTTTAATTTTACCATTTATTAAGACAAGCACTCTCCAATTTTTTGTCCACTGTCTGTTTGCTGTCTGTTTGCTCTCATCTTGAAAGTTTGTTTTGGAAGAAATTATCTTGTACCAAGCTATTTCAAGCTCCTTCAAAGCGCAAGACTAGAACATAACTTAGTCTGGTCTTTAATATCTGACTGCAAATAAGATTTTTCCTTCCTTTGTATTAAATGCCTATCATGTCTCATAAGGCAGGTGAATTACTTGGGAAAATGACCTTCTACTCATTCCTGAATCAATTACAGTGAATTCAAAAAGGATCTTTTTCATATGAAAATATTAGAGGATTTAATTTTGTAATCATTTAAATAAATGAGACAATTTAGACAGTTATTCAGAGAAGTTAATAAATACTCAAATGAGAATATATTTACCTGTATAGTTTTTCCATTTTTATAATAAATAGCGAATTATGAGTTGCTTCTGATCCCTAAATGAGTATATAATTTTGGAACGTAATATTTTAATTTGGAAATTATTGTAGTATGCCAATAATAAAAACATGTATTGTAACAGATTAAAAAATTAATATTAACAGATTAAAAAAGACACTTCACAGATGGTCTGACCTCTTCTAGTCGCCTTTTTCCTATAATGGTCACTTATGTAGTAATTCCAAGTAGCCTGATGGCTATCTATGAAACCTGATGGGTAGCTTAGCTAAAACTGACTTTGTACATTCTTCACAGTGGATGTGCCTTCTTAACCACAGGAGATGGAAAAAAATAACTCTGTGAAGGGCTTGAAATACCTCTTTACACAGATATTATTTTTGGTACTAGAAAAGCCAGTGTAGGAAATAAAACCTTTAATTACTGATACTATAGTTTTCATTTGGTGGTTAATTTATATCTCAATGTAAACACACACAAAATTTAAAAGGGAACTTTTCCTCTGACCACACCAAACATTTTTGCTTTTTATTGCTCATATCAAGCTTACCTGAGTTTGGTAGTACACTCTGGCAACTAAAGTTTCATCGTCACTTTCAATGACATAAGCAAGGGTCCCAGCTGAGGGTGAGGATATTGAGCCTGATGATTTCCTTTCATTCTCTTGGTAACGCACATGAACATCTGTGAAAGTTGGGCTGATGATGTCCAGCGATAAAGTGTCCTCCAGGCCTCCTCTGCAACCACAGTAAATACACAGCTATGAAGCAATGCAGATAGCACAAGCCCAATGATGTATGTCTGAACACAGTACCACTTATAATTTCATATATATATATATATATATATATATATACATATGTTAGTAAACAATGCTTTTATGATGAAAAGAAAATGTCAGGTTTACTATCCACATTTCTTAAAATTTAGCCTGACACATTCAAAACTTCATGTCACTCCAATTTTCCTGTTTTAGATAAAACTATATTGAGCTCTGTTGTGAATTTTCATTAAATTAGGGCAGGTAAACAAAGCCTGTAGCTGTACCATTGTCAGCTTTCTACAGATTTCTACAAACTGACGACAATTTTTCCATGGACACAAGTATAGGCACTACGGTTTATCTGCATTTGTACTTGCCTTCACTGATTCTGTCCCTTGGATGTATCAACACAACACTTGCAGATTGAAACAGGCAGAAAGAGACACAAGTCTAATCCCTGGTGTGGGCACTTGTGAATAAAAATTACTCTGTACTGGCTTGTGGCGACAGAGGGATCCACTGGGGAGAAACTCAGCCATGTTGATGGTGAGATCTAGAACTGCTCTGATTATAAAATACTGTGTTTATGTCTCAGTAGTTTTCTGATGGGGGCTGGTGAGAAAAGCTGTTCTAGAAACCCTGAGAGGGAACAGCTTTCAAGTTACCTTGAGAGGGAAAACGACACAGCTCATAATAGTAAGGTAGATATACATACAGGTTCTTATTAGTTACTGCAAAGCACCCTGGGGTATTAGAGATCAAAGCAACAACACATCATTTGCAATTATGTGTATTGTAAATTATATAATTAGAGCAAATCTTTACCCAAATCCTGAAATAGTTAGATTTTCCTGGTAGTTTGCACTCATGTCACGATGTGAAAAGCTGCCAGTTGTCTTCATAACAAATACGCCTTCTTTATATTCGTAGTTGGAAACAACTGTGAAAAAGATTTCAAATGTGTATATTACCAACAAAAAATAAAAAAGACATATCCAGTTGTATGTTAGATGGCCAGTTTTGGAGTATTTCACTGATATGTCAAATTACACTTCAAGAAACTGAATGCCCATAATGTCCCAAATATCGACATGAAAACATTTGTTTAACTGGAGCATTTTAAAATTCACATTATATCTCAACATGGATATGACACACACACACACACACACACACACACACATGTATATATATATAGTCATTAGCCTTCAGGGTGACTGACTGAGACTCTGATACTAATTTATGAAAAAATGCCACTCCTGATAAAAGAAGTGTCAACTAACATCAATGCTAAACAGACAGAAACACCTTCATATGCAACACTCTGGGAAAAAAAGATCTGGAAAAGCCTAGAATACAATAATTTTCTCCCTCAAAATCATGGCATATAGAATTTTAATGTCTTACCATTCAGGTCATATTCCAGGAATTGCAACGTTGAGCTGCAGGTAGAGTCAATGGAATGTTCAAAAGAATCCTTCTTATTTGTCAAGTCTGTTCTCCAGGTGACATTGTACAAAGGGGAAACAACTTTGAAAGATCCAGTCAAGGCACCAAATGATGGGATGTAAATTCCAGCAGGCAAGGATATTTTCAGAGGGGGGATCTCAATTTTCTGTTCAGGAATGGTAATTGTAGGCATTTCAAAATCTGCAATTTTATTAGCTACTTCATCTAGATCTACAGAGAAACTGCCAAATGAAACACTCTTTGGTAAAGTGAATTGAGACATAGTTATTTGGTATTCAGGTATTGTCACCTCAAAAAATGGCATTTTATATTCTTCTAATGTAATATAATTTGCTCCTACATCCACTTTGGGGAATCTCAGCTTTGGCAGTGTGGGTAAATGGACATCAAATGGCATTGTGCTCAGTGTCTGTGGAATTTTTATGTTGCGCAAGTCAACAGTGTATGCTGGGACCTGGAGAGTGGTGAAAGGAAGGTTGAACTCTGGAGTGCTGAGGACAGGGCTTGGAGCCTTTAGGTGTAACCCAGGAATAGTGACAGCGAAGCCATCGGTCAGCTTATTCACAGGTATGGGGAAAAAGTAACCATCCTCACTCTTGGTGTACACGAGGGATGCTGAGCCATTCAAGTACTGTTTCCTGTCAGCACTGGTAGTGACGTCCAGCTTCAAAATATCCCATAAGCTCTTCTCAGAAATGGGACACTTGATGACTTTGAGGAAGTCCATGTATCCTTCCAAAGAACCAGAAATATCAAATTTTGCTTTTGAGTTTTCATTTGATAACTGCATATCATGACTGAGAGATAGTGAGTGAATTTGGCCTTCACCCTTCCAGCCAGCTTTCTGGTTTGCAGGACTGATTTTCACTACAACAGCCTCATTAACTGATGCCATGCCCAGGTAGGGATTTGGCTGAATGGCTTGAATCTGAAGATCTGCTGATACATCCCAAGGAGCCAGCTCTAAGGTTGCTTTGCATCTCTGAGTCCCCGTTGTTGTGAAACGAGATGTACATTGTGCATAATTCTTCCCATTGTGCTCCCAGACTGCATAAATATGATGGGTAGATGCTTCAACTGCAAGTAGTTCTTTGATTTCAATCATCCAGAGGCCATCTGCTTTAGAGTGGGCCTCGAATCTGAGGGATGACCGAGCTCCATTAGCATTTAAATAGGCATTTACCTCATGGTCTAAACTCCCAGAAAATGCATTTCCAGTGTAAAATACTCCATCAATATCCCCAGTTGTAGAAGATTCTACTGATATGTAATATGTCAGGCTCTCTAAAGCAAATTTGTGAGCAATTTCTCCCTTAGCACTGGTACCATATTTGGGAGTATTAAAATCATACATTAATTTTATCCCTGAGGAAAGAGTGGGTTTAGATTTCGTATTTCCAGAAAGTTCTTGGCTGAAATTCATTTTTAAGACTGGTGTGTCAACTTCTATATTTGTTGCCACGGCAGCTTCCATCATCCTCTTTAAGAGAGTGATAGTGCTATCATGGTTTCCTCCTAGATATTTGTTATTACTCAGGGACAATGCTGTGGCCAGCCTCAACCCCCTTTTTCTTGTCAAACTTGTTGAACCATCCAGTTTAAATTGCAGAGCCTCAATGACAGAAGAGGATGAGATACCGAGATGTCCGACAATATCTGACTGATTGAACAGCCCAGCATTTGCAGTTAAAGTGATTACACTGGATTTAAATGAGAAGTCATAAGTAATGTTGCCCATGGCAGGAACTAAGATGTTGTTTGCTGAGCTGTTAATTCTGAATCTAGGAAGCTTTAGAGTGCGTAGATCCTGGGGAATATGGAGGACTGGAAGCTCAAAAGAAGGTACAACTAGCGTGTAAGATGGAACTGAAAAGCCAATTATTGGGACTGTGAATCCTCTTGTGCTTATTTCTTTTGGAAGTGTGAAACCAAAGGCTGGCATCTCAGCAGTGAAAGGAGAAACTTCAATATTCACAACTGGGATGGTGTATCCTGGAATTGTGAGGGTCCGTGGTATTTTGTTCAGTGATGTTTGTATTTTGTATTTGTCCAGTTTTGTTTTGGCTTCATTATATGACTTTGTAAGAAAATCTAAAGCTGCATTTCTCCCTTTCTCAAAATGCTTGTTGAATAAAAGGATGTTCTTATTAAGTACTTCATGCACTTTTGCTAAAGGAAGTGGGATTGCATGCATGTCTTTGTTTTTCTCATATTGAGCATTCAAATTTAAATCAAAGGATTGTCTTGTTGTCTTCAGTAATTCCTTCAGGCCTAGCTGTTCCCACAGTGAAAAATCTTTCAGCTGAGGAGTTTTGATTCCAATGTAGGGAATCTGAATCTGATGAATGCTTAGAGGAATATTTAGGAAGTCCAGGTTGGCATCTCCATTCATTTCGATATGAGCTTCAATTCTGTCATCATTGCTGCCAGCAGACATATTATGGGAATATCTGTACTGATTGAATCTGCCAGTAGCTTGCCAGCTGACCTGCTGAACAGAAGAACTGAGGGCGAACCCATAGTTATTCAGGAAGTCAATTTTGCCAGTTAGTTTCATTGGGAAGCTGATTTTCACATTTCCATCATTGTTTGTTGAAAGACGAATTTCAGAAGGGTTTGCCAAGAAGGAAATGTCATTATTTACAGTTCCAGTAATCCGTCCATGGAGCCGAGCATTGTGAGAGCCTGTTAATTCTACTTTCATTCCTAGAAGCTCTCCTGTGCCTTGCACATTCAGAAGGCTACGTCCCACACGCTGTGACTCCATTTCAGACTGAATCTGAAGTGCTGCAGACATTAAGGAGTGACATTCATATTTCATAGCTTGGTTGACTTTCAGGTACTTATCATTTATTCTGTTGTTGGCAGAAAATGTAATACTGGGGCCCTCAATCTTGAAAGTGGCAAGTGAATCGTGAGTGCCTTCATCAGAGAAATTAGGTGAAGTCCATTTCCAGTTTCCTCTACCAGCAGAGGTAAATGATATGTATCCTGCTTCTACCTCTGTTGTCATGTTATTGATCAGATCAGCCTGGCTAGAGAAATCAGCTTGCGGAATATTCAGTCTGTGAGAATATGCCATTCCACTCTGCATCCAAATTTTTCTTTGCAGCTTGATCATTAAGTTATTCTGTACTTCTACTGAATTTTTCTTTGTATTTAAGTTTGCTCTAGTTTCGGCTTCACCTACTACTGAGGTCCCTAAAAATACCACTTCATTGGTGTGATCAACTTTAAGGAACCTATGGTTGACTTTCACGGCATTTTTAAGGTTCAGCTGTTTCATGTCAGGGGCCAGCAGACGTGAATCTGCAGTAACACTAAAAACTAGGAAGTCTAATTTGGATGTTGTTTGAGCTGAAATAGAGGTAATAAATTCTGGGCTGTTTGCAGATATTGTGGTATTACGAAGCTCAGCTTGTGTAGATAGTGTGAAGAATGGAGAGGTGACTCTGAAAGCACCAGACAACTTGCCAAATGTAGGGGCAGTCACAGTATGTGGGATACTTGGGAGCTGGAACTCTGGTATCTTCATGTTAGGAATCTGGAGCTCATTTAGATTTAGCTTTGGAATCAATAATTCTGGCATTTGAAACTGAGGCATTTGTATTTCTGGGAAAGAAATATCAGAAAAAGGCATATCTTTCATCTTCAGATCTTTCAAATAGACATCAATAGATGGGAACTGAAATTCCGCAGACATGAATTTGTCTATTGTTCTTATGATCAGAAGCTTGACTTCAATCAAGTCAATTGTGAAGGAAGGAATTTGAAAGGTATTTAGAATTTTAAATTCTGGGGTAGTAAATTTCATTGGGATTTTCATGTCCTTTAGTCTCTTAATATTGATGTCATAGGAAGGGATACGGAGATCAGTCAGTGGGAGAATGAATTCTGGTGTTCGAAATGTTGCTTCCCGAAGACTTCGGAGACTAACCTCAAAGGCAGGTATAGTGACTATAACTGCCCTGATTTCAGGGACTTTAAATCCAGTTTCAACGAACTGTTTTACATTTTCAGCCCAATTTTTTAGATCATACTCTTCAGCCAATACAGTGATTTTTTTGGAAACTGTGTTCCATTGGTCAGAGATGTATACAACAACAGAATTGTAGAATTGGCTTATCTTCTGAAGACACCACTGGAGTTCCTGAGAAATATCCATTTCAGAAATCCTCTCTCGCAGGTCTTCCAGATGTTCATTTACCTTGGCTTTGAGATTAGCAAATGTTGTTGAGTCTATGAGCTCCCTGAGCCAGTTAATTACTGCAGCAAGCTTCGTGTCCTTTAGCTGTTCCATGTATTTTGAAATCACAGTTCTAAAATCTCTTATATACTGTTTCAGGGCTTCTGCTTTCTGTGGAAGTTCTAGATTTCTGAGTTCCTCATTTATTTTCTGAGTCACTTCTCGAATTCTGTTATTTGTGTCATCTACAAATTGGTCATAATTGAAAGCCTTGAGCTTTTTAATAACCATGTCAAGGAACGTGTTGACTTGCTTTATCATCTTTTCATAATCAAAAGTTTGCACTTTCTTGACAGCATCATCAACAAAAGCAACAACTTTATCAAAGCATGACTTCACATCAGCATTTTGCAGGTAGATGGTCAGTTTCTGGACAGTTTCTTTTATTCTGTATGTTTTAAGCAGTTCTATCATTCTGTCAATTAAAAAATATATCTGCTTATCAATTTCATATTTTATAATCAATTTGTGCATACGACCACGGAAAGCGCTGATCTTCTCAGATAATTCATATTCCTCTATCCAATTTAGAATAAAGTCTTTGATTTGTTCAAGAATTTCATTAATTTTTTCGATTGGCAATGATTGCTTAAATTTTTCTAAACATTCTTTAGCATCAAACGCTTTAATCTGTCGTTTCAAATTTTCTGCAACGCTTCTGAGATCAATATTCTGAATCTGAATCTTGAGTGATTCTAGCTTTTCCTGTATTTTAGCTGTAATCCTGTACTCATCATCAAGATTTTTAATCCAAGCCAATGTGCTGCTTCCGATTTTGTTAAGATCATATTGTTGGAAAAAAACCCGCAATTTTTCAATGATGTTGATTACAGTTGTTCTTACCTGATATTTGTTTTCTAGAGCTGTCATTGTTTCAACTATTTTATCAAGAAGCTGTGCAATAAGTGCTTTAATGTCGTACTGCTCATAATAGTCTTTGATGCATTGCTCAACTTTTATCAGATAGATCTGCAGCTGAGACAGTATTTCTTGAAGATTGTCCATGGCTTTTTCTAGCATAATTTGGAGATCATCAGATGTTATTCTGTAGTCCTTTGTGAAAGCAACAAAATTATTTTTCATGCTGCTAACTTTGCCTTTGATATCTAATTTGTCCATGTAATCATTAATGTCCTGTGGCAGTTTGTTCAAAGTTGCCTTGTACATTTTCATGTGCTGTTCTACATCTATGCTCTTCAGATAACGTTGTATCGGCTGCAGTATGGATAGAATGGTGCCTCTGAGTTTTTCAAAGTAAATTGGCAAATTTTCCAAGAAGGGTAGGCTAATAACATGCATATCTTTATTTTTGTCATACTTCACAAAGCCAGAGATGCTGAATTCTTGAGGCTCCGATATGCTGTTCCTGAGACCCAATAGATCAATTAAATTAACTTCTTCAGATGTTAATGGCAGTATGACTGGTCTGTCCATTACAGAGAGATCTGCTAAAGCTCTTCCATTAAGTTCCACACCGATCTTTTCTGCATTATTATAAGTGCTGAAATCCTGTGAATATACATTATTGTTTAGCTGACTTTTCAATTTCCAAGAACTTGACTGCTCCGACGGAGTAAAAAGCATCTGAACTTTGTTGTCAAGCAGGGTAGTGTACCTTCCTCTAGACTTCAGGCTATGGCTGGTAGAGCCTCTGTAATCATGGGAGAAAGTGAAAGCAAGAGGCTCTGCTTTAAACAGCAATTTGCTGTACAAATCTCCTGTGTGTTCACCCACAGCAACCAGCTTTCCATTAGCATTGGTGTGCACGTCAGCCGTGATGACAAATGGGGCCATAGTGGAACGCACAGCATTGCTGAAACGGAGAGGTTTGGAATCACAGTTTGTGTTCATGGTAACTGAGGAAGAAAGTCCTGCCACATCCAGATGAACTCTGTGACTCACTGCTGCACCTTGAACATTTGCCACAGTGTCTGTTTTCAAGTCTGCACTTAGACCAGCACATGTAAGGGTGTAGGTGTGCCTTATTTCATCTGCTCCATGGGCTCCTCTGACATTGCCACCCAAGTTCATATTCAGAGGCTCAAGAAGGAGTTCTGCTTTGTTGGAAACTTCCGTTTTAGTGTATTTAAGATTATTGCTCAGTTTAGCTGTTAGTGAGCTAGGCTCCAGTTGAAGGTCAAAAACATGTTTGTGGAACTTGTCAAAGCCAAAGCTGTTGTCTAATTTTGAAACAAACGTTAAGGATAAGCCTGGAATATTCAAGTCATTTGTGTACTCCAACTTAATCTCTTTGAATGATCCCTGCAAATTATTTGAAAACTTGAGTCCTTCTCTATTAACTCTGAAATTTAAAACATGTTTGTTGTCCATACCCAGAACCGTACTCTGATATTCACTTCCCAGCATTATTTCTGTAAGGCTCACTCTTCCACCCACATTGAATTTTGCATTGTTTTTCCCATAGCGCCCGGAAGAGGACAGTGACATGGAGCCTCCAGCAGTGTCGAGCTTGGCATTCATTTCGCTCTGCATTGCCAAGGGACTAAGCTGCATGTTGGTGGTTGCGCTGCTGGCTAGACCATACCGATTGACATTGAGTGATGACTTATGTGCAGCTCGATTCTTCTGATCAGTCAGAGAGATATCAGTGTTGAAAACAAGGTCCTGGGAATTGAGAGAACCTGCAAACACGGCAAAATACTGGATTTGCTTGTAAGTGGCTTGGTATTCAGATCGAAGTGCTGCCATCTTCTTTGACAAAATTATTTCAAGCTTATTGACACCTGCAGTATGTTGATACCTCCCGTTGGTTTCAGATGACATTTTCAGTTGGCTGTTTTCAAACTTCAGTGTAGCTGTGTTCTTCAATAGCTCATTTTGTACATCAGAAACTGAAGTAATGGAAAATGAACCGTCACTGTATCTGCCAGATATCTGATTGGTAGCCTGAAGGTAAGAAGACTCCAACTTCAGATTTGATTTTCCTTCTAAAACCCGTCTCTTTTCATTGTATGTGGTAGACAGAGTGTAAATGCTTTTTGCATACACTGAAGCCACTTCCAGCTGCCCTTCCATATTGACATTATTTGTATTCATGTTATTGATCTTTTCAGAAACAATGTCACTGGAAAATGAAAGCTGAGGACCCAGAGTACTTGATGCTGTAAGTGATAAGGTGTAGTTTGCCACTGGAACAGGTTCATAATTCTTTCTGCCAGACAGCTTAAAAACTGATGTTAAGACTCTGTGCTTCAGGTGATTTTCATATGCATAGATGAATCCGTTTCTGTTATATGATGCTTCTCCAGAACCTTTAATAGGAAAAAAGAGACAAAGGGTAAGTATGTCTATACCTTTTCATCTTTGAGAACTTGTCTGATGCTACTGAACTTCTATGCTACTGCTTGAATTGCAATTTCTGTGATGACATTTTGTTTTAAAGGCCTAAGTGCTTTGGTAAATACTGAATATTTCAGTAAAAATGGCTACTATTTTGATATTTAAAGCTAAAGTTTTGAACTACAAATAAAGTTTCTACACTATACTACTAAATATAGTAATGTGAAATAGCATAAAATTATGTCATTATTTAAATTAAGAAGACGGACTCAAGAATAGCCCATATCTAACATTCCTAGATTTTAGTGTTTTCTTTATCATGCCTCAGTTATGGTGAGGAGTTTAGAAGAAAATGAAGTCAGGTTGTCCTTTTGCTGTTTAAGAACCCCAACTGCAATTTTAGGGGAACCAACTTAAAAAATACCATATTATGGCAATATATGGACATAAGAAAAGACAATTTTATATACATATATACACATATTAATAGACTGAGAAATAAATTGTGGGCATACCTACACATACATTTGCACACCTGATTTTGAAAACAGTTGATTTACCAGCTGCACAAGTGTTTGTAGAATCATGCCTTCAGTTTTGAAGGACATTTTCTTCAGTAAGGAACACCCAGGAAAACATGGACTGTAAAAGTTTTAAACTGACTTCTTCACCTTCAGTGCCTGAATAAACGGACACACCCAATATCTTTAAAATCAAAGGGAAAGTGATTTGAGATCATGCAACACCTGTCTTTAAATAGGAACGATTGTACTGTACCTGATATAAGGGATACAAAATGATTAAAGTAGGTTTGCAAACATTGACATCTAGCAAACATCCTTACCTTTCACACTGTAGGAAAGCAGCTCCAAAACTGAATCAGCATTTGTGTTATAGGTAGCTTTTACGCTGGTTGCTCTCTCTGTGGTGCTGTTAGTCACGGTGTACGCAGCTGTCCAGTTGTAATAGTTGCTGTACACATTAGCAGAGACCTCCAACTTGCCCAGCAAAGGCACACGGAAAGGATAGGATTTTGGAATAGTAAACGTTGGGATTCTGTATTCCTGAGATGGCACACTTATTCCCATGGACTCCACTACCAGAGGAGGTGTTTTAACAGTCTTCGGCATCCATATCTCATCAGATGATTTTCCCGCAAATGGCAGTGGAATATCAATTACAAAACTGTTTTTATTGAAGTTGTATCTGACCCGGCCTTCACTGGAAAATAAAGATAGAAGATAAGCTGTTAGAAACCAAGTTCATAAAGCATATACAGGAGTTTTCATTATTTCCTCCTCTGCCCAAGATACCGAGCTTACTTACATGCTTATTTATACCAATGTCCTGACTTTAGTTTTAGAGAGAAATGTAACGATCAACATTTTCAAGCACTCATTCACCAGTATTCATCAAAAGTATTTTTGATACCAGGGAATTATTTCAATGTTTTTTCGGCTTATTTCATAAACAAAGGGACTTGTAGGTAAAATTTTAAAAAATTGTCCAAAATCGTTGGCATAATATATCATTGGCACTTTTGGGATGCTGAGTACCAGAAAAAGGCAATTATGTTTTTTTAAAAAGTGATGTGTTCTTAGAGAAATGCATGAAATCATATTAGCATTAAGAATTTATCTCTTTCCCATTATAAGCATTTCAAAAGTTTCATCTAAATATTCAGCATTTTTTTAATTCTGAATAAAAGGAAATAAAATCTAAGCGTGCGACCAGGAACTAGGACTGAAAAATGGATCATTGGCTGACAAAGTGTAATTAGGAAAAGGCAAAACAGAAGGAAACTTGGCCTTAATTTCTGAATGAACAATAAGCTGGCAAAGATACTTTACTTGTTTTCATAACTGGTCTTTCATATTGCAAAATCATGAATTTTTACACTTAGAGCTGCATCCTGAGATGAAAATTAAGCAAATGCTTTTGAAATTTGTCCCTTTACAAAAAGATTATAAATTTACAAAAGGAAATTTGTTCCTTTAAAAAGCTACATAAAGGAGCAGTAAAAAACCCTATTATTGCTATTATTATTAGCACAGATGATAACAACCTAGGAGAAAAAAACAGTTTCCTCCTTGCTTATAATTAGCTCAGGAGCACAATGGCAGCAATAGAGATCTGTAGCATTAACACACCACACCATATTAGCACAATAAAAGATAATACATGAAAACCAGATCTAATAGATATAAAATTGAAGACTCTTCTCCATTTGTTTTTGGAATCCAATCTTACACTAGCCTCTGTTGTCCTTTGCATTTATTTCAGCATTTCATTTCTATGAAATTTAACAGAAGGGTAATGACATTCATACAAGTCCTGTGAAACTCTTGTCGGTAGAAGAGATGGGACCAAACTAGTGCACGCATCCAGTCCATATGAGTACAACTTCCCTCTTGAGCATGTCAGGCACGGGAGGAGGTCAGGTTGCTCTGTTGGTGCAGGTTAACCACTATGTGTAGGGGAATGGGAAGAACTGTCCAACAGGACCGCACAGGAAAATGTAGAGCTATGAGGGTGATGGCCAAAGTGTCAGCAGGGATGTAGGATACCAATCTATGAGAAACATGGCTTCGGTAGTTCTGCGGCTTAAAGACTGTTGAATGCTGTATTTTTATTCAGAATGCCTTATAATATAATACAATACTTTGGGATCTATTCACATACGACATGAAGTCATATTAAATGTGTATTAAATATGTACATCAATTCCTCTGTATAATTTCATTTCTCTGACTGTAAAGTTCTTTGTTATCATTCCAATTTTATGCTAATGTTTACAGCAATTCCATGCTGTTTTATAAAACCAAAGCAAAATAAAGTAACGCTAAAGTGTGAACAAATATCTATTTTCAGTTTCCTGTTTCACTATCCTAATTTTATTCCCTACCTTTTCAGGAAAAGTTCTTCAGGAATGGTGATAACAGGCAGGTTAAGTTTCTGAATGTTCAGTTCCTGCAGTGCACTTAGTTTGTCTTGCAGAGTCTGGGCATAAGGGACATCTTTGGATGTCTTTTGCAGCCAGGTGTTGGTTGCCTGCAATGAGGAGAAAAGTTTTGTAAAGTAAATAAAAAGTATTAGGACTTCTCAGTGAAGGTATCTGAAAGTCATTTGAACTACCCAAATACTGGGGTCTAGGTATCTGCTAAAGTGACTCATTCTTATCAAAGCTGGAAATACACAGCTTATTCAATTTGATGAGTGATTTTACAAGTAGTTCTTATTTTGGCTTTCATGGGGGACGCAAGAATTCCTCAGGGCTATGTACTGGAGCTGTAATATCTACTGCAGATTGAAAACCATACCACAATAAATTGTGACACGATATGTCGCAGTGTCATATCTGTATGAGCCACTTTCCGATCCAGAAGTTCGTTGGTACGCTTCTCTAGAGTTTTTGGGTAGTCTGAAAAGTCAACTGGGAAGGCAGAAGACAGTTTTTTCACAGCAGCACTGGCACCTGAATTCCACTCTAGCTCAACTTTCTCAGCATCTAAAATTCAAATTTTAAAAAGAAAATGGTAAAATTAGTAATATTCTTATTTTGAGAAATACTATGAACTAATATAAAAAGATGCTTAAATGTACAGGCTGCATATGTGGATCATGTTTTTGCTCCTACCATATCTGAGAAGAACTCTTTTTGAAATTGAGTTTCCATGAATTGTTGCAGCTGAGCTGATCTGAAGATATGCTTTGGTTGGTGAATAATTAACCAAGGCTTCACTTCCAAGTTCAGTTTCCAGGCGAGGAAAAGAAATGATGCCTCTTAACATTGCCTCTTCCACTCCAGCATATCTGTGAAAGAAAAAATACATGTGAATAAAAATATTTAATTGAATTTCTGAGGAGCAATTTCAGCATTTAAATCTATAGCAAAGGCATAATAGGTGTTATAAAAAATTAGATTGAATCAAACTTGTAAACACTGTTCTAATTCAATTAATATTTTCAGCTTATGCTAGTTACTTTGGAAAACCTGTAGTAGACTATTATAACGCTACTGTGCAGATACACACAGTAATGAGTCTGTGTTAATTTCAAAGGAGTGAAAACGATGGAAATATGTACCTGTCCTGGTAGAGTTGTAACTGAACCAAATTCTAAATGCCTTACTCAAGCTGAATTCTCTGCTCAGGATACAGACTGTGGCCATGAATCACATAGAAACAAAACACTTGGCAAAATATATTATGCCAGTGGGCTTAATTTTCCTTTATTCCCATTTATTTTATATCTCTGCATCTTTGTTGACTCGAGCAAGCTTCTAATGTTATGTTAGTGCAAATGAAAGGGAATTGAGGTCTCTGACATCTGTCCAAAGCTCCCACTGATATCAGAGGCAATTCTACATGAACAGCAAAGACAAAGACTCCCTGGGGCACCATCAAGATCACAGAATTCCATGGAAGATTGAGGTTTATTAAAGAATGTGATCAGCCCATTTCACTATGGGCTTCTGAGGCAGACACTTTTAGAAACCCTGGCAGGCTGAACATTTTTGTTAGCTCCCCTGTAGATGTTCCCGGAAATATTCTCATCGAGAAGCGTGGGAATTTTTACAGGAAGCTCTCAGTTATTTTTGGTTTTGTTTCTTACTGAGTGCCATTAGATTTCTTCATGGGGAGATGTAATAACTTTTTTTTAGAGCCAAGCATATCCAGTAAAAGATAATACCTCTCTGAACAAACCTTGCCTTGTTTATATCCTTGGATTATCACACCTGCAATAACAGTAGTACAATGCATTCTTGTAGTCATGTGTGTGCAAACATGGAAGAACTACCTCAAGGAACTTGTAATACAAATTATATATATATACACATAGTAGGAAAGATCAATCAATGTGTTATATGTAAATGTATGTGTTATATCAAATGTATGCATTTGATACATTAAAAAGAAAATCACTTTAAAATTTTTCTATAATGGGGTTTCAATGGCAAGTTTATCTGTGTCTGTATTTAAGAAATTTCTCCAAAACAAGATAAAATTTTGTCAAATTTTTACATCCAGTGAAACCTTTTCAAAGGTAGCTTTTAAATTCTAAATGTTTTCCTGAGTTACCTTATGTGGCCAGTAAGAGTAACTTCTGTAATCTTCTTGTTGTTGATGTCTAAGACAAAGGTGTATGCTTTCTTCCCAGAAAAGGATTCATCAGTAATTCTGAAGTTTGTACCAAAGTCAACACCAACATCTGGAATCTGGACATCACTGGTCAAAATTTTTTTGCCTCTGTTGTACCTGAAGGTCAATGTGGCCTCATGCTGGTTTATACCTAGAAAATATAATGTACTTTGTTTATTCACAACTATGGAATCTGTTTGGACTTTTCTTAAAAGCAGAACAAAAAGAATCAGCTGACAATTATATCCCACTAAAGATCTAACACAACTTTTAATGAGTCTGATTTGCAACTGGGCCATCTTTTTTCTTCTCATCTTCTAAATACACCATGGGCTGACCCACTGACCCATCAATATTTTTATTATTTAAATGACCCCACAGATGTTTTGTATGCTTTCATTCCGTATTTCATAAGAAACATATTTTTCTCATGCTTATATAGCCCCCCTCAATATCTCCTCTTCCTTGCTTCCATTCACCAACATCACACTTTTATTAAAATCATTCAAAATACAAAATCAGCCTCTCATCATGAAAATCTTGCACTGAGATTGCATGAGAGGAAATCTAGTTAAATTGTGGGCCTGCTTGGGTGTGAAAATAGTATTCTATCTTACACTGTTAATAATACTATTAAGATTTATTAATAAAAATGTCTTTTCTATAAAATGACAGTTCAAAACTGTCAACAGTTCAAAACAGTTCAAAACCACACAGGGGTTTTTTTGACACTTACCTTCTGCCTGGACAGCAAACTTTAAGGTGTCTATCTGGTCATTTCCCTCTCTCTGCAGTTCGTAGTTTGCACTTGCAGAGTATTCCTTTACTTCGCCTGTGGACACTAATTCAACCTCAAATCTACAGAAGGAGTAAACAAATGTAACTTTTTTGTCCATGACCACAATCAGAAGAAATCATACAGTTCTCAACAGCTCTCTTTTTGAGCTGCTGCTGCCAGTAAGTTTTGAAAGATTTTTTAAAGGTAAGCTTGATGTGAGAGACTATTGGAGACTAAGCGGGAAGGTAGTTAACACAAAATAAACATAGTCTAAGTTGACATGACTTACCTGGATTCTCCAGTCAAGGGAAAATAGGGAACTGCTTCTGCGGCAGTGGAATTAGGGTACAATACTTTGGTGCAGAACTTTAGACCAGGAATGAAAGGCTTACAAGAAGTTGAGGTTTTTTGGTTCTCTATCAGAGTTGGAATCTCTTCAGTTTTGGCTGGAGACACCAAATGTAGCGTATTGCTGGAACAGAAAAGTCAGTAATTTATTCCCAGGACAGGTGCTCAGGTGTCCTATTAACACAGTTACTTCAGAATAAAATTCGCTTATTGATGTAGGAGCTAACCGAAATAACATCTGGCTTTACATGATGTAGGTATTATTATTGATAACTATAATTTAGTGTATTGAGCCATTTTCTCTCTCTAAAACTAATCTAAGTAGTTCATTTAAATTCAATTTTAAAATCTGTATTGCTATTATAATAATTTTATGTGAAAAAAAACCAAAATAATGGAAATAGTAAGAGTCTTGTATAAAATTTAAAAAATAGCGACAAATAATCCGTAAGCCATGACTCCAAGTCACCACTTATCTGGCATATTTGCTTGTCTTACAAAAGAAGTTATCACAGTTTTACAATGTCTAGGATTTTTCTGAACTGAAAATTTCTCCATGCCTGCCCTACCTTTTCAATTTCACCACAATAAAAACCAAGAAGAGAAGGAAGAACATAGGCTTGAAATTCTCATGCAGTTCTCATTACCTGATACTGAGGAGTTTTACTGGATTCTTTGGAGCAGGAATGCTGAATTTCAATTGTCCAGCTTTTACACTAACATGTGCCTCTATTCCAGATTCATGGAATATATTAGAATTCATCTCCACACCACTTTCAGCAAATTCAGGCATGTTTACTCCCAGGTGTGTCACAAACTCAACTGCTACTGAAGGTTTAGCAATAAGATCTGCTTGCATCTATTAAAAAAAAAAAAAAAAAAGAAAAGGTGGTATTTATTGGCCCAATACACTTCTTGTTGGTTATACCAAAAAAACTCCCATCCCACTCCTGTTAATACAGAGGAAAGTTTTACAGAATTGATTTTGCTATTCAAAAAATCAGATTCCCAAATCACCTAACCAAATGGAATATATAAGCGGTAACTGTGGTACAAAAAACCAACAAGATGATAACATCAAGAATCCCTACCTATTTTAATGTAAAAATACGCTTCAGAAAGATTTTATACATGGAGCTACTTGCATGTATTTATAAATCTGAAGGCATGAGCCAGTTCTCCATTGTAAAAAAAACCCACCAGTTTTCAAAGACAATGAGCAAACAAACAAAATGACAAAAAAGAAATGGATCCAAGATTTGAATTTCTCCAAACACACACTGGCTTATTGTCAAGCTTTTGCTTTGGCCATTAAGAAAGAAAGGACAGAATGCAAAATTCTGGAAAGATTCCAAAGCTAACTGAAGGGCAACAAGTACTAAATTTGAGAATTTATTTCTTATTTTTATTTAGATCTTGTATATGGTAGAAAATTAAAAGTTTAGATTAACTGACACTAATAAGAAATTCTTCGAAAATATTGACTAGGTTAGAGCAAGGTAGATATTAGAACTGTAAAAAGGAATAGAAAAATTTATTTTCTTTTAATTTTAAGTGGATAATTAATTTTGTGTCATATGCTTTTTCCTTGCTACAATTTTAAGATGTTTCCTCTCAGGGCAAAAAATATTTTACTTGACTCAATTTTCAATATTTAACTGCTAATCAAATTTTTTCTCTTTGAATTGGCCCCAACAAAATGTTTTGTTTACTTTTAGGCTTGAACAGCAAATTCACATAGTGTAGCTTTTCTACTGTTGTATTTTGAGTGCAGGGGGGGAGAAAGAAACAGATCAAAAAGTGTTATTTTTGAAAGAGTGATCGAAATATTTTTAATTCATACATTTTATTATGTCTCATTTGTAATTTATTATATGCATTACTTCTTAATCTAATTTAAATGTCATCCACAAATTAACCAAAGACGTCCAATGAGGTAGGGTTTTTTAATATTGATAACATTTTGCAATCTTTAAAATGCTTCTAATGTTACAGTTTAATCCATAAATTAAAATGTAGATTATTAAGAGGAGAAAAAATATAGACAACTATTGGAACTTACGCTTTTTTGATGAAGCTTTGCAGCTACTCTTGCCCCAGGTGTTGCTACTCCAGACAAGGCAAACTTCAGTTGCAAACCTGCTCCAGTTGGAAGCTCAAACTCATTGTCCATGAATATGTAGTGGACAAATAGATCCCTGTCAACACCTTTTGAGATGGCTTGTGCAATCTGGGAATAAAACAAGGAAATGAACACTAAAATAAATCCGTACTTTTCAAACTGATCAGGGAACGATTGCAACACTATAATCCAAAAGTTAATTTCATATGGAGTAAGAATCTAATTTCCACAGATTCACTGCTTCAAAAAATATACTAAAGACTGTCAGCAAAAGCTGAACTTTAAATGAATACCAGATTTTTTACCAGCCTTGACACACACAGGTTGTCTACCTTAACATACACACACAAAGGCAAATTGGTTTAGGTACCACGTAATATTCTGGTTTCCCCAAAGACAATGGCAAAACATTATTTTACTTCAATGAAAGAAGGATATTACCAAATATTCCCAAAATGTACTACATCTTTTCTTTTTAACTTGACAAGGATGACATTTTTAATATTAACACATATTTACATAATTTAAAATTTAGTCATGTAACTTAATAGCCAGTACCAATTGGGAATTGTTCCAGTAGATATCTCAACAATACAATAGGATCTGAACTTTCCCTTTTTTCTTCCCATCACCAATCCTCCAGGAGGACACCACTTGGTTATTGGGGAGTCTTCATAGATTTCTCAATCCTTCAACATAAGCCTGGGTATTTTATTTTAAATAATTATATTTTCATGCTGGTATCAAATATTTTTGCATAATAGTTAAATACAATCTAAATCTTAAAAAAATATGGTTTAAAAAAAACCATTGATAATGCACATTGCTGCATCAGAAACGTACCATTTCGGGAACAGTCTGAAGAGTTTTAACACTCTTTAAAATCAAGCTTCCCAGCAGTTTGAAATCATTGAGTTTCATGTACCCAAGTTCTTCACCCAGGATCCTTAGATATGCTCTTCCTTCTGGAGCTTCTTTGCTGCCCAATTCTTTTATCAGTTTTTCAAGGTTAAGTATTATTCCTTTCACAATATCCTGAAAATTCAGTCAGAAAGCAATAAAATAGACTTATATGAAGTATGTAAGGTCGTATATCTAGAACAGGTTCTTCATGAATGTCAGCTATTCTGCACATGCACTTATAGATTTCTCCCCACACAAAGATCCCTCCAAATACAATTAAGAAAACATATTTAATGTTGTTAAATAACATTAAGGAATTCTGTTTATCTCACCATAGAGGAGAAGGAACATATAGAGTAAAGCACTAAGTGCGGTAATTACTGTGTAAAAATAGGAATGCTGTGCTGCACAGAGAATGTTTTCAAGCTGTACCTGATCCTGCTTGCCATCCTGTGAGTAACCAAAATAGTCAAAAAGTGCCTTGGAAACCTTCTCTGGCACTTTGCCATCAACCCAGTACAAGGCCTTGGTTGCAGTGTCTGGGAAAAATCCATTCTCTCCAAACAATGCTTCCAGTGTTGGTTCAAATCCCTTTCCATCCAAGCCAAGCTGAAATGAACAGAAAGGACAATGCATAACTGAGACAGTTGCCACCTTTTCTTTGGAACTTTCCAACAAACAGACATTCTGGGGAGCAAAAAATGCATTTAAAGTGTATCCTAGAAGCCCATGACTCTTAACAGAAGATATGGAACACTATGTCTTATAATTCATTTTATCTCTGTGGTGAGGTTCAACAAAAAATATATGCATAGGTTGTATCTCACTTAAAATCTACTATGAGTACTTCAGTGTGTCAGTGATGATTCATTAGCACAAAGTCAATTTGTTATGGATGGGTTTATTTTACCCTGAGCCCTTAAATAACTTCAACAGGGTCGTCCATCCAGTCAGTGGCAAGTGACATCACATAATGAATGGCTTGCTCTAAAGCCCAGTGAGACTAAATCAAAGTCCCCTTGAAGTCACAGTGATTTCTCCCAAGGCTTGTAAAAAAATACATTATTCACAGAAAGTTGTTATAAGAAAACAGAAATAAGAAAGAAAGCAGCTGAATACTAGCAAACGTTTTTGATAATTGTTGTACCTCAAAGACATCACTTGGGTTGAATCCATATGCATGCAGGGTGGTTTTCAGCATGGTCTCTTTAGGAATATAGCTGTTTGGATCAAATACCACATTTCCTTCTACCTTGGCAGAGATGGGGTCAATTCCAGGTACAGAAACTCTTTTTGAAATCTGATAATTTCGTGAGAATTTTCTGAAATCTTTGACTGTTGGGAGCTGATTTCCTTTCAGAGCTTCTTCAACTTGGCTTTTTAGACTAGGGAAGAGGATAGCAATTAAAATGTGATTAGTATATATTCCATACACTCATTTAGTCTTAGTTAAGGGTTTTTTTATGCATTTGCAGACAGTCATACAGCTGTGCTGATTGCTAATGGATATGTCTCTGCACATATTTAACAGTAAACATAAGACTTACAGAAAAGACTATAATCTGGCACTGTCCTGACAAAGCCAGTTTACTCAGTTGATGTGCTTGTTGAAATAAACAGAAAAACCAGTCAAAAACTCCACTGCTAGATAACTACTACTGCAGCTATGGTCAAAACTTTTTTCTTCCAATGAGACCAATATAGGCCTAAATTTCACTTACTCTTCGACGCCCAGTTCTTCAGAGTCCAGGATGTTGGCAATGTGTGAGGCAACAAAGCTTTTCACCTGCTCACTCTTCTCCTTTGTGAGGACTCTCAAAATCTT
Organism: Camarhynchus parvulus; assembly: GCF_901933205.1. Classification (NCBI taxonomy): domain Eukaryota; kingdom Metazoa; phylum Chordata; class Aves; order Passeriformes; family Thraupidae; genus Camarhynchus; species Camarhynchus parvulus. The sequence continues at coordinate 72,044,240 of NC_044573.1, read as the reverse complement.
TGCAAGGTCACTTGGAGAGGGATTTTTCATCACTAGGAGATAGGATGCTAGACGTTTGTCTGTGGGTGCATCCAGTTCTTGGAATGCTTTGAGAAGGGCTGAACGGTCCTACACAAATAGAGAAAGGTTTGCATTGATGAACTGGCTCATGGATGATATTGCTAAGCCCTTTTGGGAATATATAGGGTGAAATAATCACAGAATATTCTTGATTGGAAGGGACCCATAAGGATCACCCAGTCCAAGTCTTTCGTATTTTTGTACCTTATTTCTAGAGCCCATCACAACAGCTTCTTTGAAATTATTTTGTTAAACTTTCTTTTGCTAGAAAATATCATAGAAATTATGGCTTTATTAAAAGTGATTTTCATAGAATCAGAGGACCACAGAATCATTTGTATTGGAAGGGACCTTTAAAAACCATCTAGTTCCAGTTCCTCTGCCATGGGCAGGGACATCTTTCACTGGACTAGGCCGCTCAAAGCCCTCTCTAACCTGGCCTTGGACACTTCCAGAGATGGGGCATACAGAGCTCCTCTGAGCCCGAGCCTCACCACCCCACAGTAAAGTATTTATTTCTAACGTCTAATCTAAAATTACTCTCTTTTAATTTGAACCCATTCCCCCTTGTCCTGTCACTAAATGATCTTGTTAATAATCTCTCTTATCCTTTATTTTCTTATATTTTTAATTTACTTTTCCCCTCTTTTTTCCCCTTATCTTTTTTGTTTGCCTTTTTTTTTAAAAAAAAATTATTTTTTATCGTGTACATACAGGTTACACTTTTACTTAAGAATTCTGATTTTTGATCATTGGGAATCATATGTGCAGACAAATTATCAAAATTTGGAAAAAAGATTATTCACTTTAGGAAAAGAAGATGCTCAAAATCTACTGCTGCAGGAAAAATAAAAAACATAATTTAAAACTAAGTAATAATTAAAAAAATTAAATGTATTAAACTGAATCTGAGGATATGAGTTTCAGGTGTTTCCAGTCTCCCAGACTTTTTAAGCCTTATCTGGAAATGAGAGCATATCTTTTAGAGAAGAAATCTTTCAGTATTGAAACTATCTCACCATACTGAGCAGAAATGCTCTGTATAATGATACTTATTTTGTAAGGGATGCTGTAATGTCACTGCATTGTAAACACACATCTACCCATACTGTTAACAATGACAACCAAATGCCAGTAAAGAATTGGGACATGACTTTTTTCTTAGTTAAATTCATTTAAGTCTGGGGAAATTCATTAGTTACCACCACTTTTAAATAAGCAGAAGTCCACTTAAGACACAAAAAGGAACAGATTTGATCTTCCCATTTAAACTGAGACTAACTATACAAAGAAACTGCATCTCAAAAGAGCCACACCCACTATGCCAGGAGGTTTCCCAGCTATGTGTATGGAAACCTAATAAAGGGGTTCTGGAAAGCTGGAGCCAGCTAAAAGGGAGATAGCAGAATTGAAAAAAATGGGAATAGCTTTGCATATTCAATATCTCCTGTGAACAGTCAAGGTGAACTGAGAACAGTTTATCCTGGTTCTTGCACCAATTTACCTCTTCAGTAATTGTCATTTTCCTGAATGCCTGGATGGCTGCTTTCTGAACTGAAAGTGATGCAGCTTCATTTCTGATACATGTCTTCAGAGAAGATTTCACACTGGGTTTAGCTTTCTCCATTACTGCACCCATGTTTCCAATAGCCTGGCAGTGAGGAAAACACAAAAAGATAATAAAAACTTCCCCTCCACCAAAAGAAGTAATGTGATAATAAATATAACATAATATAATATCATAAATATCATAGAATGTAATATAATATCACATAATATCATATCATACAATATAATATTAGTATTATAATAATAGCCTGCATAGGAAAAGAAGGAAATAAAAATACCCGAAGTGTGAGGTATGTGACTTCATCTTCCCCAGAACAATCAGTGCCAAGCAGTGATACCATGAAGTCTGCAACATCTGCTATTTCTTCTGTCACAATCTTCTTCTCATTGTAGAACCTAAAGAAATAGATAAACACATCAGAAACAGAAGAGGAAATTGGGAAATGTCTGTATTTTATTCCTAAAGAGCAAATACATGAAAATAAAAATAAAACAAAAGTGAACACTCTTTGGGTTTATTCAAAGCACTGTAATTTTGTACAATTGCATGCTATCCTTACTTAGTAACAGAATGACTCAAGCCATAGAATGAAGCTCTACTTGGCTGATACTGGGCCATGTTAAGAATTTCCCGTATTCTTTGTGGAGTTGGAGAAGGCAACAGTCCCAGGGTGTATGTGACCAAGGTCTGCCACAAGTGGATTCACATTTCCAGTTCTCAGGATTTGAAGGATTGCACTGTAGCACTCTGGAGTCCCACACTGGGCCAGGGCCTGGATGGTGATGGAGCTGAAAGGAGAAGAGAAGACTTTTATTAATTGATTCCCTGATTGCAGTTATTGCTGCATGTTGACTGTTTGAAACAAACATATGGCAGGTTTATTAAGGTGTTTTAACAGAAATGATGTAAGCTTATGTGTGTCAGGAAGCAAATTATGTCAATTCTTACCAAAAAAGAAGTTTCTTAGTTTTACAAGTTATACTAATAAGCCAATTAAATTAGAACAAGTAAGTATTAATGATATGATCATTACATGGACATATCTTTCTTTTTTTCCTTCACAACAGACTTTTCAGACTTTTCCACAACTTTAAGTATTGTCATCTAATATATTGACCCAGACTGAGGCTCTAGTTCCTTTACAGATGGAGGACATAAAGGATATGTAAACTGGCTCAAGTCCAGCTTGGACAAAAGAGTAAGGGTGACGAGTGGAGGGTAGGGTCAGACCAAACAGTAGCACTCTTCCATGTCTGCTGAAGTCTCACACTCAAAACTGTGTTCTTTGCCATAAGTAACACTTGGGGGTTTGGAATTACAGCCATTGTCTTTGAGCAAAGCTGCATGAAAGATATTTGGCTATAAAAGCGCATCCAAAGGATTGTGTCAGGCACACACAGTTGACTCCCTTCCTTATTTCCCTCTGCGTATAGTTCTTATAACACTTATCTTTCTGAAAGACTCTCATTACATCCAATACACCTCTAATTTAAAACCATTTGTAGCAAACCATCAACCATAGCATGGTTTTGCCATGGCATTGATGTATGGTGTTTTTGCACTGTGAACTGCTGAAACACACCTTGAGGTTTCCATCATCTTTGGTACAAGAGAGCCAAGAGTGCTGTTATGCAAACTCCTCAGCCCAGAAACAAATCTGTAAAAGAGTCTTGCTCTCTGCTGGTTCTCCTGGGAGGCTGCAAGTTTCTGCATTTCCTGCAGGGTTTTCAGAACAGCATCACCCTGCCTGGGCAGTTTGGCATCTGTACTTTCCAGTGCAAGTCCCTTCTCTTCCAGTGCATCTAGAAATTGGAAAAAAATGCATTCTTTATGTCTTTGTCAGGGAGCTATGTTAATTTTTATCTTCTGTCATACATTCAGTATAAATACAAAGTCTGTACATTATTTAATATGATAACTGCTGAAGTTTAACAGCTGAACAGTTTACAAAAATAATGGTGTGGAATTTAATATAATTATCTCAAAAGTTGAATATTTGTATACATGCTTTTGTATTTTCATGAAGACTATTCCTTAACACCTCTCATATTAGCATAGTTTTCTTTTTAAAATTTTAATAAATATATGTTATAAGAAGTATTTTATGACTGGGATTAACAGCTGCAGGTCAGAAAAGTATGTTTCAGAACAAAATGTGTAGTAATAATGGATTGTTTACATTTGGCACTGAAGCAAAAAGATGCTTAAGAAATTATGGGTAGCTGAAAAGGGTTCATTAAACTAATTTCCAATAAGATTAAAATTACTTTTCAAGCAAATTATATATTTTTAATTTTTAAAGAATAATTTTAAAATTAAAATGAAAACACAAAGATTATTTAAAATTAGGGTGTTTTTAAACTTCTCGGGTTTCCTCATTTTATACTCAAACTTTTCCCTATTAAATTGGTAAAATTTCATTTAAAATGATGAGTTTATTTGGTCCCCTCATCTTTAATTAATTCACAATAAAAAAAATCACAAAAAATATTTCCCTGTATTTGTATTTGTCTCTGTATTTATAATATTGAGAACTGCAGCTATACCTCCATCAAAATTTTTGTTAGTGATCTTTGGGGTATCTTCAAGCTTCAGAGTCTGGTTGACCTCTGTCATGACACCATAGCGATTTCTAGGAAAGAAAGACAAATTTAGTGCTTTAGTTAAGTCCAAGGCTTTTACAAGGTCTTGACAGGCCTCCTGCCTTCTTAAAAACAAAATGTCCATTTAGGGATGAAGTCAGGGCAGAAGGTGATACATCACCATTTAAAATGGATATTAATAAATATAGGATAATGATAAATAGTGAGCAACCTACTTGTATGAGGAAGGCAGAAACAGGTGTTTTTCACTGCAGATAACATCTCTTATGTGCCTTTTCTTTGCATCAATATTGTAATGACAGAACTGAGTGCTCTTCAGAAGGGCAGATAAGGGGGTGTTCTGTAAAATAAATAGTTTGGCAGTCAGCTTACTGAGTAGAATGGGAAGCAATCATAGTTTTAAATGTTGACACAGTTTTATTGTAAGATTAACAGTTACATACTGGAAATGAAGGTGCATAATTGGAATCATTCTTACACAAAGACAAAATTGTGCCAGTAACAATCTTCGGACTTAAGTCTCTTCTCAGGCAAAAATCCCACTGAAATGTTCCCTCAGGCCTTATAGAGGTGCTTGGGTTAGTAGTTACTTCATGATTGATCCCCTGCTGCCTACAACAAAGGCTTCTTCATAAAACCAATTTGTAATTTTTGGAATAGTTTAGTCCCCTTGTAACAACTGCGATGTTCAGGCTCACAACACATATTTTAAAGACTTCTACAGAAAGCTGCAGAAGTGGCAGAAGTTATAAAATGTGTTTTCCGCATTATATGAAACTTTTTTTTTTAGTTAAAACACCCAAAAGCACAGATGCCATCATATCAGAAAGAAATCTGACCATATTCATGCAAGCAACTGCATCTGATCATTGTGGATTAACAGGCAGACCGAACATTTTGTCGAACCACTTCAGGGCATCTAGAAACCTATCCTCCTGGACCTTACACATACTTTAGAGTTTTAGATGTCTACATGTTTTAGATAAAATTGGAATTTTGAAAATTTTGACCCAATTTGACTATGCTCTGATAGCTTATAAAATAATGAATAGTACTAACTCCATATATGAAAAGCTCTCCTTTAAAATAGAGAAGAACATTGAAAAAGGTAATTACACTCTTGCTGTGCATCTGTTTTTCTCTATTGACAACCAACAATACTGCAGTCTGATCTAATGGAAGGGTACAATAAAACTACATTTTCAAAAAATAAATATAAAAGTAGTCATGGTGGTGGTTATCTATCATTTTAAGTGCTGGTGTGAAAAATGTTACATTATATGATTTTTAATGGCATACTTACTAGTCCTTTTACAATGGCAATGGGGCTGACATGATCTCTGATGGGACTGAAGCTGTCACAGCCTTTCAGGTACCTCGTAATTGAAATATCTTCTGCAACATTCCCTTTTCTGGATTTGAATTCAACTTCACTGTCACACTTTCCGTACACAGTATCCTGGAAAGAACAAAGAAGTCAGTGCCTTTGCTCGTGCTGTCAGACATTTTCTGATCTATCTGAAAGACACCCTTTCAGAGCTGAATATCCAGGCCTTTTGAAAATGATGTTCAGGAATAACTCTGTCTAGGTGAGCTTTTTTCCATTGGTTAACACAATAAAGAGAATGCTTTCAAAAGACCTACCATTGGAATTGTTTTTATGTTTTCCACCGTTTCTGTTGGCACAAGGAGAGCTGAGATGATACCTCTCTTAAGATTCAGTACATTCAGAGGCTCATCCTTCTCTGGATACAGCTTGACTTTTGTTCCATCCTGAATGCTGAATTTTAGCTCATTCCTGTCCCCCAGAAAAACAGCATTAGTATGAAATCATATTAAAGTCACACAGTGAAGAACATGTTATCAATAACCTACTGGGCTAGAGATAAAGCATCATGTTTATCTTGGTCTATCATTATTTACTATTCACTGCTGTTACTAACAGAAAGTACTACTATTAAAGCAACAAAATTCTAGCCAAGGACATTTTGATTTCGCCCGATTACGTCATCTAAGGGCAAACAAATACCAAGAGCAATGGCTGAAAGTTGGAGTTGCATAAATGCAGAGAGGAGATAAATTTTTAGAATGGGATAATTATAAACTACTGCAATAAACTACGAAATGATGGGAAGGATTCACTACTAGTCTGAGTCTTTAAAGAAAACCTTAACTGTTTTCTGTAGAACATATTTTAACACTGTCTCTAGTTGGTTTGAGATCTATAGCTAGTGAGACAATGACTACTGAGGCGTGGAAAGAAGCATGAAGGTGCATGACTAAAATATGCACTGACAAGCGCTAGAGACTAGCTGAGTGGAGGGAGTAGAAGAAATTACTTACAAAAGCAAATAGGTAGGGCAAAGATTAGCTACACAGATTGGGATTAGAAATCTGGACTTCAGTCTCAAATGCCTTTCTATTGCACAGTCTGTTAGCAAAGGAATATTATCTTAAACCGGCTGAGTGCAGCCATTTGAGAATGTGCTTACAAGAAGTAATAATAATTACTCTTGCAATAATCTTTTGAGGCACTACCCAACAACTTCCTGATGCAGATGACAGAAATGAAGAAACTATTCCAGGTGAAAAGTTGTATGTAAAATTCCCTTCCCTACTGGCAATTGAGAACTATGTAAACTCTTAAGTGTATCAGACATAGTTCTGCTGTAGAACCAGCTTACAAATCTACCATGTCATCATGAAATGTGTTCCATGCCTAGAAAAACATAATCAGGGTGGACTGTTTACACTGCAGCCTGTTCCATGTTAAGGTCCCAAGTATTGATGATAATTGACATTGCTTACTTTGACATGGCATTTGCAAAGTCCTCAGAGTTCTTGGACTTTTTCAGAATAGCCCTTCCCTCAGTGTCAACACCAAATGTCTCCCTCAGGGAGCAATGCATTGTCCTCAGGATGAAGCGGCATAGCTGGGGTACCTCCAGCTCAACCTGAAAACACAAATATTATACATTATTATAAAAATTATTCTTTTTAGCATTATCACATTTCCAGGATCACTCTGCTACTGCTTTGAAAATTCCTTGGGATTTGTAAAGTGTCAGGATCACCCTGCTACCAGCTGTTGGGAAAGATTCCAAAGTGCTCTAAATAGCTTAAGGTAATCCCACGGAGGAGATAAGAGGGCAAGTATTTGCTTGGCTAATAGCATGACATCATACTAAATGAACAACAGCTTCTGAGAATTTTGAGTATTATAACTGTATGAAAACTTGAGTCATTACACTGATCAATGTGTTTAGACTCTATCAGAACAGTACGGGCTAAATAAAAATATTTTTCACAGTTACTCCATTTCAGGACAAAAACCCCTCAAAACCAACATTATGTTGAGAAAGTTTTGGGCAAGATAAGGTGACGTTGGGTAGTTAAATGGCCTATGAGAGCCTTTAATCCTACAGGCCTGATATTGTCTTGAGTTACCATCAGCAGGCTCTCATGTGATCTTCATGGCATCATGAGTTATTTTAATTCAACTTCTAGAATGTTTGATGGACATTGGTAGACCGAGCCTGGGAGATAAGGAAAAATGAAGTAGCAGGTCTTGCCCCTTTCTCATGTAAAAGTACAGCCAGGGATTGAAATACATGGGCACAGAGGTATGAAGGACTTCTGCCATCCTCAGTGCCTTTGTCTAGAACAGGGGTGGCTTAGTCTTCATGATTCTCAATACATACCCTCCAAAAACATGATCTTGTTTGTAAAATCATTGAAGGATGCTCCCCAGCAGCCAGCTCCCATGCTGTTAAGTACACAGTCCCCAACTGTGTGTATTTACTCCTCTTTGCCTACCTTGCAAGTGATCTTTGAACCACTTCGAGAATCTGCTGTTCCTGTGATCCCACTTGATGTCTCTGCTTCATATGAGTAAACATATTTTCTCAGGGGTTTAAATCTGGTTGCATCCTCTGCAATTGGGAAAATGAGAGTGGTTTTATGACCTGGGTAGGATATGCATATGTAATCCTTACAGTGCATGCTTAATGTTGTGTAACTAAAATGAATGCCAGAAAAAGGAAGACTGAAGAGCCATGCTCCCACTATTTCCTTATGCAGAATATCTTTCAGACAGAGAAGTGATGCCTTCATGTCAGTTGGATACTTTATGAAATATAGAACAAAACTTCTGGGAGCAGCATAAGTTTTGGGGTCCGCTGCTTGGATGGGATCTGACACTGTGACCCCATCTGTCCTTCAAATCATGCCCAAAAAGCAAATGAGAAAAAGAGGAGAAAACTTGAAGTATGAAACTGTTTTAAAACTATCCTATAGCATCTAAATTGAACCAATCAAATTGTAATTTTCAAATTGGTAATAAAAAGATTCCTTTCAGCTCAGATTTTTCCATCATAGTGCAAATACAAGGAGCTGCTTTACCAAGCACATGACAGAGACTGAAAGCAAAAACCATAGAAATAGACAACACACCAAAACTACCATTCTTCAATACAATTTCACCTGAATTTATGGACAATCTTTCTGCTTCAGACTCTCTGAAATATGATTTACTCTAATTCACTTATTAGATCAGAAAATTTTACTAGGGTAGATTATTTTTAATGGACATAAGCTTTAGTTAATTGGAGAACATCCAGAACAAGGGAAAAGCACTAAATTATGACCAGAACTAATGCAGGAGGGAGTATTTCCAGAGGTATTTCTCTTTCTATCAAAAACCTAATAGGCTTCCTAAAAAGAATGAATTCCACCTGTATTTAACCTCTCCCTGTTGCCCTCAAACCCAACCCTCTGTAATTTTAAACCCTGCAAGCATGAATGAAAGTGCTAATACATATATTAAAAAAATAGTCTCTATGTCAAATACAGAAATATAAGATATTACTTTGGTGTCTGAAATTAGTAACATAACCCAAATAATATCCTCAATCACAAATCACTCCCACTAAAACTGCAGGCATTGTTTCAAACTAAAGATGATGATCAGACACTTGAAGTGTCTGTGTTGGAGCAGTCTAGATCAATCTGAAGCAAAAATTACTGTTCCCTTGCTTTAGACTGAGCAACTCACTGGAACTGATTCTGTTGTGATCCTGAATGAAAGGTAATTTCCTAAATTGCTCCTCTGTGGTTATTTGTGACTGCCTGACTATATGCAGTCCTGATTTACTTTTATAGAAAAAACAAAGATCGGTAATGCTGGTGTAAACCCAAATACCCACCATCAAATCTGTATGACTTTGATTGCCTGTGCCTGCAGAAATGTAGCTTAATCTTCTTTTATCAAGTCTTTGTCACATCAGAAGCCAATGGCAATGTTAACATTGCCCTTTATGTCACACCATTTAATACATAGGGAGGACAACAAATTACTACTATAAATCTCATTTCCTGACTGCACTATCACTTTTATAAGCTTTACATACTTTAGCTGAGATTATTTTCATGTAATTGCTAAACAGAATTATTGCAACAATAACTAACTGTCATACAGTAATCAGCATCTTAAAAACATTTGAGAACTAAATGAAATTATCTATTTAACCCTAGAATTAGCTGCTATTAAAAGATTCATCACTAATCCTGTCACTTTTGGCTATCCTAGCCTCTAATTGTACTCAGAAAAATTTTCAATGCCAGTATCCATATTTCTAGAGTGAAAATTATTGCTTCATATCCTGCTTTTAAACAGAAGCCAACGAAAAAGGAATAATTATAAGCTTAGACATACACATAACAAATAAGTAATTGTTTCAAAAAATAAAGAAATTGGCAATGAAGCCCAGCAGTCTTTGGGGTGGTTCAGCCATCTGAAGTAAACCAAATTGCCTGGAGGTGGTGCTAAAGCACCCAACAAAGGGAAAAAAGAACCCCTGAAGATTAAGAACAAACTAACTCATTCAGTACTTTGACCCTGTGGTGGAACATTATGTATCTAACCGAGGAGTCAGCACCAGTCAGAGTTCATGACAAAGATGATAGTGCATAAAGTCAGCATTTCCTGACTCTTGGCTTGTTTAAAGAAATTGCTGTCCTTGCTGACAGAGTTGATGATTTATTCTACAGGTATTTAGTTAGAAATCCAAGTGCAATCATGTGGGCTTAGCAGCAGCTGTGAAGGGTAAATAAAATGTGAGATTTAGTCCACACGGAGGTGTAGTGTACTTAACCTCGCTCTTAAAGCTTCACATTTGGTAGCCTGGGATCTCTAGACTAAGGAATTTCTAACTGACAATTAAGAAATAAATAAAAAAGCCCAACCAAACAACAAACCCACAAACCCACAAACCCAATGGAAAATAGTTTCTTTAAGAAAGTTCAAACACTTAACCGCAGCTTGTCCAATCTTAGTAAAGTTTTAAAATTATTTGAACCAAGCCTAATGGATAATTGAATACTTAAAATAAATGGCAAGAAGGGCTTAAGAATGTTATCATCACTTTCATTTAAGTTATTTCAGAAGAAAATATTAGGAAAACTCAGGCTTTGAAAGATGTTTTCAGTTAAAATAGTGACTTAAGATAAAAAAAGGAAATGCAAAAAATAACTCACTTGAACATCCTGGATTTGCACTTTCAGGTGATTCTTCTTCTGTAAAAAACCCAAACAAACAACATTAAAAACTGGAAAAGCTGTTTACAAAAAAGTTTATAAATCAAGAGAAATGAAATGTACCATATAACACATTTTACTGTTAAATTTTGGTCTATTTGACCACACAAAAATACTGCAAAATGGCTGAATGGCTATACTCTGTTTTTTGTATGTTTAAAATAGGACAACTTTGAAGGTTAATACAAAAATTCTCTGCCAAGAAATCTTTTCTGGATATTGAGAGTTTATTTCTTGGAGGAAAAGAATGCTGGTTGGAAGCTTATTCAAGTTAAGAATTATTTGCTCCAATCAGTCTTAGATATGTTCCATATGACTCTATTTAAATAAAATAAAATAAAATAAAATTAAGTTAAACATTATCTACTAATTTGTTTGCATTTATTGGATGCTGTGTCATTCTTTGGGATATCACATATGAAGACCAGCACTTTTCACAATGTTCTCTGCACACTTTCCATGTTTTCATTCTGGAAATTCTAAGTAGACTACTCTATAGAAATACACTGTAATGTTAGTCACAGTAACAATAGCATCAGAAATACTACTATTGGTATTAAACTAAAATTAATAATATCATTAACAGCAATTAGAAACAAGGTTTATTGTATAGCAATACATTTGTGTAACATCAGTCAGGAACAAAACATTAGTTCAATAAAGATGTCCATATGATGAATTAGATCTTTGTATAAAACCAGACCTGCATAATTACCTCTAGACTCACTTTTCTCCTTAAGCTCCTTGAAGCCTTAGGTAACACTACAGAGCAGTATTCTAAAAAGCCACTTCTTGGGAAGCAAGGATAGCTCCCAATCCATAGCATCATATTGATCTCAATTGTCTTTTCTGATCTTAGGAAAAAAACCTCTACTAGCCTATTTCTTTTTCTGATGACTGTGTCCCTTCAATACAAAATTGCATTTAAATTGCCTGCCAAATACAATTTGCTTTACTGCTCTCTCTCTTCACATTTGCTGCAAAATAGGTTAGTAACAGCTGGGCCAAGTCTGCATGGTATCTCCAAGCTATAGTAGCTCCATGAGGGTTTAAAAAGACAATGCTACAGAAAAACAGTGAATGCCTTACAAGTTGCAAAATACATTAAATCAAAAGCCGTCAGGCAAACACGAATGACTTTCCTACATTGGGATCCTCCTATGACTGCCCATTCCCATGAAGGGAAGAAATTATATCTTTGCCATACTGAACCTTTAATTCTAAAAGCCTTGGTCCTTCTGATATTTTTTTCAATATTGTTGTTTTATTGGGTTCATAAATAAAGCAGTAAAGAGCACTGACATAAAAGAGAATACTTACGTGTGAGAACACCACTGCTGAGCAGCAGGGAGAGCAGCAAGAGCTGCACAGGGCCCATGGTGAGCCCTGGTCCCTCTTGCTGCTCTTTCTTTATCTTTTTTCTTCCCTCTTCAAGTCTTCCCTGCTGCCGCAGGGAGAGTGAGCCTTCTGACTTGGACCTTCATTTATATAGTCTGTAGCAAGCAGCTGAGTCAAACAGTTTAGAAAGCTCAGAGCAAATTGCCAAAGGTCCAAAGGTGTGAGTCCCAGATCCTCACTGCACTCCACACCATGCCCTGCTTTGGTTGCTGATAGTCACAGAAACATTTAGGTCGGAAAAAACCTCTAAGATATTGAGCTAACCTCCAGTAAACTCGGGATTCTCCAGTTAGTCAGGACTGTTCATAAATGATTGACAATGGCTCAGTGAGCACTCCTGCTAGCTCCCCATCCTTCCTCCTCTGAGAATCAAAACCCCTCATTTTGTGAACTCTGATTTCATGATGAATCCCAACACTCCTAAAATACAGCATTATCCAAGTGCCTCTTCCTTGCCTGCACCTTCTGAAGAGTTTAGAGCCCTCCACTATGGCTGTCCAGTAATTCAAGTCATCCCACCACTTTCCCATGATGGCCACTACATCACAGAATCCCTGCTGCACGGCGGCTTCCAGCTCCTCCTGTTTGATACCCACGCTGTGTGTTGGTGTAGATGCACTAGAGTTGTGCTTCTGGTCCTGCCACCTTTTGAGGGGAGAAGTTCTAATTCCTATGTGATGATTGTCAGGTGCATCCACTGCTTGTGACACATCAAAAACTCCTGTGTCTTTGCTGCCACAGAAGAGGGTCCCCATACTCTATCTCTGCTGAGATGGCAGATCCAGGGACTGTGGTAGGACATGATCCCTCAAACACTGGCACGCTGCCCCCAGGTGTCTCTGAAGGCACAAGACTGAGCTAGAGATAAGTCACTTCCAGTTCACTGGTCTTTCCCTTAAGCAGAGTTTTAAGAGCCAAATCCCCCAGCTAGATAATCTAACAATATATTCAAATAAATGTACCAGATCTACATAAGTGATTACAGTGCATAAATTGGAGATGGAAGAAATTATCATTGCATCGTGCTTTAGTACAAATGTTGATAAGCACAAGAATATAAGTACTTGACAAAATCAGAATATTGTGCAACTACTGACAGGAGATTGAAAGTTTTTTTTTTCTTTGGAACAGAATTTGTCATATGCCTTTTAAAACATATTTTACTTTGACTTACAGTATTCAGGTAAAACAGGTCAAGCCTATTTTGAAAGTAAGCTCTGCATAATTCTTTTGTTTCCTTATTTTTAGGTTCAATTTATTTTTTGCTAATAACAGCAAAAATATGAAAACTAGATGATAAATTTTATCTTAATGAAGAAGATAACCTATGAAGAAAATAAACTTGATTAAATGCAAACAAATTCCCCCCTTTAGGGTTATGTGTATTGGCAAAAAAGACAAGGTTTATGTCATGAGAAATTCTAGTAGTTTGAATTCTTTCTCTATTCATATTTATCAAAGCTAAATGCAGAAAAAAAAATTGACTATGGAAATATTTAAGAACATTTTGTTCAGTAAATTTAATTTTTCATATATCTGATCAAATGGAAATGTTTTGACATTCACATACTTAAATATTTTTCCTCAGCTTGTTGAATCAAAAATCTAATTTTGGCTTAGCTAAGCAGTAATTTCTATAACCCTGCAATGTTACTATTTTACCATACATCATGGCAGTTATCTTTAATGTCTCATATTTCTTCATACCCTTTCTCTTGGACTTAAGGATTACATTTCTGAGGGTGCATTGAGATCATGTAACTCCTAACATCAGCTCAGCCAAATGGTAACCATTGATGTATGATGGCCTGTATTTTTGTTTGTCTGATGACCTTAACAAAAGTATGCCATTTCATA